>NW_028288931.1:312857-625714 GCF_059628265.1 Tinamus guttatus
AGATGTACGCTCTGCAGTCGGCACCGTGGCTTTCTGGAAAGGAGCCACAGGGCTGGAGAGAAGCACAAGAAAAATGCATCATCTGCACAACACCTAGCATGTTTATGCAGTGCCAGCCAAGCCTTGCCCCAAGGCAGTCACAAAAGTGACGGCAGGTAACCAAACATGTAATTTTCTAGCTGCTCACATTCCTGCAGCCCCAAAAGCCGCATTTCACATAATCCAGAGGATGGAGATTTCCTGCTGGATCTCACTTTAGGAGTGCAATTTCCCCACTGGAAACTGCTATTTCAATAAAACAGTCCAAGACGCTGCTTCATGGATGGGTGACAACTTCCTGAGCTGGCTGCTGGGAGAAAGAGAGACTCCTTTGCAAGGGGCCAAGGAGATCCTGTAGCGTTACCTGTAAGGGGAGAGGATGTTGAGGGGTGGAGGAGCATCGCAGGATCCATAGGTTTCAAGAACAGGCACTGGGAGAGACTCTCTGTCAAAGAGCTTCTGGTCCTGAGTAGTGGAGCTTTTGAAGGCCTTTCTGGTGTTAATGCCTTGCAGGGAGACTGTAAGAAAGAGGAGAAAGCAAGTGAGGAACAGCTTGACCCAGGCCAATGACACTGAAGATCAAGTAGCAAACATCTGATTTCAGTTGGAGTTCTTGGCATGCCTAGCACTTCTTAAGGTCAGGTTCCTTTTCCCACAGATCTCTCGGGAAACCCAGCAAGGCTCAGATGTTGCCGTGCCAGGATCTGCTGCTGCAGACACGGCTCTCTCGAGAGCTGCTGCTGCGGTTTCGAACCCCTGCGACCAAGGCACGGAGCGCTGCTGCAGCCGGCTCCCTTCCACAGGAGACTCGCTAGCAAGCGACGCCAGCCTGGCCCGGAGAGGCTACACACAGGAGCAGCACCGTGCTTATTTTCGGGAAAAATGTCCCTTTTAGTCCCAGAGAAAACACTCCAACACTGAGAGCCTCAGGCTCATTTTAGGGCCCTGAAGCACACTGGCTCGATGAGAATCTTTAGCATGCTTGGTCTGCAAGGACTGCGCTCCAGCCCATTACCTTCTTCCTCTTTGGGATCCAGCTGAGTGACTTTGACTTGCAAGCGGTCAACTCTCTCGACTAGAACGCTCACCCGAGAGGCAAAGGTGTTGGCTTGAGTAAACAGCTCTCCAAATATGTCCTCTGCAGATTTACCTGCAATATCAAAGTGTCCGCGTTACTCTCGCGAGCTGCATCGGGCTGTGTTCAACCTCCCCTCCTTCTAGGAGCCCTCCCTGTCAAAACCGACCTGCAGCTTTGTCTTGCACCAGCCAGCCACGAACGGCGTTTCAGAGCCGCGCGTTTCCACCCGGCCACGGTGCAGATTAAGGTAACGCTGTCTGCCAGCGACCCCCGAGCCCTTCCACAGCACCCATAGGCTGTGAGGAAATCGAGACACGCTCTCCAAGTCATTACTGAAGTGGCCAAAAAGGGCGGCTGAGGGCAGAGCGCTTTGAGCTCCGCGGCCCTGCAGGGCCCTCCGCTGCGCTGCTGATTAGACAAGCAAATGCAGTTAGATCCTCCCTGCTCTGGAGAATCTCAGCAGCTCCCGCTCCCGGCAGCCCTGCCTCCAGGGTAACCGGCACGGATTTACAGGCTCCAAGCGCTCTGCAACCCCAGAGTCCTTGATCCTGAGGCCCGAGTTAGAACCACGCGTGCGAGCACTGACCCTTTTGTTCCTTCAGGTGGCAGCATCTGAAAAATTGATGCGTTCACGTTTATTCCAAATCAAAACCAAACAGGAACTTCTCAGACGAGGATGTTCTCTCTTTAACAGCTTGGATCGCCCTGTGGGCTGCCGTGACAAACACCAGCCAGCGCCCGCAGCGCGAGCGGGAGCAGGAGCGCGCCGCACCGCGCACCAGCCCTACCAAAGACGCCCTCGGTGTCCAGGCTTGGAATCCACACGTACGGCGAGAGGCGCCACGGCCAGCCCGGAGATGGGAGAGCGGCAGGAGGAACAGCAGCCGCTGGGAACGCGGCTGCTGGCGGGACGCTGCCTGGATCGGGACGGCACCAGCGCCCGGCCGACGCTCCGGCCGTGACGCTCTTCCTCTCCAACCCGCAGCGTAACCACAAGGCAGCAATTTTGGAAGTGGTGGCTGCCAAAAGCCGCCGGTCGGCAATAAGGCGAGTGTCCCCGTGCCCCCGCTGCGCCGCGCTCGGAGCCGCTCCGGGCTGGCACCGGCACCAGCAGCTGTCCCTTCCCCGCTCCGTATCGGCGGTCGCCCGCGGGCCGCGCGCCTTCCGCTGCCGAGCGCGGGGGAACAGGCCGGGTTAAAAATCAACCTCCTCCACCCTCCCGGTGCAGCGTTTGTGGAATGCAAACGGTGCAGGTTGACTCCAGCCGACCTCGCTCTCCCGCAGCCCCGACAGCACAAAACCTCCCCTCTGCTCCGCTAACGAGCTCGAGCGGCTCCCCAGCACGCGGAGAAGGGGGTTATTCCTGCAGAGCCCAGGAGATCCCGCTGGAACGGGCTCGCGAAGGGCGCTCTGTTCAGCACCGCAGCAGCTGCCCTGTGTCATCCAAGGGAGAAGGACTTAGCTAGAGGACAACCTGACACCTCCCGGGAACAGCCCGGAGAGGAAAAGCTGTAATTTGGCTTTCCTTTTAATGAGAATGGAAAACCATTCCTGAATTTCACGAGGAATTGCTGCAAGCACTAGGGAAAAGACCAAAAAGCCTTTGCTTTGCAGTGCTGAGCAGCACATTCCAAGCACAAAACAACACATAAACAGCACTGCACACACTGGCCTTGACACTGGAGGGAGAGGAAGGGACAGGCCCTATTCCCCTACCTGTGCAAGGACACCGGGACCTGCTTGTCATCCAGGATCTCCAGCACTGCTCCGTGTTTCACACACACTCTCACATGGGTTAAGCCAGAGATTAGTTTGCTGGTTTAGTTACTTTGACTGCGAAAGTGCAGCTTACAATCAAAATTATCTTTGTCATGCACTGGCAGGAAGACAGACGGCATGATTTAATAGGTCTTTCCATCTTTAGCTTGTGGATTCTCTAAAATCACACACAAATGCACCGTCGACTTATACAAAGTGCTACCAGCTGTGATAGTAACGAAGGGTAAACTCCCTGGAATATGAAAGTTTGACAAGATTTATGTTTGCGTCTCTGTAAAGAGACTGTGGTGCACTAGGCATGGCTGATTATTCACTTGACAGGGCTGTCACAGCCTACTGAACCTGCTTTACATTCCTGTACTATGCAACGTGTGAGCAAGGATTTTTTTCCAAAGTAGCGGCAAAAAGGTGGTGGACAACAGGGGACAAGACTTAGTTGTTTGCGGACGAGTGTTCTGCCGTAGTTAGTGTGAATGGTGGTTGTTCTGTCTGAAACGCTGCAGACCCGAAGGCAGCGGGCAGGAGCCTCGCTCCCCTCTTACCCGGGGCCGCATCCCGGAGCGGGATCCCGCGGTCGCTTCCCGGGAGGGCAGGGACTGCAGCCCGGGACCTGGTGGAGCGCAGGGCAGAGCTGCACAGAGCGGGTTCGACCCACGGGGCGCAGGGCAGAGCTGCACAGAGCGGGTCGGACCCGCGGGGCGCAGGGCAGAGCTGCACAGAGCGGGTCCGACCCGCGGGGCGCAGGGCAGAGCTGCACAGAGCGGGTCCGACCCGCGGGGCGCAGGGCAGAGCTGCACAGAGCGGGTCGGACCCGCGGGGCGCAGGGCAGAGCTGCACAGAGCGGGTCCGACCCGCGGGGCGCAGGGCAGAGCTGCACAGAGCGGGTCCGACCCGCGGGGCGCAGGGCAGAGCTGCACAGAGCGGGTCCGACCCGCGGGGCGCAGGGCAGAGCTGCACAGAGCGGGTCGGACCCGCGGGGCGCAGGGCAGAGCTGCACAGAGCGGGTCCAACCCACGGGGCGCAGGGCAGAGCTGCACAGAGCGGGTCCGACCCGCGGGGCGCAGGGCTCTGCCGCGCCAACGCGCCGCGTTCTCTGCGCCGGGATTCGCCTCCTCTGCGGCAGGGCAGCACGCGGCCTCGCTGCCCTCCTCCTCCTCCGCTCGCAGGCACAAGATGGATTTTGCCCGCGCTCCACGACCATCTTGGAGACAAAACCTAACAAATTAGCGACAAGGGTCAGTCGCACGTGAGCAGGGGCTGCTCCTGCCCGTGCAGCGACATTCCCGCAGCCGAGCGGAACGCGATACCTGCCGGCAGCAGCCGCACGGGAAGGGGCTCTGCCGGAGCTGGCGCAAGCTCCACCAGAGGACAAGGGCCTTCTTTGCAGCGCCAGCAGAAGGCTCCGGACACCAGGGAGAAGCTAAACCATGCATTAATCTGATTATCGGAGTATTTGCTAGTCTTGCTTCAAGGGCAAAGGTGGCTAATCAGAATCCAGAGCATTTCAACAGCGCCAGGAGTCATTCCTGAGAGACCACAATTAACTCTTTATTTTTCTTGCAGCACGTAGGCCCCCACTTTCCCTCTGGCCCTGACGAGGCTCCCGGGCAGCTCCCCGGAGAGCTGAGCTCGGCACGGCGGCCGCTGCTGGAAGGAGCAGCCCGAGCCCTGGTGCCCCAGGGCGAAGCGCTGCTCCAACGGGGACTTGGGGGGCTCACGAGGCAACAAACAGCACGGGCAAACAGGCTGGCTCCTGCAAGCGCGCTTTAATTACCTTTCATTAAAACTAAGACGACTGCCACCCGGTAGATGCAACACAGCCGAGCTCCATTTAATAGCGCGTGCAATTACAGGCGCTTTCTCCGACACAAGACACCGGCTGCTCCGAGAGCCTCCCATTTTACGAGCCCGAGTTGTGCTCCATCCTCCCATCTGCAGTTTTGCTGCAGCCTCTCACACACGCACGCACACACATCCACCCCCCTTCCCATTTTCCTTCTCCCCGGGAAGGCGGTGGGACCAGGGATATGAAATTAGCATCAGATTTCTTTAGGAAAACATTTTAGCATTACCCAGGGAAGGCAGATGGGGGAGAAATAGGAACGCGAGAGCAGAAAGGGAGCTAAATAAAGAGCGCGAGCGACTCCTGAGGGCAGCGCGCAGGCTCGCCATGGTACTCACTCAGGCTGCCCAGCTGTCGAATGACATTTGCCAGGGTGATGTTGGTCATGCATTCCAGCTCGCTCCGAACGCTAGGCAACGTCTGACGGCACAGGTGCCTTGGCTCAATGTTCCTCGTTACTAACGGCATGGTGGACCTGCTTCAGGCACTGTTCTGAAAGATGAAAAACAACCCAAAAAAGAAACAGGAAAGGATTACTCAACCGCAAATTCCAGGCACACCAGAGCCATGGTGTTCGTTTTTCCTGCTCTCAAATGGCTTTATTTATAAGCCTGCTTTCCCCCCCCGCTCCCCTCCCTTATAAAACTGGTTCTTCAGACATAAAGATCCTGCTGTTCTCCTCCTCGTGGTAACAGAAAGGACCCAGCAGCTCAGGTGGAGGGGCAGGGATGGATGGAAAACTACCCGCTCGGCCGCAGCCGCCGCTCCCGTCCTACCCATCTGCCGCCCCGGAGCGCTCGCCCTCCTCGCGCCGCCGCCGCCGTGTCCTGGGCGAGCTGCTCCAAACTGTCTGAACTTGAAGCTGAGGGTCTTTTCTGAAGGCAAGACGATGAAGACAGAAGACAGGAAGAAAGGAGCCTCTTCCCCAGCACAGCGGCTGCCTCCTCCCAAGGCGCAGGCAGAGAGGCCTCTCCTCAAACAACAGGAAGCGCTCGCAGCTGACCAGGAAACTTGCTGGCGACTGTTCCCTGTCCTGCAGGCTGCACCCTGCTTCCCTTGGAAAACCCCCGCAGGCCGAGGCTCCCGCTGCGCCCCGGTGCGCCCGCCGCGGCCCTCGGACGAGCCGGAGCTCCGCTCGGGATGCCGGGCTGCGCGATTCCCGAGGCAAGCGGGATTCCCGGGGCAGCGCTCGGAACCAGCTCCCGGGTTTCATCAAAGCAGAAATAGGTGTCTGGAAGCTACGCTTTAGGCTGCAAACACTCCCGTGTGCAAGCCAATGCCTTGAACGCACAAAAACCTCCCTCGCCGCAGAGACCCGTCGCCTCCGAGCGAGAGGAGGGAACTCGGGCACTCGGACGCGCAGGACGACGCGCGCCCAGAATCTCTAAAACCAAGTGAAAGCAAACGCGTCCCGCATTCTTGATTAATTTAGAAAGGGAAAGAATCGCTTTTCTAGGTCAGCTCGGGAAGAACCCGCCAGAAACAGGCGGCTCCCATGTGAGAGGCACGTGGAGCTGCTCGCGCGGGTGTAAAAATAAAACAGGAAGCTAACAGCGTGGGGACCAGGGCCTCCTGTCACCCTCTGCAAAAACCCCAGAACCATAAAAAATCAGCTGTTTGCTCTTGACTTTGAGCCACCCTTTGATAGTCTGTGTGGCAGCTGGCAGCTTATCTTTGAGGTCCAGGAGTCCTTCCTGGATGCTTTTCCAGCAGGGTGTTAAGAGGAAGAAGTGGGCATTATCCCTCCTAATTACCTCCGAAGGCAGATTTTTGAATTGCTAAATTTGACCCATTCAGGCGGAGGGGCTGGAGAGCCCCAGCCAAGCAGATGCTGCTGCTCCAGGGTGGCCCCAAACGAGGCGCTTCGGGGCTCGTCCCTGCGCAAGGAAAGGGGTCCGCACCCTCCCGCGGAGCAGGGCAGCAGGATGGGGAAGGACCGAGCTGCTCGTGGGAGCGGGAGCGCCCCGGGCTTCGCTGCACCCCAGGAGCGAAACCGGGAGCGAAGCGCGGGCGCTGCCCCTGGCTCCGGCCTCCCCCTGCGCTGTTGGGTGCCTTTCTGCAGGACAAACCTTCCTGGCTCCCCTGGGCTGCAGCTCCCGTAAACAGGGCGGCATTTGCAGGCTGCGGGCAGGGAGCTTCCCCCCGGAGCGTCCCCAGGGCTCGGCCGCGCTCTGCAGAGCCCATCCGCCAAGAGCAGCTGGAAGCTTTCCAAGGCGCAGGCCATCGGAAGCAGGAACACACAGGCAGGAGCAAACACAAATGTGTTTGCGGGGGGAACAGTGGGCACACAGCAAGATGGGGAGGAAAAAACCAAACGCAAGCAAACCCCTAAAAAAGGCGGCAGCTACGCTGGGCTGCATCAGGGTGAGAAGAGAGGGTCCCGCTAATCCCTGAGGGAAGGAGGGAGCGGGCAGAGAGGCTGCCTGGGCTCTGCCACCTCCCTGCCGCCGTTTGCCTTCCGAGCACGTCCTCAGAGCAGGAGCAGTGGCAAAAGCGGCTCTGTTTACAACAGCAAAGCACATCCACCGTCGGGATTTGCACTGGCGCGAGGCAGCGGCGGCGGTGAAGGGAAAACCGCCGCTTTCCTCACGGGGCTCCTGCCGGGAGCGCCCTGCGCGGTGCCGCGGCAGGACGGGAGCTTCGTCCTCGCGCCGCTCGCCGGGAGCAGCGGGAAGCTCCGCGGTGCCGGAGCAGCCGGAGCAGCCGGGCGGCAACGCTGGGCCGCGCCGCAGGGCCCGGGGCTGCGCGGGAGCGGAGGCGGCCGGGAAACGCCGCCCGTCCGGACCTCTCCGTCCTGCCCGCGCTGCCCCGCGGGGACAGCGGCTCACGGGCTGCTTTAAAACGGGACAAACACTGAGAGCCCAGGCTGGAAAATAGGTGCCTATTTTGAAAGAGAGTGTGGAACAGACACGAGGCCCGAGAGCCAAGAGGAAGCGGATGCTGCCGAGGCCACGCGGGCAGCGGCAGGACCAGCACAGGGACCAGGAAGGGCTCCTGCTCCTTCAAGGAGTCATTGAAACACCGGGCTGGCGGCGCGTCCGCACCGAGGAAGGGCCGGCCGCGGCGCCTGGCTCCTGTCAGGGCTGACAAGGCAGCAACTTCCCAGCCTGCCAGGCCCCCCCGGGCACCGGGCAGCGTCACGTAGCCTCTGCAGCTCCATCCGCCCCTTCAGAACATGGTAACGTGAAGAGCGAGGCCAAGGAAGCGCCTCTTTCTGGCAAACATGAGGATCTCTACTCATTCCTTACTGCTGAGGATTACATTTGTTGGGATGCTGAATTTGGGGTGCGCGCGGCGCTCGGGAAACGCTCCCGGAGCAGCGGCGCAACCCAAGAGGGGATCCAGGATGTTGTAAGGAACGGAAAGGGCCGCTGAGGAACAAACCTGCAGCAGTTCTGCTGCGCACCGGGAGGACGGAAAGGCAAAGGGAAGGAGGCGCTCCTTGCGGGAAGGAGGGAGCTGCTCGCAGCCGCAGGAAACGCGACGCTGCTGCCCCAGCTCCTGCTCAAAATCCTCCTCTGCCCAGGAAAGGGGAAGCGAAGGCTTTTCTTACGGGAACGGGTTCCTCTTTCTCTCCTGCCTGAATCAGAGCTTCCCTACCTGCTCGCGGCAAGTTTTGCTTCCGAGGCCTCCAAGTCACGGCTTGAACGGGAGCTCCCAGCCCTGTTCCGACGGCGGTGACTAAAAGGCAAAGTATTGGGGAAGGCCGGCGCGGCCGCGCGCTCCCGGAGCTGCCCCACCTCCGGCTGGGCATTGCCAACATTCCTGGCGCTTCCCGTCTCCCGAAGCGCTGCCGGCCGCGCCGGGCCCCGCGCCATTCCGGGAGGACGACAGGCGCGCCGGAGCTTCCCTCGCCGCCCCGGATTCCTCACGAGCTCCCAGCTCCTCTCCAGCGCTCAGTGGGGCTTTATTTTTTTTTTTGCTCCATAACATCCTTCCGTTCAATTCCTTTGCTTCACACACGGTGGTCTCCAGCTCCTCATATTTCCCCAGGAAAACAGGATTCGTGCCTGGCCTCTCTTCCCAAGGCTGCCGATCCGCCGCCCTCCCTCCACAACAAGTTCTCACCTTGAATGTCTTTCTCACCAGTTTTTAAGAGGATTCTGACTCTGGCAGAATTATTTTTGGAAATACTCCCGGGGTGCTAGGGAACGAACGCGCTGGAACGCAGGCTAGCGAGAGCAGGAGGCAGTTGTGGTTCTTGCTTTTCCTAACCCGCCACTTTGAGGAGACCCAGAGTAAATTTAAGAGGAGCTTGATGCTACCAAGGTTTCCGATTGCGGGGCCTTCCGCTGGCGTCTTCGTGAGCTCTGCCGGGTGCATCGCACAGGAACCCGCATCCTGGACCGGAGTCGAGCACAACTGCTTCGCTTCAACCCAGA
The DNA here is from genome assembly GCF_059628265.1 of Tinamus guttatus. Lineage (NCBI taxonomy): Eukaryota > Metazoa > Chordata > Aves > Tinamiformes > Tinamidae > Tinamus > Tinamus guttatus. The sequence continues at coordinate 321,979 of NW_028288931.1, forward strand.
ACTGCCAGGCTGCAACCCCCTCGAACAAAGCTGCGTCTTATTGACTAGTTTTAATAAATAGGGCTGGCACGGTGAAGTTGGACAATTGTTACAAACAATAAAGGAGACAGATTTTGATTGCGAGTGTTCACAAGCAACACGGGCAAGTTTTAGCGCTGAGTATTTGCTTTGCAACACAAGTTCTGTCAAGTGAAAACAGCCACTCAGACCAAACCCTCCCTGCCAAGCGGTTTGGGAGGAGGGCAGGGAGCAGCGGGAGGGAGGAAGCGGCCTCCCCTGCGCGTGGCCGGAGAGCCGCTCCGTACGGCTCCGCACGGCGCGGCAGGATGGGAGGCGACGCACACGGAGAGCCGCTCCGCACGGTTCCGCATGGCTCCGCACGGCGCGGCAGGACGGGACGTGACGCACACGGAGAGCCGCTCCGCACGGTTCCGCACGGTTCCGCACGGCGTGGCAGGACGGGACGTGACGCACACGGAGAGCCGCTCCGCACGGTTCCGTACGGTTCCGCACGGCGCGGCAGGACGGGACGTGACGCACACGGAGCGCTGCGGGAGCCCCGCGCTGCACAGCCAGGCTCTCGCTGCCGCCGGCTGCGGTAGCGGCGTCACCTGGGTAATTCCCTCTCGATGGGACGCACGACCTCGCATATCAGGGCCCATCTGCAAACCAACCTGGCCCCCAGCAGGGCCATCACCAGTCGCGATGCCCGGGGCAGCACAAAGCGCCCAGCGCGTTTCGGGGGCGCCCTGGGGGGAGATCGGGCTTCGTTTCCAAGGGGGTCACGGCGACCCATCCCGCTGCCCTTCCCTCTGGCTGGACACGGACAAGCCGCAGTGCAGAGACCCGGACCGCAGCGCCCGGGAGAGCGGCCGGCAGGAGCACCCGAGGGGAGATTAGACACAGCAGCAGGTTTGGGAATGAGGGAGGAAGGAGATAATCAGATCTGAAATTCCCATCAGTATGAAATGAGACTTAACTCGGGAGCTTGCCAACGCAGCCTGACTGTTCTTTCTAATGTCTGTGACAACTCTGCTTCAAATTTCAAGCTTCTCTCAGCAGTAACTACTCCCCCATGTAGCTGTAATGGCCAGAAAGAGACTGGCTTTTATGTAACCCCAAAAGGCGAGCAGAAAAGGGAAGCAGCAGCCGCACACACACGCAGAGAACCGAAAAAACACAGGAAAAAAAATTGGGCAGAAGGTTCTGCTGAGAGCTCAGGGCTGTATCCAAGCTCCCGCCGCAGCCCGGAGGAGCGGGATGCAGCAATCAGGAACGCCGCAGCTCCGCACCCGGAGAGAGCCCCGGCAATCAGCGCTGCATCCGAGCAGCGGGGAGGGAATTACAGAGCAAACTGCCTGGCGATGCCGCAAGCCCCTCCACGCCGCCAGCTGTAACGGGTTCGCATTCCCAAAAAACGCGTCACGGGCTCATCCCTCACGAGCGGCCGGGGGCTGAGCCGGAGCCGGCCGCGGAGCCGCGTCCTGCCGAGCCCGGCGCTCCGCAGCAGCTGCCGGGTACATCCGCGTGGGGCAGGAGACGCGGAGCGGCCCGGCGCCCTCGGAGCCTCCCCGGGCACGGGGCGCAGCCGGCACCGCGCTCCCAGGGCACCCCGCGCACCAGAACCGGCACCCCGAGCTCGGCGCCGCGCGGGGCGCCCGGGTCCCCGAGCCAGCAAACAGCTCGCTCCCTTCCCGCAGCAAAAACACCCTTTTCTCTCCCCCTTTTTTTTGTCTGTCGTCTCTAAAAAATGCAAAAGAGACTCAAAAAGCCATTTGCTGTATTTTTTTTTTCTTTCCTCCCCTGGCTCATGCATTATCATCATCATTTACTGCCCTCAAGGGGATTGCACAGGTGTGACTGAAAATTTGGCTCTTCCCTGTAAACTTTTGTTATCAGCTTTCCCGAGGATGAGCGGGCTGGAATAGGATCATCTTTCCAAGAGGAGCTGCTGGAAGAGGCGCCAGGCTGCTCCGCCGGAGAGGGCCGAGCTCCTGGCAGAGCCGATGGCGGGTGGGAGGACGGGGAACACGGAGATCTTCCCGCTCCTGCTCGCGCGAACGCGGGGCCAGCGCGACCCCGGCGGCCCCGCTAAACCCTACCGGTGCTAATTAACGTTTTCATTCATTTAGCTGAGGGACAAGCCGAACAAAGAGGGTCACCGCGCGTTCCTACCAGGGCCCAGCTAAGACACGGGCAGAACAAACGCATTCAAACAAAACTCGAGAGGGGCTGTGACAAGAGCAAGGCAGTTTAGCTCAATTAGAGGGAGCTGTCACAGAGATTTGATTCCCGGAATACTGAACTATTGATTAAACGGGAATTAAGGCTCAGAAACAGAAAGGTTTCAAGGTCTTTGCCACGAGCACATACATCAGGAAGAGGCAGGAAGGGCTCCCTCGGCACTCGCGCTGGCGCTGTTGCTTCCTAGGAAACAGGAGGTGTAAAGGGAGCAGAACATCATCTGCTAGAGCCATGAATAATTTTGGCAAGGATGCAAAGTCAGGGAGAAGACAGCACAAAACCCGAAAGCCTCAACCAACAGGTAGCTTCGGAACCCTCCGGTGAGGGCGATGGGGACGCAGGCGACGCGGGTGACACCACCGCCCTCCGCGGCTTCGCTGCCACCCACCCGGGCACAGCTGAACCTTCCTTTTTGGCACAGAAACCCTCTTGCTCACAGCTCGGCCCGGCCTCCCCTCCTTTAACACACACGAACCTGTTTTGATTAACGAAGGGGTAGGAACAAACCAGTTCCGACCGTTTTCTATACGGCTCAACTGCTCTTTCGGTTTCTGCTCACGCCTAGATAATTATATCACAGCACCGAGTGCCCCCACCCTTCTGCTGCACTTGGGGAATACTGCAAAGATAAGTCTTTTCTTAATTATTAAATGTAAATAGCTCATTAAATATAATCCAATTACTTTAATTGTAAGAAAAAGGAAGTAATTACAATATGTACATGTATTCTTGCCTGAACAGTTTTAATATCTTAAATGAATCTTTGCAGCATTAATATTTTTAAGTTAACCTTTGACATGAGGGGGAAAAAAAACCACGGCGTCAACTCTGGTATTTTCAGAAGTGTTGTATCTGCTGGGATTTCCATCACAAAAAACAAAGGAACAGCCCTAAGCATCTAAATTCAAATGGTTTAAGAACAAGGTCTTAATAAAGGCAAAATAACACATGGGTTTTCTATTATGGTAAAAAAAAAAAAAAAAAACAAACCCACAAGATGTCGCATTAAACCCCCTAAAGTGTTTCTTGGATCTCCCAAGCCGAGCAGGACAGAAAAAGGGCAATACTGGTACCACTAACAGCGAGCAGGACGGGCAAAGCCGCAACCCCGCGAGTTCCTACCACAAATCCCGCCTTTTTCCAGCACGTTCTCCCTTCCCACCTCCACGCTCTGTCCCCCTCTCCCGGCTTTAAGGAGCAGCCGGTTATTCCAGGCCGTTGGGTGCGACGTCGGCCGCGCTGCAGCGGGACATGGACAGACCCCTGCGTCCGCTCCTCGGAAAAGCAGCTTTTATAACTGCAGTTGTTCCCATTTAGCACGTTCCGAGCCCAGCTGTGATCTCACCTTACGTAATGCGCAGCGCACGCTCCAAGCGCTGCACATCCAAAACACTTCAGAGTGTTTGAAGCCATCGATTGAGTCCATCTTTTCGGGAGAAGAGATTAGACTGTATTAGGGTTGCTAAAGATGCAAGTCTTTCTATCACAGCTCACCACAAGGTCCATAATAAGCTGCTTTATGGAAACCTCTCATGTGAAGCCAGACCCTGGACGTAACCTCTTTGATACAATATTGAATTCTCAGTAGTGACCAAAAGGCTATTTTGTCCAAGCTAATTACACGGCTTTTTAATTTAGCCTCCAGAGGGGAAGTGGCCGGTTACTTGGTGCCGCCCTAGACAGAAGGTGAAGGTTTTTACGCAAGCCGTGTTTATAGCTCTGCGCCTTCCTCCGGCGAGGGACGAGCTCGGCAGCTGCGGTGTTGACCGGCAGGGTCTGGTGTGCGCACGGGGCGCTCGCGTGTTCCTCTTGCAGCTGCAGGGCCCAGCCCGTGCCCTGCGCCCGAAGGGAACTCGCTGCCACCGCACGGCCCCGCGGGAGCCTCTCGCGCGGCCGGCCGGGCTGCTTCCCCTCCCTCCCCCTGGAATCCCGTTTTGCGCTCCGGCTGCGCCGCCCCGTCGGATAGCGGGGCCCACAGCCCTCCCCGCAGCGCCAAAGCGGAGCGCCCGCCGCTCTCTGGGGCTGCGGCTCCGCAGGGACTTGAAGTGGGGCTCCCAGAAGCGGAAAAAGGGCTTGCAGGGAAAGAGGAAATGAGAAATTAAAACCGCGTTCAATCTCATTAGTGGCAACACAACAGGTTAAAGCACTTGGAAAGGTCTCCTGGCAGCGAGCGGTTTGCACAGGGCTCCTGGGCACAGACAGCGGCCGGCGGAGCGGGAGCAGAGACCCGCGCTCCGGACGCCAGGCCTGGGATACTTCCTCAGGGGGTTCGGGAGGGCACTTGCAAGGCTGGAATCCGAGGAATATTCCCTCTCCTCCGTGTCTCCATCTGAAACATTTTTCTCTCTAGGGATTCCCAGCATCTTATAAGAGAAGCCTCTTTGAAGTACCGCAAAGTGGAATTGCTCATCATTTCAGTAATGACAGTAAATAAGGCGCAGGATTTTGTTGAGCCTATTCTTTTTGCTGTACAAACAAAAGGTCAGAATCATTAGCCCGGTTTTATGAGTGGGCAGAAATGGAGACTCAAAACGCCTGGGTGACTCTGGGCCATCAGCAGCTCAACAAGAGAAAACCTCCGGCCTCAGCAGCGGGACCAAGGGGGCTGCTGCTCTGTCCGGCCTCTGCTCAAGACAGCAGACGGATATCAAACGCTTAGAGAGTGCAAGAACAAGGCAAACAGGGCAACAATTCTCCCCTTCCCACTTTGCAGCAATTTGCACCTTAAGGCCACTTTGAAACAAACAATTTTAATTGTCTTTTACGGATTTCACTCCCATGAATTTTGTCTCATCGGTTGCTGAACTTATCTAAGCTGCTGGCACCCTTGGGGCAGCGTGTCTGATGCTGACCGTACCTGTGTGGAAAGACACTTCCTTTGGTGCCCTGCATTTTACAACGAGGAGACACCGATCTCAGCCCCAGGCGCGGAGGGGAGCAGGTCTCTGCTTCACGAAGGCATCGCTCCAATAAACGCGCCCCCATCCACATTCAAGGGGGTTGCCCGGCTCCCTCGTGCAACGCAGGAGGTTTCGACGCCTCTTCCCGGGATACAGGCCCGGGAACAGCGCTCTGCAGGAGGGGCCTGCGGAGCGTCCTGGAGGACGAGGGGAGGGCGCCCGGGATCCCGTTGTGCAGGAGCGCGGCCAGGAAGAGGCTCCCGCACGAGCGCACGGGAACGGCGCCCGCCAGCCCCGGAGCTGCGGCAGGAGCGCCCGGGCAGCAGGGGAGCAGCGGGGCTGCCCTGACGGCTGCAGGCGCTGCCGCTCGTCACCGTCCCGGCAGCAGGGGAGCAGCGGGGCTGCCCCGCATGGCTGCAGGCACTGCTGCTCGTCACCGTCCCGGCAGCAGGGGAGCAGCGGGCTGCCCTGACGGCTGCAGGCGCTGCTGCTCGTCACCGTCCCGGCACTGCACGGCTGCAGGCGCTGCTGCTCGTCACCGTCCCGGCACTGCACGGCTGCAGGCGCTGCCGCTCGTCACCGTCCCGGCAGCAGGGGAGCAGCGGGGCTGCCCTGACGGCTGCAGGCGCTGCTGCTCGTCACCGTCCCCAGCCCCACGGGGACCCCGGGGCCCCCCGGCACGACCTCGGCAAAGGCCATGACACCAGGGAGCTCGGCCGCCGCGCCAAGGGGTAGGGAAGGCTCTGGAGGAACTACTACTTAGTCCTGTTCCACCCACAGCAACAGCGAGCCTGGGATTGGGAATGCGCTTAATGCCAAGCACCGCCACACACAAACGGAACGGACCAGCCCGTCACAGCCATTCCCCAAAAAGCAAAACAATCAAAATCCTGCAGGTGTTCAGGTGGGAGAACCGACCTGGCACAAACGTAACCAAACCCGAGCCAGGCCACCTTCCGCAGAAGCTCTTATTACTCCAGGGAGGCCTGATCGGCCTACCAGGCTAAGGGAAAATATCCAGCTTCTTATCACGCTTGCACAAGGATAAAGGAAGTAAATTGCAACAGGGCGGTTCTGTTCTGAGCAGTCATTTGCTTATTACCCATAAACCATTTCCATGATCCCCCCCGCTCTAAATCCAGTGTTTATAAATACCTAAAATATATAAATAAATGTTAATTTCTGCTAACTAAGGGCCTGGCTCACGCAAATATTTATTCTTGGGCAGTGAGAATAAATATTCAATACAAACACACAATTTCTTACTACAAGTTTCATTAAAAGCAAGAGTGCTGCTGAAAACGGTAAAACATCACAGGCAGGGAAACGTTCTGGGGGAGAAAATAGTTGTGTTTTGCTTTCCTAAATTTCAGCATAGTGAAAGCATCAGAGGAGCACGATTTCAATTCCAGGCTGCCTCCTGTGCATTTTTTACCCCTACAGCTCTATTTTAGAAACTACATAAGGGAACAAGTCTTAGAAGCTATATAAAGGAACAAGTTTTAGAAACTATATAAAGGAACTAATTTGGCACTGAGTCATCGGACTGGCTGGTTTTGGCCCTTTTAACCCCCAAGAGAGACTTTCAGCAATGCATGTGTTTTACAGAGCCCTCCCACCCCACTCTGTATAAGACAGCAAGAGGATTATACATCACTTGTATACATGCAAGCACCTAAAATTGTTATTCAACCATTTTTATGACACGGGCAGAATATGCAGGAATGTCTTTTGCTCAACTTAACGACCAAGATACTACCATTAAACAAGGTACAGACAAAACACAAACTTTATATTTAAAATTATTGGCTGTTTGAGTATAGACTGTCCATGGAGACAAGCTGTCTTGAAGGATTAAAGATGAGACTTACACTTGTTTTAGTCTTTCTTATTACAGTCTGTCAAAAAAGCTAACCCAGTTTTTGTGGAAACATTAATCCCCACAACCTTCTTTGTTCTTCCACCTCCACCAAAATCACCAGCAGTTGGATTTGCCGATGTAACTATACGCATATGAGGCAAGCACCGAAACGGTTTAACCCCTCCGCCCACTCGGCAAGATTATCTAAGCTTTGTGAATGAAATCAACTTTTCCTAGACCAGCCCTGACGGATGAGACACATTGAAGGCATGCCGAGAAACTGGGCTGCTACTTTTAATAAAGGTTATACAATTCTTAATGAAACGCTGTTCACAAATACACTCTGAGCAGTAATGCAAAAAATACAGTGTTTCTGTTCAGTGTGTTGTCTTATTGCAAGGTGAAGGAGTCTTATATTTGGCTAAAAAGAAACAAACCCAGAGAGCCACATCACCGCTTTATTATTAACTCACTACCTCAAGCTCCGGCAGTGACATCCCTAAAGAAAACGCGGCTCCAGGTCCAGGCTTCTCTCTCTTCAATAAGCCACTGGTTTAAGTATTAATAACACATTTCAAATGGAGTATGCACAGAACAGAGCGGTTATAAACACACCGTATTTCTTCGGCTTCCTAAAGCCTTGGCCTGCATTCCTCCCATAGCAGAGTTTTGCAAAGCCAGAGTGTGAAAGATCTGTCAGGAATGTGGAAGGCAGAAGCGAAAGCAAAAAGCGGGGGCCAACCTATGGCCAAGGAGCAGGTGAGAGCAAACCTGAGCATTGGAGCCCTGCACGGGGGATCCCGTGGGGCTGGGAAGAGCGTGCTCAAATAACAACAAACTCTCGCTGCCATCAGCACGCAGCAGCTCGGGAAGGCTGAGGAGCAGCACGGGCTGGAAAGGCTCCTCTCCATGGCTTCCAAGGGGAAGGAGTCTCGTGAGCCACCAGGGAGGTTTTTTCCCCTTTTTTAGAGCAAAATTTGGGACATTTAGTTCTTGAATTTGTTACAAAATAAACAAGCAATCAAGTTTTCTGCTGTCAAAGCAGTGCAAACATGTACTTTGGGAAGGGGCTTGCAGCGGGCGCAGCTCGGGCAGGTTACGTCTTACAAGCACCACCCCTAACGCTCTGCAAAGCTTCACGTTGATTCACCCGATAGTGCCTGCCCTTTGCCCTAGCTGAGGGCAGCCTTTCAACCACGCAGCTCTCAAGACACAGACATTCTGGGTTCCATCCCTGCCCGAGCAGGTTGGCGGCAGCTCCCAGGGGGACCTGTGCAGGGTTTGAACTACACGAGCCTCCAAGACTGCAGCCCAGGCGCTTCATTCACACCCTGCATTTTCAAGCAGGCTCCTTAAAAAATAAGGATAAGGCACAGAATTGTGAAGTCTCTGACCTGCTCCACTCCCCCAGCTGGATAAAACTTGTCCTTGGCCATGAGCAAGTGCATTTTCCAAGTCAATCTATCAACAATATTATCTGTGGTTTTAGTTGGTAGATGTTAGCCTTGGTTTGTTTTTAACTAAGTTTTGGATTAAACTCTGTATTAGCTTCTATGACAAAAAATTCCACCCAAGGTCACCAAGAGGCCAATCAGGATTCCTAGGGAAGAGTGTTGCAACACAGCACTCGCTCCCCGCAGCCTTACCAGCACCCTAAGCATTCCACAGACTTCAGTTTGAAACTAGAGGAAAACACAACTATTCCTCTTCCTCATGTGACCGAGCACACACATTTTAATACTTCCCATAAAGTCCCATTTTGTGTCAGCTTTGCCATGGGGAAGCACACGCTACTGGCTTGTCACGTCTTTTAGTTTCAACTTTTCCATTCTCAGAAGATTTCCCAGTCTGAGGGAGGGGCATGTAAATCACAAGAGGTTTGATAAATCATGGCCTTGTCTGCAGCAGGTGCACCTATTAAAGCTCCTTATCAGTGTTAGTATCATTTCATATCCACTAGTATCTGCAGTGCTAGGAGCCTTAGACCACCAGTATTTTCTGCTGTCCTACTGAACAGGCCTGTTCTTGGCATTAAGACGCCATATAGTCCCACCAGCCGTCCTAGCTAGGCTCGGGCTCCCAAGTCTGCAGCTACTAACGGAAACAAATCCATGAGACCAAGTGCAAAACTCTGAGCAGAAATAAAAAACATCCCATTGCAGGAAGGTCTTTGGGGTCAAACAAGAGCTAAGAGGGAGGAGCTGCAACATCCTGCCTTTCTCCGGGGGCATTTGCCATGGGTCTCCCCAAGGAGCAGCTCCAACACAACCCGCAGCGCTGGGGCCTGAGGACGCTCTATGGCACCTTGGCTCTTCTCCGAGCGGGGCCAGGTCGGAGGCCGCGGGCAGGGCAGCCCCTCCGAGCGCCTCACCCGGCCGCGCGTTACACCCTGCACGGCAGACAGGGCTGGGGCCGCGGCACCGGGGCGGCCGTGGCCCAACGCGTGCGCCCGCACAGCAGACAGGGCCCGGGGCCGCGGCACCGGGGCGGCCGTGGCCCAACACGCACACCCTGCACAGCAGACAGGGCTGGGGACGCGGCACCGGGGCGGCCGTGGCCCAACACGTGCGCCCGCACCGCGCTACCGCGGGCAGCTTTACCTGAGAGGCGCCGGGTTCGTGGCAGCCCAGGGGCTCGCGCGGACCCGCGAGGCTGGGATCCGCAGGAAGCGGCGGCGTTCCTCAGGATGCTCCCGCTTCCCGGGGCGGAGGGCAGCCGGCACGAGGCGCTGTGACCCCCCTCCACGAGGACAGCCCCGCCAGGAGCGGCCCGCGGACGCCCACGCGAGCCGGGCACACGCGGGAGCGCGGGGAGCGCTGCCCGGCCCCTCGGGAGCCGCCTCGCCAGCCCCCTCCGGGCCGTTCCCGACCCAACCGGAGCTCCGGGGCCGCAGGGGGACACCGAGCCGCGGCCCCGGGGAGCGGCAGGGCAGCGCCAGCCCGTGACACGGACATTCCCTTCCCGTCCCCGTCCCCGTCCCCGCCCGGACCGGGCCCGGATCCCCCCTCCGCAGCCCGGGCCCGGGCCCGGGCCCGGTTCCCCCCTCCGCAGCCCGCGGCCCATAGCGCTCACTATCTAGCAGGAAGCAGGGCCCGCCCGCGCTCCGTGGCTCACTATTTGGCAAGGGCCTCGCAGCCCAGCGCAGCGCCCCCCGCCTGTCCCCGCCGCACCGGGCCGCGCGAGGCCGCCGCCCGCTCCCGCACTCACCCCGCTCCGCGGACCCTCCGCTCCGCCGCCCTCGGGCCGCTACGAGCCGGGCGGGCCGGCCCGGCCACCCGCCATTCCGCGGCTCCCCCTCCCTGCCCCGGCCGAGCCTCGCCCCGCCTCCGCCGGGCCGCCACGCCATTGGCGCGCGTGCCGGGGCTCTCGCCCTGCCATTGGACAAGCGCCGCTGTCCATCAAAACCGCCCTACGCCACTTGCGTACGCAAGTAGAGCGGCGAAGGAACCCCACCCAAGCCGGCCGCGCAAAAAGAGTAAACAGGGAGGAAAGTACCATCCGGCGGAGTAAATAGGGGGAGCCTGGACTGACGGGGGAGCAGCGAACAGCCCAGCGGGTGCACAGCGACAGGATTCCCAAGCAAATCCCTCTGGGACACGAATTCCAGAGTTCTATTTCCTTCCAGGTTTTCCTGGAGGAAAAAGTCTCTTTCCTTTCTGCAAACACCCCCCCCGCCCGCGAGGCGAGCTGCCCCGTGGTGCCGCCCCTCGCCTCTATGGTGCGAGGCGCAGGCAGGACGGGTCCACCTGGGGGCGGGGCGGAGTCACGTCAGGGCGGGGACACGGGGACACGGGGACACGGGGACACGGGGACGGGGGACAGGGGACACGGGGACAGGGGACACGGGGACACGGGGACGGGGGACACGGGGACACGGGGACGGGGGACACGGGGACATGGCCAGGAGCAGGGATGGGGCCTGGCAGCCACCAGCGCTGGGGTGAAGCCCAGGGACCCCGCAGAGGCCGGGTCCACGGCGCCGCGGTGCCGCGCACGGTGCGCTGAGCGTGTCGGGGCTCAGCGCGGCCCCGCTCTCCTCGCTGCCCCGCAGACCGGGGGCACCGCGGTGCCTCCGTCCCCATCATTTCCCATTTCCTCTGGCTGCTGCTGTCCAGGTGCAGAACCCCCTCAGGACATGGGGTCGAGCATGAGGAAATGGGCAGAAATCCTTGGAAAACGGCTCTCCTTGAGAGGAATGGAGGGAGGAGAGCCAGGATTCCTGCTCTCCTGAGCCGCAGGTGCGAGCAGCCGTGCTGTGCCTGTGCTGCGCACTCCTATTAAATGTTTTGGGTTTTTTACCCTCTTCCCTGATTATAAGCTGAAATTTCATCTTTTTTACACCAAAAGACGCCGGGAGAAGGACCGGACCCCGACCAAACAAGTGGTGCGGGTGTCCCGCTTCCCAGCTCCAAGCCGCCATGCCCCAGAGCTCCGTGGCGAGTCGATCACCGCGTTTTCCCGGCAGGAAGCACCAGATCCACCCAGGATCACCGCTGGCTGCCCGGCGGCTCCGCGCGCCCCCGGCCGTGCCCCGTTCCAAGGCGCTTTCCTCGCCCTCCGCAGCGCCGGCGGCTCCGCGCGCTCCTGGCGCGGCCGGCAGCGCCGGGGGCCGCTGGGCTCCAGGTTTTGCAGGCTGCCGTCCAGCCGCTCCCGGCTCCGCTTCCCGCTCAAGGTGTCACCGCCTCCCGGGACCCACCTAATCTGTCTCTGCACCGCAACCTTTATCTCTCCCTGCCTGCGCGAGCGGCTCTGTTAGACCCAATAATTCCTGCTAAACCGCAGGCTGCGGCCGCCCCGCCATCCCTGACGCGTGCCGGGAGCGCGCACCAAGGAAGCGGCCGGCGCTCCGGCCCCGCTCTGCTCCCCACGGAGCCCCCGGGGTTCATCCCGGCCCGGCCTCTCCTCCCGGCGCGGGGGCCGGGGCCGCGGCGGCGCCGCTGACATTTACTAATCAGCGCTAACCTCGGATGCGCACACGCGCCGTCTCGCTTGCTGTCTTGTCTCCATGGAGACACCGCAACCTTTGCTCGCTCGTTAATGGTATCTCAGCAAACGAAACTCCCGCCGCCGCCGCGCGGCCTCCCCGACGCCCCCGTCCGCGGCCCGCGGAGCCGGCCTCGCCGCTGCCCTGCGCGGCGTCTCGCGGCGCCGCGTCCTTGTGAGCGGTGCATGGCGAGGCCTGCACGTGCCGCGGTGCCCATGGCTGCATGGGCTCGGCCGCGCCGCCCCGCGCGCTGCCCCCGGCCCCGTCCTTATTTCGGCGCCCCAGCGAGCGGGTCACCCCATTCCCAAATCCGCATGGTGACGAGGCAGCGAACCGGGGGCGGCGGCGGCGCTGGGAGCCGTTTCCTGGTGTCCTGCTCTCACGGATTCTGTTTTCAAATTAACATGGGAAAGATGCCCATTACCTGCTTCCAGATAATGACTATGATTAGGCAGAGCTCTGCTGCCAGCCGAGATCTGAAGGATTTCTGTGCACTCCAGCAGCGCTCGCCGGCACAAAAACAAGAGCAGGAAAGTGTAAATAAAAGCCCAACGGGAAGAGCGCGGTCCATCGGCGCAAGGGCGCGCGGCACCCGCGCCGGCCGCCATCGCGCTGCGGACGCGGTGGCCAGGCTTGGGACTGCCCCACGTGTGGACCTGCATCGGGTACTCGAGAGAAAATGGGGTTTTTAAGGAGGGAACAGGAGCTGTGCGCTTGTTTGTCTGGCCAGGGAGAGCTGAGCTGAAACGTAATGAGCAAGGCTGTCCTAGCGGGATTGCCGGTCCGGCGGAAAGAGCCGCGGGCTCAAGCCAAGGCGAAGCAAAGAGCGGCAGCCGGAGCTCCCCGGAGCTCCCGGGCAGCCTGTGCCCGGACCGGACCCCGTGTCCTCGGACCCCCGTGTCCCCGTGCCCCGCGCTGCCCAGCACGGCCCGGTGCCGCCGGCGCTGCCGGGCCGCCCGCCCGGCGGGAAGGAGCTAATCTGGGCTCCGATTAGGCAGCGTTCCCAGCAACGGAGGCTTCTTCTTTCTCCTCTCCCCCCCCGCCCCTCGGTGATAACAAATAATAATATAATCCCCTTAATCCCTCCCCGAGGAGCCGGCGCACACACCGAGGCAGGAAGCGCGGCGCTTCTGCCGCCGCTGATAACTCGCCCGGTCGGGGCCCTGGAAAACACCGAGTGCTGCGGCTCTGCCGGCCGCCTCCCCAAACGCCCCGGCGCGTCCGCCCGCCGCTCCCGGGTGCCGCCGCCTCCGTCCTGCTGCCGCCGTCGCCGTCCCCTTCCCCACGGCAGCCGCTCGCGCGGCCCTTTGCAGGGGCCACCTGCGCCCCTCGCCAGCTGGTCCCGGCGGGGGCTCTGGCCGGGGTGCGCGGAGGCCCCCGGCCGCGTGGGAAGGGCTTTGGGGCCGCGCGGGTTCACGCTGGGCTCTGGTTTTGCAGCGGGGCCGCGGGCCGAGCAGCCTCGGGCGTCCCTGCACTGCGGCCGCAGCCTCCACCACCCGCAAATGGTAATTCCCGCCTGTGCCATCGCCCCCGTGTTGATCCCGCGTTGATCCCGCGGCTTCCCGGCTCTGCCGAGAGCTCCCGTGGCTCCGTGTGCCCGTGGAAAGGGCTCGAGCCGGGAGCTCTGCGCGCTCGGCCCGGCCGCTCGCCCGGCACCAGGGCCGCGGGGACGATGCTCTGGGGAGCCCTAATGTGCTCCAGAGCTCTGTGCCGCGCGGCGCCTGCATCCCGTCCAGCGCCGGCTCCGGCAGGAACGTCCCTTGGGAGCGGGGCCGCCACCTCCTGCCCGCTCATCACAAAGCCATCCAGCCAGGAGCACCCCAGGATGCCGGAACGTCCCCATTCCCAGCTGCGCTTGGCCGCACCGGTGCCATGGGAGAAGCACCAGTGCAGGCGGAGGGGACGGAAAGGCCACCGGATGCCTTGTCCGGGGACAAGGCTCCTGGAGAGAGCAGGGAAGCGCCCCCCGGGGCACTGCGTCCAGCCTGCCCTTGGAGCGGCTCCGAACCGGCGCCAGATGTGCCGGATTGCAGGGCTGACGTGGGAAATCGCCTCCCTCCCTCGTTAGCTTGTGATTAGCATGTCAAGTACGGGAAGTTAGTGGGGATAAAGGATGCGAGGGAAGAATAATGGCTTCAATTTTCCGAGCGGCACAGCTATTAATTTGAAGGAGAACAGGGGCGGCCAAATCTCCTAGGCGGCTCCGAAGGGCACGGCCGGCCCCGCGGTGCCACCGGGGCCCTGGTGCCCGCAGGGCTCCCGCAGCGACGGACCCGCAGCTGGGCCGGGAGCCCGTTCCTGCACCGCTGAGCTGGCCCTGTGCAGCCCGCCTCAAAACACCCTTCCATCTGGAGCCGCACATGGCTGCAGGCGGGCACATGCATGTGCAAGCGTGCACAAGTGTGCGCAAGCACGTGCAAGCGTGCACAAGGGTGCACAAGCGTGCACAAGCGTGCACAAGCGTGCACAAGTGGGCACAAACGAGCAGACGCAGCCGCCCTGCCGGCTCCGGCGCCTCTGCCCTCCCTGCAGCCCGGATCTCGTCCCCTTGCCGATTCCCTCCCAGTTCCCTGGGAATGGGGCATTGCCGCAGCCTTTCCGCCTGGATCCGGCCATTCCGGGCTCTGTGATAGCTCTGGGCCCAGGAGCTGGCAGCGCAGGGCAGGGGGAGGAGAGGCAAATTCCTGCTTTGTTTCCAAGGGAATGGGAAAAGTCGAAATGGCGGAAAAACCTGCAGGGTTTTTTCTCCCTGCTGTTGCCGCCTGGGTCCCTGCGCAGCCTCATGAGCCTCATTACAGCCCTGCTGCCCCTGGCCGCCACCGCCCTTTTGGGGCAAAACCAGCCGAAAACAGCCAAATCCCAGGGCCCATCCCCTGCTGGCGCAGCAGCCGCCCACCTGCAAGGACACGGGGTCAATGCGAGCGGCCTCCTGGAAACTTCCCGAAAAGCAAGCAAATAAATAAAATACCCAAAGTGCCACCGGGGTCCCGATCAAATTTCCAGTTTTTCCTCTTTTTTTTTTTTTTTCCTTTTTTGTTTTTCGTAAGCAGTCGCTGCTGGCACAACCCGGTGAACAGCCGGGCACGTCGGGCACGGAGCCGCTGGGCTGATAAACCCTCCGCAATCAGCCCCATCACGAGGCTTTGCAGCCTCCAAACCGGCACACGCTGCTCAATGGATTTAATTGAGTCTTAAAAAAAAAAGGTGAAAAAGATGGGGGAAAAAAAGGGAAAAAGATAAAAAAAATAATCCTGCTGTGCTGCGAGGAAGCAGCTTGGAAGTTGTGCCTGCCCAGCACGCACCTCTGGAGCCGCCCTTGCAGCACGCTGCCACCTTCTCCCTTTTTTCCCCTTTTTTGGGTGATTTTGCAGCTGACGCCTCCGTCTCCACTGTCCCGGAGACCCCAGGAAGGAGCCGGCGGGGCTGGGAGTGCTCTGGTCTCCCACTTGTTTTCCAGCTTCCTCTAATTCCTCCACAGGCTGTGGCAGATTCCTTTAACCTCGGCCGCCTGTTTTGATGCTGAGAATGGAAAAAAACGGGGGGAAAAGGGGGAAAAAACATACGGAAAAGCGAATGAATCTGCTGCTTGCAGGGCTGGGGGGCGCAGGAGCCTCCGCGGAGGCCGTTCCCGCCTGCCTCGGTTTCCCCATCGCCCCGCGGCGGGCAGAGGGGCTGGGGGGCGCGGGAGCATCCCGGGGGGGGACGAGCGCCAGCTGTGCCAGGAGTCAGCGGCATCTTCTAGGTCAGGCGCCAGCTGTGCGGTTGCCAGGCAACGGCCTCCGCTCCTCTTCCTCGCTCCCGGCGCCGCGTGGTCCCCTCTCCTGTCCCCCCCCGTCCATGGGGGTCTGTCGGGGGCCTTGGGGACCCGCGGGGCTCCCCCTGCCCCCGGCTGCGGTGACGCGGGATGGGGCCTGCAGGGGACACCCGTGGGGGGGGGGGGACGGTGCCCCCTGCCCGGCCGGTGCCTCCATGGGGCACAGTGAGGGGGGGGGCCGGGACAGCCTGGCCCCCCCGGCCACCCACCCGCGCCGTGCGCTGCTCCTGCATGGAAACCTCCTCCAGCCCCCCTTCCCAAACAGCCCCTTCCCAAACACCCCCAAACGCCCCCCTTCCAAAGCCCCCCTTCCCAAACCCCCCTTCCAAAGCCCCCCCCAAACACCCGCCTTCCCAAACGCTCCTCTTCCCAAACACCCCCCCTTTCAAAGCCCCCCTTCCCACCCCCCACCCCTTCCCAAACACCTCCCTTCCAATGCCCCCCCCTTCCCAAACATCCCCTTCCCAAATCCTCCCCCCTTCCCAGCCCCCCGCCCCTTCCCGCCCCCCCTTCCCAAATCCTCCCTCTTTCCCGAATCCTCCCCCCTGCCCTTCACCCTGACGAGCTCCGACAGCCGCGGCCCCCCCGGGGCTGCCCCGCCCCCCGCAAGGTGCGCTCGGTATTTGGGACCCCCCCCCCTTTATTTTTTATTTTATTTATTTATTTATTTTCTTCCTTGATGGCCGGGGGGTCCCTCCCACGTCGGCGGCCGGGGAGGGGCCACGGCCGGGGGAGCCGGGGGGGCCAAGCCAAAAATGCTGCGCTGGCGGCACCCCCTCGTGTGTCTATTTGTATCTATATATCTCTATCTCTATATATTACGTATATAAATATCCATATTTTTTCTGCAGCCCCCCGGGGTGTTCAGGGAGGCGGAGGGGGGTTGGGAGCTGGGCCCCCCCAGCCCATCACCCGCCCCCGGGGAATGAGAAGCCAAAGAAGCAGCGGCGTCGCTCAATATATAGGTTTTCTTTTAATATAAAAAAAGTGCCTATGAAAAAGTCCTTCCTAAATACACCAAAAGATCGGGGGGGAAGCGGGGCCGGGGCCGCGGGGCGGGCAGGGGCGGCAGCACAGGGCCAGGGCAGCGGCGGGTTCCCTCCTTTCCCTCTATTCCAACTGGGTTGTTCCCCCCTTTTGCTTTTGTTTTTTTGCATTGTCTTTTTCTTTTGTTTTTTTTTTCCCCCAGGTTTTTAATTTTTTTCCCTTTTTTTTTTTTCTTTTTGCACAATCCACAAAAACTGTACAGAAGTTTGCAAACGCCGGGGGGAGGAAGGAAAGAGGGCGAGGGCTGGGAGGAAGGAGAGGAGCCCGAGTCCCCCGTGCACCCGCGCCCTGAGCTCGCCGCGGCCGAGGGTGTCTGAGCGACCTCTCCTCATTTTTTGTATTTTTTTAATTTTTTTTTGTTAAACTCCTTTTTTTTTGTTTCTTTTTTGTTTTATACAAATTCAGATCTTTGGGTGTGTACTGCCAAAAAAAAAAAAAACCCCAAACCAAAAAAAAAAGACAAAAAAATCCCGCCTCGGTCTCATTAATAATAATTAAAAAATAAAACTCAAATCATCGTCATCGTTATTAAAAAAAGGCAACGGAAACCCAATGAACCCATGCGGAAGTTGCACACCACAAAACCACAGCAGATGTACAGAATGCAATATACAAGACACGATTTATAATAAAACATTATATACAATAAATAGGTTATTGTTACTTTTTTCTTTTTTTTTTCTTTTTTGTCGATCGATCTGTAAATAAATTTTTCTCAGTGCATACCGGTGGGTTTTTGCTTCTCTCTTCTGCATCTCCGCCTCTCTGTTGCTTCTTGGTTTTTTATTCCCTATTTCGCTTTTGATTTTGCTTCTTTCCTCAGGTGTGTGGCTTTCTCTTTTTTTTTTTTTTTTTTTTTTGAATTTTCGGCTTTTTAATTTTTTTCCTGGCTTTTTTTATTTTTAACTCCTTTTCTTCAAAACTATTTACAATTGCTGGTTTTGTGCAGAAAAAAAAATAATAAAATAAAAGGTAAAAATAGAGTCCCTCTGCTTGCGCGCGGAGGAGCGGGCGGGCGCTGCGGGGCCGGCGGCTGCTCCGGCTGCGTCGGCCTGCGGGGCAGAGCGGGAGAGACGTGAGCGACGTGAGCGCGCGGGCCCCTGTCCCCAGGTGCCAGCCCTGCTCGTCCCCAGCGCCCAGCACCCTGCACCCCATAGCAGGGCACCCCGTGTACCCCATGGCAGGGCACCCTGCACCCCATAGCAGGGCACCCCGTGTACCCCACACCAGAGCACCCTGCACACCATGGCAGGGCACCCTGCACCCCATGCTCCAGCACCCTGTGCACCCCACACCAGGGCACCCTGCACCCCATAGCAGGGCACCCCGTGTACCCCATAGCAGGGCAACCTGTGTACCCCACACCAGAGCACCCTGCACACCATGGCAGGGCACCCTGCACCCCATGCTGCAGCACCCTGTGCACCCCACACCAGGGCACCCCGTGTACCCCACACCAGGGCACCCCCAGTCTCCAGCACCCTGTGCACCCTGTGCCGGTACCCCCGTGCCCCGCAGCCACCCCGCACGCTGCACAGCCGGGCTCCAGCACCCTGCGCGCGGGGGTTCAGGCACCCCTGGGCTCCCGCACCCGGCGCACCCCACACCAGAGCACCCCGTGTACCCCACACCAGAGCACCCCGTGTACCCCACACCAGAGCACCTCGTGTACCCCACACCAGAGCACCCTGCACGCTCGGGCTACAGCCTGCGTGAGACCCCCAGGCGCCGGGGTCTCCGGTTTGTCCCTCCCGACACAGACAGGGCCGCGGGCGCGTGAGCCCCGTCGGGTGCCCCCGTTTCAGGCGCAATGGGGTGCCGGGCGCCGGGAGCAGCGCGGGTGCAGGCGAGGATGCGGCCTGGGGACTCACCGGCAGCGGCCGCGGCTCCCAGACCCACCGGTCGAACAGCCGGCCAAGAGCCGCCGCGGCGGCCGCCTCCGCAGCCCCACGGCGCCCGCGGGCACCTCCGGCCGGGAAAGCGCCCGGGGAGCGAGCGAGGGGCAGGAAGGGAGCGAGGCCCCCGGGAGCCGCGAGCGCGGCCGGCGCGCGCCCCTCCGGCTCCTTCCGCGGCGGGGGGACCCGCGGGCGCCTCCTGCCCGGCCCTGCCGCCCTCCCTGCCCGCCGGCTCCGTCCGTCCGTCCGTCCGATTGTCCTGCTGCGGGGCGGGAGGTGGCGGGGAAGGCGGGCGGCAGCCCGGAAAGCAGAGCCACGTCCATCTCCGACGGAGCGAGTTGGAGTTTGAAGGGGAAAAAACAGGGATTTTTCTCTCTCTTCCATTTCTCTTCTTTTATTTTATTTTTTTCCTTGTGTTTCACTTATTTTTGAACTTTTTTTGAACTTTTTCTCCTTTTTTTTCTTTTTTCCTTTTTTTTTTTTTTTTTTTTTAGAAAACAAACAAACGGTTCCAATCCCAGTTAAATACAGAACTTGAAAAGTGTTCCAGAAAAAAAGTGCTGGCTAAATTACCTCTGCAAGAGAAACACAACACACGCGGGTGAGACGCGTCGCAGCCGTCCCCGTCCCCGCCGAGCCCCCCGCCACCACCCCGCTCAGTGGAGCCCCCGACAGGGCCCCACGGGGACCGCTGTGTCCGGTGGCACCCGCTGTCCCCCCTTCCCGCTCCCCGCCGCGGACCTACCCTGTAACAAAACCTCGTTGTCCGGTTGGCACGTCAGCTGACACTACAATGAGGTGACCGTAAAAGTGTCCTCGGGGTGTTGCTCTACCATTGGACCCAAAAATCCGCTCTTCTGGGTGGGGGCCATGACGGGGTGCCCTTGGGGTGCAAAACTGGGGTACCTGTAGTTGTCCTGCAGCTGCAGCATTGAGTCTCTCGGCACGGGGGAGATATTCAAGTCACTGATCAAGGGACAGGCGTAAGGCCCGCGGTGGTGAGCCCGGGCCATCTCCAAGGGCTCCTTCTCGCCCTTGGAGGGGTGGCTGCCGCTCGGGCTGGTCAAGTGGGGGTTCAGACACGAGGGGTCCGTCCTGCCCATGAAGTCTACGAGCATGCCGGCGCCCGCCTTGCCGTCGTACGAGGGGCTGCGGGTGCTGGCGTTGGGCGAGTACCAGTACGGGGGGTTTTTGCAGCTGGGGGAGTCGTAGTGCGGCTGCGGCATGGGCAGGTCGCGGCAGGCCATGTGCGGCGCGTGCGGCAGGGCCGCCCCTTGCAGGCTGTGCTTGAGCGAGTCGCAGGCCGGCAGCTTGCGCAGCTCGCCCGCCCGCAGGTCCTCCTTGAAGGCCAGCGTGGGCGAGCAGTTGGGCGAGAAGGCCTTCTGCAAGCCGGCCTCGAAGACAGTCTGCTGGCCGGGGGCCGCCAGCTGGTGCGGGAGCGCGGGGAAGTGTTTGCTCTCCAAATCCGGCTGCCCCAAGCCGGGGGAGTCGCTCTGAAAGCCCTGGCCGAAGGTCCCGTCGGAAGGGGTGGAGGGGTTCATGGAGTAGGGGCCGGCATAGTCGCACGGGTCCCGCTCGCCCACGCCGAAGCCCCGCGACTGCGAGGGCAGGGGGGACATGCTGCTGTCCCCGCTGTAGTAGTCTAGGCCCAGGTCCGCGCTCTCCTGGAAGAGGGCGTTCACCGGCTGGGACTTGGTGGGGAATTTGGCCTTGCCCGTGCCCCGCTCCTTCTTGGAGGCGCAGGCCCCGCGGGAGCCCCGCGGCTGCCGGGGCCCCGTGCTCCTCTTGGAGGGGTACACGGAAGAGGACGAGGAAGAGGACGAGAAGTTCAGGTGGGACGTGTCGAACATGTCCACTTTCTTTCGCCGGCCCCGTCCAGGCTTGGAGTTGCTCTGGAAGAGGACGCTCTGGTTCCAGTTGTAGCCCGGGGCCGAGGACGCCTCATTCCAGTCCATCATGAGCTTCTCCAGGCTGGACAGGCTGGACTGGCCCTCGCTGGACGAGGCCTCGCTGTTGGCGCGCCGGTAGCCAGACGGCTGGTTGAACTGGGTGCTGTCGGAGGAGGACTCGGAGAAGGTCTCCGACACGGTCTGCTGCTTGGCCTTCTGCGGCGTGTAGTTGGAGATGTCGAGGATGACGTTGGGCTCGTTGAGGTGGCACTCGAAGCCCGGGTTGTAGAGCTGGCCGAAGGCCTCCGAGTTCCAGTCGAGGCCGCCGTAGCCCTGCCGGAACGCCCACTGCGAGGCGCCGGGGAACTGCCGGCAGTTCTCGGGCGACGGCTGGAAGGAGGCCGAGCCCTTGGGCACCATGTAGCCGCCGGGCGAGACGGTGCTGGCGCGGCTGTCACAGCGCAGCGGCGTGTGCGACGCGCTGGAGAACTGGCCGGCCTCGCCGCTGTTGAAGAAGGAGGCCTTGCCCAGCGGCAGGCTGGGGCCGGCCGTCTGCTGCGCGTAGCCGGCGCTGTGCGCGCTGCTGGGCGAGGACGGGAGGCTGCTGCCGCTGCCGTAGGCGAAGCTGCAGTCCTTGCTGTTGGCGCAGTCCTGCGCCGCCGCCGCGTACTGCTTGCCCGGCGGGAAGACGCTGGCGGGCGCCACGCTCTGCGCCGCGCCGTAGCCGCCGTACGGCGAGTAGCCCGCGGCGCCGCTGGCCGCTGCGTGGGCCGTGGGCGAGCGCGACACGGCGGCCGGCGGCACCAGCTTGGGGAAGGCGTCGGCGCCGCGGCACTCGGCGGCCTGCGCGGCGCCGTAGGCGGCGCGGCCGGGCGGGAAGGCCTGGCGGCCCTGCATGGCCGCGTGGAAAGCGGCCTCGGCGCCCGCCGTCGCCGCCACCTTGCCGCCGCGCGCCGGGTAGGCGGCCAGGCCGCGCTGCGCGGCCAGGGCGCCGCCGGGCGCCGTGTAGGCCGCGGCGGCCGCCGACTTGCGGGCCTCGGCGCGCGACGCCGACAGCGCGAAGTCGAGCAGGTCGGAGGAGTCGTCCGAGTCGAGCAGGGAGCGGAAGTAGCCCGTGAAGAGGCTGTGCCTCTCCTGGCTCACGTCGGCCTGCGAGGACGCCGCGCCGCCGGCGAAGAAGCCGCCGCGGCCCGAGGAGCCCGACTCGGCCGCCGCCGCCGCGTGGAAGGGCCGCGTCTCGGCGCCCTGGTAGCCGCAGTTGCGGCCGGCGGGGCCGCCCGCGTGGCCGTGGTGCGCGGCCCAGGGGCTGCCCTTGTCGGTGGCCCAGTCGGCGGCGCCGTCGCCGCCAAAGCTCTGCCCCGCGCTGGGCTCCGGGAAGAGCGCGCCGTTCTTGCGCGCCCGCCGCTTGCGCTTGGGCTTGCCCACGGGGTCGGGCTCGGGCCGGCCCCGCTTGCGCGGGTGCACGGCGTCGGCGTGCAGCGCGCCCGGCGCCTTCTTCTTCTTGCCGATGCCCTCGAAGAAGTCGCTGAAGGAGCAGCGGGAGGCGCGGGCGGCGTGGGCCCCGCCGCGGCCGCCGAAGCCGCCCGCCTTGCCGCCGCGCCGGCGGAAGCCCTGCACGCGGTGCAGGAAGTGCGAGATGCTCTGCGTGTCGGGCGCCTGGTGGATGGAGTCGGGCTCGCTGGGCGTCCAGCAGCGCGGCGGCGAGCAGCGCCCCGAGCACTGGCTCTGCCGGTTGAGGAACGCCAGCTTGGCCAGCACGTCCGAGTAGTCGGCCTTGCTGTCGTTGGTGTCGGCGATGTAGGAGGGCTGGGGCGAGGCGAGCTTCTGCTTCCTCCGCCTCCTCTTCTTCACCTCCGGCGCGGGCTCCTTGGGCTTCGCTTGGCCCAGCAGCAGGTTCTTGGGGGGCCGGCCCCGCTTGCGCTTCAGGATGATGGGCATCTCGCCCGGCGGGAAGACCACCACCACGTTGCGCCCGTTGTTCTTCATCTTGAGCAGCGGCGTGGGCTCCATGGAGGTGCTGGCCGCCAGCTCCTTGCCCTCCAGGTTGAGGTTGCTGCTGAGGGACGACACCTTGTAGGTGGTTTTGTTCCGCCGCCCCAGCGACACGGGGATCTTGGCCATCTTCACCACCATCTTCCGCACGCCCCGGCACTTGCTCTTCTTCGGCGCCGCCGCCGGCGTCTTGGGGGCCTCATCGGCTTCCAGGGTGGTGGGAGGCGGCGGCGGCGGCGGTGACGGTGACAGCGGCGGGACGCCGGGCTCCTCCGCGTCCGCGGGCGCCTCGGCGGGCAGGGCCAGGGGCAGCAGCCGGCCCTCGGGGGCCATGTCGGCGCGGCGCCCTCGCCCCGGCCTCCGGCGGCGGCACAGGATCTTTGGCTTGTCGCTGCGGCGCAGCGCGTACTTGCGGTGGTCGTCGCCGCAGCGGCCGGCGCCGCGGCCGCCGCAGGGGCCGCGCTTCACGGCGCCGCCCAGCGCGCAGCCCCCCAGGCGCGGCGGCAGCCCCGGTGCCCGCAGGGCCTCCCCGGCGCCCGCCGGCGCCTCCAGCAGCAGCGCGGCCTCCGGCGCCAGCAGCTGCGCCTGCGAGTCCAGCAGCGGCGGCTCCAGGGCGCCAGGCAGCGGCTCCAGCGCCTGCAGCCCCAGCGGCTCCGCCAGCGGCTCCAGCGACTGCAGCTCCAGGGATTCCGAGAGCGGCTCCAGCGACTGCAGCTCCAGCGACGCAGAGAGCGGCTCCAGCGACTGCAGTCCCAGCGGCTCCAGGTTCTGCAGCTCCAGCGACTCCGGCAGCGGCTCCAGGCTCTGCGAATCCAGCAGCTGCGGCTGCGACTCCAGTGACTGGGAATCCAGCAGCCGGGACTGGGAATCCAGCTCTTGGGCCGGGAGCAACTGGGGCTGCGGCTCCATGGCCTGCGGCTCGAGCAGCTGCGTCGCGGGACAGGCCAAGGAGGCCAGTTCGTTGAGGATGTCGGCCTCGGCCAGCTCGGAGTAATCGCCGGCGTCCGCCTGGGAGCAGCCGGCTTCCTCCGCGGGCGCTTTGGAGGCGGCGGCGGCGCCGTGGCCGGGGGGCTGCTGGGCCCCGGCGCCCTGGGGCTCGCCGTCGCGGGGCCGCGCGTGCCGCGGCGCCTCCGTCTTGCAGAGCACGCCCCGCTCCTCGGGGCTGCGGATGCTGTTGGCCAAGGAGGGCGAGGAGAAGAAGCTGTACTGGAGGTCGCGCTCGGCGGGCGGCAGGCGGCTCTCGTCGGCGCCGCCGCGCAGCGTGCCGCAGTCCAGGTGCACCCCGCTGCTCTTGAGGTCCTCGGAGAGGCGGTTGAGGTCCTTCATGATGTCGATG
The DNA here is from genome assembly GCF_059628265.1 of Tinamus guttatus. NCBI lineage: Eukaryota > Metazoa > Chordata > Aves > Tinamiformes > Tinamidae > Tinamus > Tinamus guttatus. The sequence goes on from NW_028288931.1 coordinate 345,941, forward strand.
AGCTGCACCACGGGGTGCAGGTTGATGTGCCCGTTGCCGCACTTGCTCCTGAGCAGCGCGACGATGCCGTCGACGTTGCAGCGGCCCGAGGCCAGCGTCGCCTTGGGGAAGGGCTGGGGCGCCCGCTCGCGGGCGGCGCTCTCCTCCGCGCTGCCCCCCAGGATCCGGGGCTCGCCGGCGCAGCCCACCAAGTCCTCGCCCTTGGTGCCGCCGCGCACGCTCTGGCAGCGGTCGGCCGGGTCGCCGTGCAGCAGCGGGCCCGCCTGGTGCTCGCGGCCGAGCGCGGGGCACGAGCCCTCAGGGAAGCTCAGCACGCTGCAGGACAGGGCCTTCTCCGCCGGGCAGGCCGCGGGCCGCTGCGCCGGGTGCCCCGGCGGGTAGTACTTGGGCTCTCGGACGTAGTCGGGCGAGCCTCGCACAACGCTGGTCGTTACCACTGGGCCCGGGGGCTTCACGCGCATCCTGACCTCCTCCTCCCCCGCGTGCCGCTTGGCCGAGCAGTTGCTGACATGGGGGTCGGCAAAGGTGGCACCGGGACCTGGAGGGGGCAGAGAGGGACAGTGAGGGCACGCGGGCGGCGCTGGGGACCTCTGCGAACTGCCGACAGCCTCCGCACCCTGCTCCATCCCCCTGCCCCCGGAGAGGGGTCCCGCTCGCCCGCACTCACCCTCGGCTTTGCTGCTGCTCCTGCTATTGCACTTGAGCTCCCTGCAAAGCAAGGCGGGGGGCAAGGGTCAGGGCCGGGTGTCCCTGCTGCCATCGCCAGCCCGGCCGCGCGTCCCTCCTGCCCTTCCCCGACAGGCTGCTCTGCCCGGGCCTTCCCGGGGGGTCCTGGCTGGCGCTGCCAAGCGGGGCTGCGTCTGCCCATCACCCTGGCATCGGGGCTGCAAGCCAGGGAGCTGCCTGCGCCCATGCGGGCGCTGCCTCCTGTCTGGGGACACAGGGGACGAGTTTGCCCTTCGATTTGGTGACAAGGGTCTGACCTCGAGTGTGGGGGGAGGCTCTGGAAGGCGCCCGGCCCCCCGGGACAGGGTCTCGCGCACCCAAAGCGCCGCCGTGACTCCGCGAGCAGCGACGCCGGCCCCGCTGCGCGTCCCCTTCCTGCCGCCCGCGTCCCCGCCGCGTGTCCGTGGGGTGCCCGCCGCCGCGGGGGGCTCTGCGGTGGCCTTGCCGCTAGGTGTCCCCTGCGAGCCGCGCAGCCCGCGCCGCGCCGGACCGTCCCGCGCCACCGCGGGCCACCGGGGCCACCGGGGCCCGTCCCGCCGCCCGCCCGGCCTCGCGCCCCGCTCGTCTGCCCGGCCCTTCCACGGGAGGGGGACACGGGGCTGCCGCCCCCCCTGCACCAACACCCGGCGGGACGGCGGGGACGGACCCGCTACCGCGTCCCCAGCAGCGGGGACGGGACAGGGACGCAGAGCAGGGGAAGAAAGTTCTTTGTTCAGGGACAGATGGAGCCAGGAAGCCGCGCGCCCCCGTCGATGACACCCGTGGGGCCGCATCGCTCCGCGGGGCCACCTTGCACCCCGGGTTGGGGCCACATGGAGCTGGGGCGGGGGGAAGTGTCCCTGGTCGCTCCTGTTCCCCGTCACCCCCTCCTAGGGATGCAGGGCGCAGCGGGGGCTCCCGGAGCTGCCCCAATCGTGGGGACGTCATGGCCTAGAGGGGCAGGGACCGGGGACACCCATGTCGGGGACCCACGCGTGGGCCCTGTGCACGTGGAACAGGGATGGGGCAGCTGCCGGGGCCCGGGGGGGGCCGGGGCGAGTCAGCACGGGGGCGCAGGAGCCGCGAGGACCCCCCGTCCCCCGGCAGCGGCGGCTCGCGGAGCGCGGCCGTTCCCGGAGGAAGTGAGCTCAGCGCTTTGGCAGGAGCCGCCGGGCACGGCCGGGTGCCGTCCCCGCGGCCGGGACCCGCCGCCCCCCGCGCTGCCCCCGCCGCCCGGCCCCGCTTCCTTCCCCCGCCCGCCCTGCCCGGGCGCGGGGCCACGCGGCGCCCCCACCCGTGTCACCGCCCCCCGCCGCACAGCTGCCGTCGCCAGGCAACGCCCGGCCAGATGTGCAGCCCGCGGGGTCGGCATCCCTGGGAACGGCCCTGGCGCCCGCGGCGATCAAAGGCGTCGGGTTGTGCCGCGAGCGCCCGGGGGGCCCATCCGGCCGCGTCCCCCCGCCACCATCTGCGAAGGGGCTCCACATCCCCCGCCCCGGAACCCCCCTCAAACCGAAGCCACCTGAAGCTCCCCGCACCCGGCCCTGGGGACAGCCAGGGCTGCCACCGCTGTCCCCAGCGCGGTGGCCCCCGTACCTGGGCCGCGGCTGCTTGCAGAGCAGGGTCACTTTGCAGCTGCCCGGGGCGCCGTCGCCGTCGCTGGGGGGCTGGCGGGGGCCGTGGGCGCGCGGGGGCCGCTCGGCTGCCGCGCTGGCGCCGCTCTCCGCTCCGACGGGCTGGCCGGCGAGCGAGCTCCCATCTGCGCAAGGAAGCAGAGACCCGCGCAGGGCTCGCACCAAGTCCCCACATGTCCCCTGCGCCTCCCCGGGGGACACGGACGCCCCTCGCTGCCCTCCTCGCCCTGGCCCGGCTGCAGGGACGCCCGGGCTCGCTCCAGGCGCACGGCTGCGCCCATGTGCACGCACGTTGGCACGTGTGCGTGCGTGTCCCCTCGCGTCACCTGCGGGCGCGCGCGGCCCGGCACCTGGGGCGCTCCGGCCGTGCCCGCGCGCTTGGCTGCTGCCGCCGCGGATCGCAGCGCGCTGCCTCCTCCTCCACCAGCGCACACACACTCACAGCCGCGCCGCGAGCTCCAGGCTCTTCCCGGGCTCGGGATTAGCGTGACAACTTATCAGCAAGGCACGGAAGGAGAATTCCAACCTGGCAGCGCGGCCGCCGCCCCCTCCGCGGCCGCCCGGCGCTGGCACCGCGGCGCAGGCACCGCGGCCCGGCCGCCTGCGCGGTGTAGAGTTACAGCGAGGGCAGCACGGAGCAGGAAAATATGCGCTCGAAAGACCGGTCCCGGCTCCGCTGGAGCTGCCGCAGCCGAGCGCGCCTGGAGGGGAGTCAGGCAGGAAGGAAGCGCGCGGGAGGCTTTCCAGCGGAGCCGCCGGCAGCCGGTCCGGGCCGCACGGCCGGCCGCTGTGCGCGCTGCGTGTGACGCTGTGGCGGCGGCACTGGGTGCCACCGGGGCTCACGGTGCCACGAGCGCGCCTCCGCGGCTCCCGTGACGCTGCCAGGGGCACAAGAGCACCCGCGCGCTCCTCCGAGCCTTGTGGAGCCACGAGCACGGCCAAGTGTGTTCCCGCGAGCCTCGCAGTGCCACAACGTGCCCGAGTGTGTTCCCGTGAGCCTCGCAGTGCCACACGGGTGCCCAGGGCAGGTGCCAGCGCCGCAAGGTGCGGAGTAGGCGGCCGCGTGGGCGAAGCCGGGGCTAAGGGACACCGTGGGGGCGGCCGCACGGCCCGGCAGGGTGGCACAAGCCGCGCGCACCACGGTGCCGGTGGAGCAGGCCCCATCCACGCGGCAGCTCCCGGCTGCGGATCCCGGTGCTGGGCACCCCGAGCCCCCACCCGGCACCGGCACCAGCACCCTGGCACCGTTGAGGAGGGGACAGGGACACGGGGCCACCCAGCCGGGTGGCGGGGCCGGCCGCGCCGCGGCGCTCACTTTCACCTCCCCTGCTCAGCCCCAGGCTGCCGCCACATGTTTCGCATTAGGCGCTCCGGACCTCGCCATTCCTGGGTTGCTAGCCAGGGGCAGGGCCGGCCTTTTTTCCCTGTTTTTTTTTTTCCCTTTTTTTTTTTCCTCCTTTTTTTTTTTTCCTTTTTTTTTTTTTTTTTCCCCTGGCTGGTTACAAAACACCAGCAGAGACCACACACAAGAGAGCAGGGCTGCAGAGAGGGAGCGCGGGAGCCGCGGGCGGGGGGCAGCGGCGAGGACGAGGAGGAGGAGGAGGAGAGGAAGGCAGTGGAGGAAGGCGAGCGCGGGGGGGCGCGGGGCCTGCGGTCACCTCGGCTCCCACCTCCCGACCCCGGAGCCGATAGCGGCCCCCGGATTGTGCTGACTCGCCGCACAGAAATCCAATAGCGGCGCCCGCGGCGCCAATCGCCTACCTGGCCTGGCGCCCCCCCGTTAATCCCGCTGCTGAAAACGCTTTAATTAGTTTAGCAGCTCCCCGGCCTGGCCCCCTTGTCACCCCCCCGCAGCGGGGACACGGCCGCGGTTGGTGCCCAGCGCCGGGGCCACCCAGACGCCGGGTGGGGCCGGAGATGGCACCGGCAGCCGGGGACGCGGCTGCCGCCCAGGCCGGGGACGCGCCGTGTCCCCAAGCGCCCGCGCGCGGCCAGGGCTGCCCAGACCCCCCGACAGCCACACCTGGGTGACACGTGCGTGCACACGGACGTGGCCTGGGCACCTCGGCAGGGTGTCCCCTCGCACGGGCGACCCTGTGGAAGTGGCTCTGCACTGTGTGCACAGGGCACCGTGGAGGCGCCTGCCTTGCACACACGTGTCTGGGGACACCGTGGGGACACCCTCCCCTTGCACACACGTGTCTGGGGACACCGTGGGGACATCTCCCCACAGCACTCGCACGTCTAGGACCACCACAGAGGGGGCTGCCTTGCACACACACGTCTGGAAGCACCAGGGGGGTGTCTCCCCCTTCACACATGTGTTTGGGGAGACCATGGGGACATCTCCTGCCTGCACACGCGTGTCTGGGGACACCGGGGGGGACATCTCCCCCTCAAACACTCGCATCTGGAAGCACCGGGGGGGTGTCCCCCTTGCACACACATGCCTGGGGACACCGTGGCAGTGCCCGCCCCCGCAATGTCCCCTCTGTGCCCCATGTCCCGCAGGCTCCCGCCCCCCCGCCGTTCCCGTCCCGGCTGCTGACACCAATGGAAAATCCCCTCCGGTGACGCTTCCTGGCAGGCGCGCGCCCAGGCTTTCCGGGCGCCCCGGCCACCCCCCGGGGCCAGGCCCTCCCCGCGCCGCGGGGGGGCGGCCGGGCAGGACCCCCCCTGCACCATGCAGAGGCCCCCGGGGCTTGGGGACACGTGTGACACAGCCCCGACATGGCGGGTGCCTGGGGCTGCCCCACAGGGCCCAGGGGAACCGAGAGGGGGATGTGGCAGCAGCGCAGCCAGGGGGGTCCCTGTCTGGTCCCCAGGCCTGTCCCCAGTCTGGTCCTCAACACTGTCCCCGAGCTGCTCCCCACCCTCCACACAGCCCCTTTGGCATCAGGCTCCCGCCTGGTCCTTCCTCCTCCTCCTTCCTCCTCCAGGACAACTGGGGACAGGAGCTGGCACCGTGGGGGCTGGCGCAGTCCGTGGGGACCCGTCCCCAAAGCAGCTCTGACACTGCGCAGGGAGGGACGCTGGAGACGGCCGTGTCCCCGAGCGGTGACACCGCGGTGCTGCAGAGCGGGCGCGCGGCCCCCGTCCTGCACCCGTCCCCAGGCGCTGCGGCGTCAGGACCCCGGCCTGTCCCCTCCACGACGGGGGCCCCGGCCTCAGCCCTCGGCCCCCACGGAGCCCCGGGGGTGCCGGGATTGGGGAGGTCCGTCCGGCCCCCACGGCGGCTGCTGCAAGAAACCGCCTCCCCGTGCAGGAAACCACCGTCCTCTGCAAGAACCACCCCTGCCTGCCAAAAAGACACGTTTCCCCTGCAAGCAAACACCTCCTCCTGCAAGAGCCATCTCCCCTGGCAGCAGCCGCCTCCCCTGCAAGGAGCAGCTCCTGCTGCAAAGACCTTCTCCCCTGCAAGGAAACCTCTCCCCTGCAGTAACCAGCTCCCACTGCAAGAAAAACAACCCATTTCCCCCTGCCAGGATTAGCTGCTCTGCAAGAAACCGTCTCCTACTGCAAGAACCTTCTCTGCAAGAAGCACCTCCCGCCTCAGGAAAACATCTCCCCTTCCAAGAAACCATCTCCCACTGCAAGAGCCACCTCCCACCGCAAGGAAACTTGTCCCCTGCAAGCAAACAGCTCCTGCTGCAAGGAGCATGTCCCCCTGCCCGGACCGTGTCCCCTGCAAGGACCACGTCCCCTGCAAGGACTGTGTCCCCATGCCACCAGCCTGGGTGACAGAAGCTGCCGCAGGGACACGGAGCTCACGGATGTTTCCTGCAGCCCAGATCCCCCCCAGCCCCGTGTCGGGGGGATGCAGCCCCCTCTCCCAACACGTCCCCGTCCCCACGTGGGGCCTGCGGCCGCCCCCCTGCCCGCGCTGGGGGCTGGGGAGGTGACGCTGTGAAATGGGGCGACAGATGGATGGCGGCGCCGGTGGCACCTCGGCCGCCTGGAGCCCGGAGCCGCAGCTCGGAGCGAGCCGGGAAACGGGCTAAATTTAGCCGCTTCCCTCGGTGCCAGCTTTGTTCCCCCGCCCCGCCATGGCGCGTGGCGCGCGCGCAGCCGCCGCGTCCCCCGGCCGCGCCGGGGTGCCCAGCGCCACAGCAGGGCCTTGGTGGCCCCCACTGTCCCCCGCCTGGCAGGCCTGAGGCCACGCAGATGGCCACAACCCCCTCCCGCTCCCTCTTATAGGCACGAGCTCCAGCTCGGGTCACCCCAGCTCCATGCCCCAGTGCTCGCTGGGCACCCCGGCATCTCCCCAAAAGCCACCCGGCGCTGTCCCCGTCCCCGTCCCCGTCCCCATCCCCGTGCCCAGGAGCGCTCGGCAGGAGCCCAGGGCGCCGCGGGTTAACGGCACACGGGGCTGGGCCAGCGCGAGGCCGGTAACATTTGTCCGGCGCCAGATGGACGTGTGCCCGCCGCGAGGGCGGGCGCTGCGCCGTGGGGACGGCCACCGCGGCCCGGCACCCCGGGTGACACCAGGGCGGGGGTGCGGGCAGGGGGGCTGCCGGGGACCTCATTGGGCCACGTTTCGCAACCGGCTCGAGCCCAACGGGCCGCTCGGGAGGGCTCGGGCGGGCGGGTGCCGCGGAGGGAGGTTTGCGGAGCCACCCGCCAGGCGAGCGGAAGCTCCCGGCGCAGCCGCTGTTTCCTGGGAGATCGCGGCGCTGGGGCCGAGGCCGGCGCGGGCGGCGCTGGGGCCGCTGCCAAAGCGCCGGCGCTTGGGGCGCCGGGGGGAGCGGGGCGGCCCCGCAGCGCGCGGGAGGCGCGGGCGCGCGTGGTGCCTGCGCACGGGGCCCTGCGGGGAGCGCGACCCGCACTCGTGGGGCGCACGGGCACGCTGCGGGCGCGCGGGTGCACACATACCCTGCCGTGGGTGCACGCGTGTCCTGCCGCGTGTGCACGCGTGTCCTGCCGCGGGTGCACGCGTGTCCTGCCGCGGGTGCACACATACCCTGCCGTGGGTGCACGCATACCCTGCCGTGGGTGCACACATACCCTGCTGTGGGTGCACGCGTGTCCTGCCGCGGGTGCACGCGTGTCCTGCCACGGGTGCACGCATACCCTGCCGTGGGTGCATGCGTGTCCTGCCGCGGGTGCACACATACCCTGCCGTGGGTGCACGCATACCCTGCCGCGGGTGCACACGCGCTCCACGCGCGCTCGCCCTACCCAAGTGGCTCTTTGGGTGCAAGCCCAGGGAGCCCCCGGACCAGGATCCCTGGCAGCTCCACATGGGAACGGCCGCCCGTAGCCACCCTCCCAGGGGGCCCGGGCATCCTGGATGGCTCCACTTGCTCCCACCCAGCTGCCACCGGGCTCCGGTGACCACCACGCCAAGAGGGACCGTGGCATCGGGACACCCAGCAGGGCCACAGGGCCACCCGCCACCTCCACTGCGCCTCGGGTCGTGATTAGGAGCTTCATATCACATACACCTACATACATACATATATATATATATATATATATATATATTTCCTTTCTGCTGGGGAGCTTGCCATTAAAATTGGAAGAACACAACTTGCCGGCAGAGCCCCGGCGCGGCTCGTACACAGCCTGTCACTCACACATCACTTTGTAGATGCCCATAAATTGCTTCATTACCTCTTCTAATTGAGGAGAACGCAGCTGCTGCGGGGCGTTGACAGAGCGCCTGCCTTTGAAGGATGCCTCGCTCGCCAGAGCCGCGTCCGGCAGGGCCGTCCAGCCCCATCCTAACAAGAGCGCCCGCGATAACGGCAGCATCTGCGCAGAGGCGCCGGCGCGCAAGGAGCGCACTGGCTGTGCACAACGGGGGAAACCGAGGCACCACGAGGCACTGCGTTGCACCTGGATGCGGCTGCAGGTTTTGGGGAGCCGCCTTGGGGGCAGCTGGAGCTCCCTGGCAGGGAACATGCCAAGGCGGGAGGCTCCTGCAGGCCGGGCGCCCATCACCGTGGCGCCGGGGCGGCCGGGTGCAGCAGGGTTTGCTGCGTGCTGCAGCGCAGGGCAGCGGCCGCAGCCCGGGGCCGCACGCCGCGGGGCAGCCCGCAGCTCGTTGGGACGCAGGCAGCGGGGCTGCTCCCCGCGCTCCTCCTCGCGCTACCACCTGTCCGGGTGTCACGTCAGGGCCCTGTTCCCAAGCGGTGCTGGGAAAAGGGGGACGCCCACGTGCCGAGGGCGCTTTAGGGACCCCGTGCTGGTGCTGCGACCAAGCGTGGGTGCAGGAGGGAGCCGGTGTCCGCAGGCAGCGCTCGCTGCTGCCTGTTCATTCAGCCGCCAGCACCCTGGTGACACTGGGGACGCCATTCGGCGTCCGAGCCGTCCCAGTGGCAGCACGCACGGGTGCCAATCCGGGGGCCCAGGCGTCCTGCCCGCATGCTTTGCTCCCTGCTCGCAGCCTCGAGCGCCTGCGGGTCCCGCTGCAGCCCGCAGCCCCCAGGACGCCCGGGCCCCGGGCGGCTTTGGCCGGGAGCTCGGAGCCGGCGGATTCAGGCTCCGTAATCCGACGTGGGATGCAGTTGCCACAGCAACGGCGGGTCAGAGGGCAGCGAGGGGAGCCGGCTGCTCCGGTCAGAATGGCAATTGCGGCAGCGAGAGGGCCGGGGCGCGGGGAGGCGGCGGGGGCGCCGGGACGGGAGCGCGCGGGGGCGGCCGGGGAGGCGGCAAGCGAGCGCGGACGATGTCACCGAGCAGAGGATGTCACTAATTACCTGCGGGAGCAGCACAGCCCCGTTAACCCTCGGGCGCCCGCGGTACCCAGCACGGGGACCCCCTGCCTCTGCCACCGCCCCACTCGCATGGCCCTGGGCAAGTCACCTTGCGACCACCGCAGCCCTGGGGACATCGGGGCCCTGGGGAGGGTGACACTCCAGGCCATGCACCCGACGCAGCAGCGGTCCCTGAGGATGGTGGCGGAGGGGACAGTGTGGAGGACGCGGACACTCGGCTCCCTCCTGGTGCGGCCCCGCGGGCGCAGGAGGCGATTTATGGCCTTTGCAACGCGCCTGCCGGGATAAATCCTGCCCCGGAGCCGCTTTATGTGCCGCGCGCGCCCGCGCATGCCGATGCAGCTGGTGGCGCAGGGCACAGCTGGAGTCCCCGGATGGTAACGGCTCGGAGCGGGATGCGGCCTCTGCAGCAATTCTCCCCCGGGAGCCGCTTCCCGATGGGTAAAACGAGTTCTTGGTGCCCCCAGCGAACTAGCCCCTTGGCTCCCCCATGCACAGCAGTCCCCAGCCCAGTGCAGCCCCCGGGTCACGCTGGCCGCCCTGTACCCAGCTGGGCGCTGCTGGGACATCCAGTCCCCCCGGCGCCCTCCTGCCTGGCTGCAAACACAGCAGGAACACACCAGGAAGCCAATGCAACCCTGGGCGCACGTGCGAGGTGGGCGTCCACGCAACCTGAGGTGTGAATCCACCCCGGGTGCAAACGCAAGCTCACGCGCACGTCTGGCTATGGGTGCACACGCAGCCCTGGGTGCAAACGCGCCGCAGGTGCAAACCCATCCCCAGGCACCTGCCCCTCTCCCTCCGCAGCCGCCCGGTGCCGGCGCGGTGCCACCCCGTCCCCCGCTACGTGCCGCAGGTCCCCCCGCTCCGCCAGCCTCACCCTCCGCATCCAGCAGACAGGTCTCTCCCCCCCCCGCCTCCCCGCGCGGCGTCTGGCTGAGCTAAGCGTATTTAGCGCTTTTAATTGTTCTTAATAAATCAATCCCGCCAGCCCCTTAAATCATTTTTGTGGCTTCCCTCGCAGCCGTCCCCGCGGCGCTACTCGTGTGGAGCCGGCTGTCTGCGGCGCTGCCGGCCTGGGGGGGACGAGGCGCACCGGGCCCCCCGCCGCGCCGCCCGTCCCGCGGGGAGCCCCGCGGCTGAGGCCGGCCCCACTCGTGACACTCGTGGGTACCAACAACTCCTGCCCATTGTCACCAGCACTGAGCGAGGAGGGGAAAAACCATCAGACTTGGGTCCGTGGGCGACTTCGCAAGCAGGCGGCGCGCTCGGCGCTGCACAAACTCCCGGCTCCCATTCCAGGGGCGCCGGGCCGAGCGCCGCCACCCCCTTCCCCGGCGCCCACCCCGCGCGTCCCCCGCGGACACCCGGTGCCGCGGCCGTCACCCCGCCTCGGGGCGGCTTCGGGGGGCCGCGCTAACCTTGACACACTTGCAGCAGTCCCTAATAGCAGGCGAGCCGCCTGTTCTTGGGGGACTGTTGCAGTTGCTAAGATACTGGCAGCCGAGTGAATGGAAATGGGTCAGTAAACCTGCGGAGAGATAGTGTGACACTGTAACCAGCACAGCTGTTGCAGCCTCCGCCGAAATCCCACCCTTTCAATATTTATCACTCCCGCCCTCGGCTCCTTCCTCCCAGCGATTTTCCACGTTGCCTCCCCGCACCGTGAAGGAGCCCCAGGATTTTAATGGGAAAGCGGGGGGGGGGGGCGGGAGGAGGGGGGTTTGGGGAGCTGGAGCGGCTGCAGCGCGGGGGGATGCGGGAAGGGGAGCGGAGCCGCCCCCCCGCCGTCGGAAGCAGGATGGAACCAGTTCTGGGAGCGATTGAGCAGGAAACAGCCTCTAATCCCGCAGGCAGGAGGACGGGTGAGGAGGTCACGGTGCTGCGGGAGGCTCCACGCTGCGACTGCGGCGGGCGCCGCGCGCGGCCACAGCACCCGGCCTCCCCGGCAAACGCGTTCCCGCCGGAGCGCGGCCGGAGCGAGCGGCGGCCCTGTGGGGCGCTGCATGCGTGCGCACTGCATGCACGCGTGATGCACACGCCTGGGTGACACATGCACTCATGCATTACATGCAGCCGCGCCATGTGCACACTGCATGCACCCGCACTGGGAGTGTGTGCACATATGCACTGCGCACACGCCGTGCATGCACCCCATGCATGCACACACCCCTTGCATGCACGCACGACATGCATGCGCACACGCCATGCACGTGAGCATGCCGTGCACGCTCACTTCATGCACACACGCCATGCATGCACCCCGTGCATGCACGCACACAGCATGCACACATGCACACCGTGCACGCCGTGCACGCACGGCCCCGCTCGCCCGCAGCGCACGCTCCGGTCGCTCCGGCGCTGCTCGCAGGTGCGGAGCGCTCCCCCTGGAACACTCCAGCGTCACCCCGGCCTGCAGGCGCGGGGCTGCCGTGGCCGTGCCCCCCCCGCAACGAGCACCCGCGGGGCCGGCGGCGCCGGCCCGGCCCTTGCTGGGGATGCTGGGGGGGCGGCAGGCGCGAACATCTGCTCGCGGCGAGAGGGACAGTCCAAGAAAATGTGCAGAGCTGCTGCGGAGGGGCCTCGCGGCGAGGGCTGGGCGCCCTCGGCCTCCCTCCTGCTCCGCAGCTGCGGCGCCGCCGCGGGGGGGCCGGGGACCGGGCCAGGTAGGGGCCCTGCCACGTGTCCCCCCGCGCCGTCCTCGCCACGGGGGCTGCAGCAGGAAACTGAGGCATGGCGAGAGCAGAGAGGGCTGCACAAGAGCCTCCTCCTCGTCCCCAAGGCGCGCGGCCCCCGCGTCCCCCCCGCAGGTGGCTGGAGCAGAACGGTTGATATGGAGACGGCGAAGCCGGGCTGTCTGGCTAAGGTGACATTCGACAGATGCCAGGTTCAGGCTCGCTCCCCCCTGCAGCACAGCCCGCGGTGCCGGCCCTGCCGCGGCCTCGGCGCCGGCCTCCTGCCTGCTCAGCTGCCCCGCGGCACCGGGCCCTGCTCCTGCTCGCCTGCAGCGCGCCAGGTCTGCAAGCGTGCATGGGGGTCTGCAAGCGCGCATGGCCGTTTCTGCAAGCGTGCACACAGCTATGCAAGAGCCCAGGAAGGTTTTTGCCAGTATGAATGGAGATATTTGCCAGCATGCATGCATATTTTTACAAATGTGCATGGAGATCTGCAAACGCGCATGGAGATTTGCACAGCAAAACGCCACCTGGTCACCCCTAGCCCCCAAGGAAGCTCCTTGCAGCCCCATCAGTAGTAGATACCCACCCCCAGCCACGTTTCTCCCTCACTCCTCTCCCATGCAGCCTGCAAGCAAGCGGCCCGATGCTGCAGGCTGCCCTTGGAGGTGCGCGCCAGGGCGCTCCTGCACTGTCCTTCGCCCTCCGCATGTGGGTGGCACAAGCAGAAGGTGCCACCGTGTCCCCCGTGTGCTCGGCGCGTCTCTCTGGCGCGGTGACCCAAAGTGACGGTGTTCGCTGGGGCCCTGGGCTGCTTGGGGCTCCCAGGGAGACCTTGGAAACTCGTCACACGTGTGGCAGGCACCTCCCCACGCGCCCGGGGGGCGGCACCGACGCGACCCCCCAGCTGAAATGCAGCCGACGGGCGCTCGGAGGGGGCAGCGGGTGCGAGGCAGCCGCTGCGCCGGGTTTGGGAAGCAGAGAGCGCACGGAGGGGCTGCGGAGGGACAAACGGATGGAAAAAGCACCCGAGCGCCAGGCTGCCCCCCCGGCGCCGCCGCGCGCCCCCCAGGCCGCTGCCCTCCCCGGGGCCGGCGGGTTATTTGCGGCCCCGCGCGCTTCCCCCCGGCACCCTGCTCGCCGCGCGCTCTGGTATTTGGTGTGTTGCTCAGCTGCAGGAAATTCCTGATGTTCTCCATCATGCGGGCTCCGCTCGCATCCCCCGCCCCGCCGGCTCCCCTCCAGAGCGCGGCCATGTGCCGGACACGCCGCGCGCCCGCCCGGTGCGCCCGCTCGCCGCTCTCCATGCAAGCCCAGCGCCCTCGCGGCCGGCCTCGCGCTCTGTTTGCAAGCCCGCCACCCTCTTTGTAAGCCCACTGCTCTCCTTGCAAGCCTCACGCTCTCTTTGCGAGCCTGATGCTCTCCTTGCAAGCCTGGCACTCTCTTTGCAAGCCCACCACCCTCTTTGCAGGCTCAGCACCCTCTTTGCCAGCCCACTGCCCTCTTTGCCAGCCTGGTGCTGTCTTTGCAAGCTCGCTGCTCCCTTTGCAAGCCCGTCGCTCTCCTCGCAAATCTGCCACTCTCTTTGCAAACCCAGTGTCCACTTTGCAAGCTTGCGGCTGTCTTTGCAAGACCAGTGCTCTTGTTGCAAGCTCGGTGCCATCTTTGCAAGTCCCCCGCTCTCTTCACAAGCCTGGCACTCTCCTTGCAAGCCAAGGCTCCTCTTTGCAAGCCCAGTGCCCTGTTTCCAAGCCCGCGAGCCGGGCAGTGCCGCATGCTGGCCCCGTCCTTGCCCAGCGCGAGCTGTGGGCGAGCAGCCACGGCCGTGCAGCCCTGTCCCCTGCCCGCTCCGCCGCTCCTCTCGGGCTCTGCCTCGCGCTCTCTCCGAGACCACTCCTGCTCTTATTTTAATTCGTCTCAGACGGTGTTGGAGTGTTATTTTAAGAGAGAGGATATGCACAGACATTGTGTTTTCTGCTTTTTCCTGGCCCCGCGCCAGGCTCTCTGGGCTGTCAGCTACCCACTGTGTTGCAGTCACGTGTGGGAAGAGGCAGCCGGAGCCAGCCTCAGAACTCCTGGTAGCAACATGGAAATCAAGTGTGCACTTTCTTCCCTCTGTATGTGTCTGTATTATTAATAGCGTCTCTCTCCACGAGTTATCCATAATGTATCTTAATACCTGTCCGTCTGTAAATGATGTATTACGGCGCGCGCGCACAATGGCTGCGGTGCCCGCGGCTCCCGCGCGCTACGAGACGCCGCGCCGGGGGTCCCGCGTTGGCGAGTGATGGAGGAGCCGCCGTTTGGGGGAGACCTGGTGCCGTGGGGTGACGCTGCGGGAGCGCCGGGACGGCGGGTGCATCCGCGGGCGCCGGGAGCTCGCAGCCGGGGCGCCGCATGCGCGATCGGGGCACGCGCGAGCGCCAGCGCTGGGCGAGCAGCAGCGAGGAGGCCGGGGGTGGCAACGCGCCGTGACACGGAGCCCGGGGGGCGGCACAACGGGGCGGGCGGCGGCGGGCGCAGGAAGGCACACGGGGCGCCCGGGTCCTCCTGCAGGTTCGCCGGTCCCCGCTCCACTCGCATTGGCTCCGCGCCACCGCGCAACCTCCAGCCACGGAGCAAGCACGGATGCCACGGATCGGCACTGCCCATGCCCGATGCTACCGGCGCCGCTCCCGGGTGCATGGGGCACGCGCCGGTGCACGAGGCATCTCTAGAGCGAGCGCGCGTGCGCAGACACCGGCCTGGCCAGGCAGCGGCTGCTGCCAGAGCCTGTGAGCGCCCCGTGCCCCTGCGCACCGCCGTGCAGGGCGCCCGGCACCCGCCGCGCCGGCGGGGAACCCGCGGGAGCCAGCGAGGCGGTAAGGGGAGCTCCAGGCTCTGCCTTTCCGGATTCTGGTTCCCATTTCTGCTCCCGGCTGTTTCCATGGAAACTGGCGTCGGACCTGGGAAAATAAGGTTAGGGTTTGCAGAGGGAGGCCCTGCCTCGTGCCGGGCGCCCGGGTCCTCCGCGAGGCTTCGGGGCAAGAGCTGCTCCGGCGGCGGCTCCGCGCTGCGGCGTTCGCGATGCCTCCGAGCGCGTGGCCGGGCCCCCGACAGCACAAATCCGCCCGCACGCCGGCCCGGGCGGCCGCCCCCGGCAAACCCACGTTCTCCTCCCCCTGCACCGGCTCCGGCAGCGCGGCCGGCGCTAACGGCAACGTGGTGAAGGCGTCCGCGCGCTCGAGCAGGACGCGGCGGCGCGCGGCCGGGCCCTTTGCTGTGTCGGTGATGGCAGGAGCGGCAGGACCAGCGCCCAGGGGAGCCGCCAAATGACGGAGCTTTGAAGAAGCCCTTGGAGCGAGAGGTGCTGCGGCGGGGCCTCCTCCTGCAAGCGCGCGGGCAAGCGCGCCCGCCGGCGCCGCCGAATCGCTGCCCGGCACCGCGCCGGCCACGGCCTCCGCGATCGCAGCCAGAGCTGCTGCTTTGGCTCCCGCCGCGCGGCCCCGGCCCGGCCACGCGCCCCCCACGCCGCTCGCTCCCTCGGCAAAAATGCACAAAAATGCAGCCATTTTAGAGCCCGTGGAGGGAGCACGGCTAATCCCCCCTCCCCGGCACGGCGGGCGCCAGCGCCGGCCCTGGCGCAGGTGGCACCGCGGGCGCGAGGAGCGCGGCGCACGCGGCAGCGGCCGGGGCCCCGCGGCGCCTCGGCACCATTTTGCATTCTGGTGCTGCCCGGGGCCCGCTAACCTCCCACTCCCACCCCCACACCGGGCTGCGTTTCAGCTGCGCTTGAAACCCGTCCAGGCTGGATTCATCACAAGAGCCCTCGAGCGGCTGCAAACAAACAGGGGAAAAAAAAGGAAGGAAAAAAGGAGAAAAGCAGAGAGAGGGAGTGAGAAGACGAGATCGATGGGCGCTGGGGGCCGATGTCCCCGCGGCGGCTCGCGGGCACTCGCCTCTGCGAGCCCCGAGCTCGCCAAGCGTGCCAAGGCGGAGAAGGGCCGCAGAGCCGAGGCACGGGAAGGGGCTGGGAAGAGGCTGCGGGAACGGGGCCTGCGACGCTGTTCCTGCTTGTGGCAGCACGGAGCGAGCGCAGGGCGAGCGGCTTCCTCCTGAGGCGGCCACCCTTGGAAAGCACCCGGGATTTCAGGCATGTCTGGGAAGAAACAGGACAAAAACCACCCTGGAAGCTCGGGCTGGGCACAGAGCCGGGGCTGGCGAGGCCAAACCTGGGGAGATTCGCTGCCCGTGGGGGCATCCCGGCGAGCTCGTCCCGCTTCCTGCTGGTGCCTCCGAGCGGAGGCTGCGCCCAGCGGGAGGCCGGAGCCGGGCGCCGGAGCGGAGCGGCCACGGAGCAGAGCGCGGCCCTGCGCAAGGACGAGCGCGCGGCGCCGGCGCCCGGCCCGGCCGTCCTTGTGCGCTCGCCACCCACGTCCTTGCGCGCGCGCCGCCCCGTTCTCATGGCGATGTCCTTTGGCGAGCAGGCAAGGAGGCTGCGCGGGGGCCGCCGGAGCAGGAGCTCGCGCAAAAACCCCCGAGTGCCCCCAAATCCGCCCCCAGGCCGGGCTGCCGGCGCGGGGGGAGCGCGGGGCCGCGCGGGAGCCGCCGTTGCGCCTGCGCGCAGCCAGCCGGCCGCCTTTCCACAAAGATATTTTCTTCCACTGGCTGCAGTTTGGGGCTGCCAAAAGCCAAAACAAGAATGGAAACATCCCATTTTTCTGGCAAAAAATCAGCAAAGGGGTGTTTTTTTTTTTTTTTTCTTTTTGTGTGTGTGTTTTTGGTTAAGAGCGGAAATTCCCTGCCATCCAAACACGACAAACCCCGGACCCAGAGCACGGCATGCAGGGAAGCCGCCCGCGACGCGCCGGCCGTGCCGCAGCGCCCGGGGCTCTGGCTCAGGGGTCGCGGTGCCCGTGGGCGCTCGGCTCGCGTCCCCTCTTCGCGCGGCCCCGGCGCGATGCCACCACGTCCCATGTCCTGCGTGGCCGCTGCCGCGGACGGGGTTGGTGGCATCGGGCACCGCGCGCTCCCGCTCGCCAACGCGCTCCTGCATCCTGACGCGACCCGACGCAGGAGGCTCTGCCCTGGTCCGGACGCCCCCGACGCGCTCCCCTTTGCCAGGAGCACCCGGCAGCAGCAGCTGCAGATGCAGGAGCGCGCCCGGCCCCGCAGCGCCTTCCCCTGCGCCCGCAGATGCTGCAGGACCCAGGACCCCCCCGGGGTGGCCGAGCATCCCGCGGGTCCGCGCCGGCCCCGGGGGCAGAGCGGAGCCCGGCGCTGTCTGCGCCGCGCGGCAATTAAGCGAGCGGGAGCGAGCGGCTGCTGCCAAGAGCCACATTAGGTGCGCGGCGGCGTCTAGACAGGCAGGAGAGCGCGGGCTGGAACCCGCCGCTCTGCCCCCCGCGCGGCGCCGCCACGGGCTGCGGGTGCCCCCGAGCCCCGCTCCGGGACACGGGTCCCCCCATGCCAGGGATGAGACCAACCCGGTGCCACAGGATGAAGGAAAACGCGTGGAAAGGCTCGTGGGCACCGGGGGGAAGCGCGCCGGAGCCGCCGGGCCTGGTACCTGTGCCCCCCCGGCACATCCCGCCCGGGCCCCGCCGCTGCAGGATGCTGGGGAGAAGAGCTTTTCCCGACGTTAATTAATTAAAATAAACAGCAAATTAAATACAGCAGAATTAAAATAGCTCCGGAAATTAATTTTCAACAAAACCCACCTGGAAAGGCTGGATATTTAAAGAATTAATGGGGCCCTCTGAGACCGCCACGAGCCGCCCAAGCTCGCAGCAGCCACCAGCGCCCCCGGAGCCCCCTCGGCGTCCCGGGGGACGGGGACAGGGCCTCGATGGCCACCACAACCCCCGCCAGTGCCCAACGCCAACCCCTTCCCTCCTCTGCCCATGCGAGGGAGAGGAGGGACGGGGACGAAGGTGCCACGGCTGGAGCTCGCGATGACGTCCAGCAAAGTCCCCAGGCCCTCTGCGCTCCCCACACGAAATCTCCATGTCGAGGCGGGATTAAGGTGCAAATAGATCCAGGGATTCGAGTGCAGCTCCTTACCGGGCACCATCGGTGCCGCGCCGGGCTCCTGGGGGCAGCGGCCGGGGCGCGAGCATCGCCACGGGCCAAGCGAGCGCGCCGAGAACGGGCAAAACTCGGTGCACGGGGAGGCAGCGCTGAGTCAGCAGCTGCGGGAAGTCCCCGCGGGCGGCGTCGAGGCCACCTGCAGGAAAGCGCCCGGCGCGCGCGCCGCCTCCCACGGCCCCGCGGCCACTTCCTCCCGCCGCGCGCTCGCCCGCGGGCGACACGTCAGAGCCGCGCGCTGGCCCGGAGGCTCAGGAAGGAAAGGGGCCAAGCGCGAAGGGGAGCGAGAGGGCGCCGGGGCCTCCCGCAGCCCTCGCCCGGGGCGTCGCGGCTGCAAGGGCGCCCGGAGCTCGCAGAGGGGGAAACTGAGGCAGAGCCGAGGGCAGTCGCTCGCTGGGTGCCTCCCGCTCCACCCTGTTCCTGCAGGAACCGCGAGCTGGGCTCCGGGAAGGCCGCCAAGGGCCCGGCGCGGCCGCGCGCTCCAGCCGTGCCGTCCGGCCGCGGCGTGTCGGCGCGACCTTGGCCCCGCGCCGCGGCCGGGCTGCCCCCCGGGACGGAGCTGGGGACAGGGGGAGGCTCCGGAGGGTCCCCATTCCGGGGGGCCCCCCTGCGCTCCGCACGCAGATGGCGGCTGCGACTCAGCCGCGCGCTTGACCTAAATCTCCTCCTGATCCAGGGAGCCGCAGTCCCCGAGCAGCGCGGGGAGGAGGACGAGGACCAGGAGGAGGAGGAAGGGGGCAGCGGGGCCCCCGCCCCAGCCGCTGCCGCCAACCGCTCCAAAGTTTCGCCCGTGACTCAGCCCCGGGGCGGCCGCTGCACCCCGGGGCGCACGGGGCCGGGGGCGGCGTTGGGCGCTGGGTGTCCCGCGCTCCACCCCCAGCGCCGGAGCAGCCCCGACCGGCTCGTGGCGACAGGCGAACGCTCTTAAAATCCCCCGTGCGCGCGCGCCGCATGACTCACTCCCAAGCCGGTGCCCAGAACAAGCTCCGACACGGAGAGGAATGGAGGAGACGGCGGCGACGCCGGGGGCGGGCGGCCGGGGCCACAGGAGGAAGAGCGCGGCAAGGCGCGCGGAGGCTCGGCGAGAGCACAGGCAGAAATAACAGCATCTGAAACGTGGCCGGCTGGAGGCTAATTGGTTCCGGCACAGCCTGGTTTGCTTGGCAAGCTCGCCTCTAATCCCGCGCGTTCCCGGGGCCGCGGGGACGGCGCCGAGCCCGGGGGCTGCTGGTGGCCGCGGCGCTAGCCCGGAGTCCGTGGGCAGCTTTTGTTCCAGGTGCCGGCTCCCGTTTTTTCATTAGGCTAATGGGATGCGGATGCATTACTGCCTCCCGCGCGCTGCTAATGAAGCTCTCAGGCCAGGGCATTTGCATTAATGCTCCGGGCGCCAGAGGAGGCTGCAGCGGCCGCGCCTGCCCGCGCCTGCCCTTCCCCGCGCGCCTGCCCTGCGCTCCTGCAAGCGCCCCGCGCGCTCCGACGTTTGGGGGCTGCACGGAGGTGCGTTTGGCTCCCACGGTCTCACGGGTGCCGCCTCGCACTGCGCGCACGGGGTATGTCCCCATGCCGGAGCATCACCCCAGCTCTGCACTCCCATGTGCTCCCCACGTTCCTATTGCTCCCAGCCTGTGCTCTTGCAAGCGTGGCCAGCCTGGGCCGTGGCACGAGGAGGCACCGGCTGCCCTTGGGCCACACACGGGGCTCGGCGGGCTCGGCGCGGGCGTGCAGGGCCCCGGCGCCCGGGCGCGCGCACGCAGCCGCCTGGGTTTGTCACAGCCCGGTGAGCAAGTTAATCTCGGGCTCCCTGACACGTGGAATAAAATCGCGATCCCGTAATGGAATTCATTCGTCTTCCTGTCCAGGCAGAGAACAACCCCAGCGCGGGCTGCGGGGACGCGCCGGGGCAGAGCGCTGCGCTGGGCACGCGGGCGCCCCGGCCCGACGGACCCCCCGGCACAGCGGAGGCCCAGGGAGAGGCCCGGAAACTTTTCCCAGGAGGGAACAGGGAAACTGAGGCACACGGCGGGCACGAGTGGACAGACTGAGGCGGCAGCTCCCTGTGCACCACGTGGATTTGTCCCAGGCCACGGCGCGCTGCAGAGCGCGGCGAGTGAGCGGGGTGAGCTGGCTCACGCATGCTCAGATTTTCCCGGGCGCTATCAGTGTCTCCAGGCAGCGGCTGGAGGCCTGGACACACACACGGATGCGGGGGGGACGGATGTTGCTCTGGACACCCTCTGCTCTGCAGTTTGCCTGCGCTCCCCTGCAAAGCGCCTGCCTGGAGCCGCAGCTCGGCCTCGAACCCGCCGCGATCCCGGGCGGCAGCGGGAAACGTGGCCTGGCGCGGGGCTGGGAGCCGGCGCAGGAGGAGGAGGAGGAGGAGGCGGCCGGCTCCTTCCCGGGCACACAAAGCCCCTTTCATCGGGGCAAGTTTGGATTTCCTCTGGCAGTCGGCACCTCGCAGCCTCCCGCGCTGCCAGCGCGGCGGGCAGAGAGCGCACGGGGCCGGCGGCAGCAGGACGCCTGGGCCCACCCCGGGAGACGGGGCTCTCCAGCCGGGTGCCCCTCTGGACGCGCCGGCTCCGTGCCCGGCTGTGAGCGCAAGGAGAAGGCTCCGGCCGGGGCTCGCAAACCGCGGTGCCCACAGCCCCCGGCCCGGCACAGGACGGCTCCCGCGCTCGCCCGGCCTTGGGCCGCGCGCTCCCGCATGCTTCCCCTCCTGTCAGCTTTTAATTATACTCCTAATAAAAGTCGCTCGCAGGAAAACGGGAGCTTTGTTGCTTAGGAGCTCATCTGCTCCCGCTGCTCCTTCCCCACTGCAGCCCCTAATCCTCAGCTGGGGATGCTGCAATTAGCCACCACGGTGACGGGCACCGTGGCACGGCCGATTGGGGCTTCCTCGGGCAAGGGGGGGTGCAGCTGGACGATCCCCCCCTTGCAACACGGCCCCTTGTAAAGCAACTGGGGAGGCGCAGGGGGCTGCGGGGCCGCCGGGCGCACTCGGCCCTGCAGGAAAAGCAGGTTTGGCAGGAGATTAAACTGCCCGGGGGGAAGCAGGGAGAGAGGGGAGGCGTGAGCAGCCCAATCCCAACCCCCCCGCCGCCCTGGGGAGGGAAACCGAGGCACAGCAGGGCACGGCACGCGGGGAGCTCGCGGGCGAGGACGTGCGGTGACGCCTTGCACCGGGAGACACGGGGAGGGCCACAGATGCGGGAGGGCTGCAGCGGCGCCAGCGAATGCAGAGGCTCCTGAGCGCAATCAGGAGCCGGCAGCAAGGCGGATGCGCCAGCGGGAAGCAGGCGGATGCTGGCACCGAGCCGCAGCAACCGGCCCTGGCACAGCAGGCAGCGGGGCTCGGCCATGGGTGCCGGCAACGCGGGGGGACGGCGGGTCCTGCGCCCTCCTGCACCCGCCTCCACCTCGTGCATCCTCGCGCGTCTCGTGCACCTTGTGCATCTCGTGCATCCTCGTGCACCTGGTACATCCTCATGCATCCTTGTGCACCTCATTCAACTCGTGCATCCTCGTGGATCTCATGCACCGAGGACGGCACAGGCCTGTTGCAACCGGCTGCCTCGTTCCGCCTCCCCCGTTACAGCCGCTGCCGTCCCCCCTCGCTGACAAGGTGCCTGCTCGGCTCCCGGCCGCCCGCGCGCCAATCAAGCCTCTTCCCCGACCGGGGAGGAGCGAGCCCGCAGCGCTGAGCCCGCGCTCGTTAGCTGCCGCTCATTAGCAGCCCTCCGGGAGGGAGAAAGGGACCTGGGGCACCTGCACCGGCGCCTCTAATGAGCTGCGCCGCGGTTGCAGGGCCCGGGCGCCGCGAGGGCCTGCGCCACACGGCACCCTGTGCCACAGCGGGTGCCACCAGCCCCTGCCCCGGGGTGCCCACGACCACCAGCCGGGGTGACCAGGATGGGGACAGGGCTGGCAGGGAGCAGAGTCGTGGGGACACCCGGATTCGCCAGCAAGCTGCCTCCGGATACCGGGGGGTCCCAGGGCTGGGACATTTGCAGCGTGGGGACCCCTGTGCCAGGGAGAGGGCCCAGGCGCCCCCGGCAGAGCCCTCCCAGCCCCGATGCCCCAGGCTGGCCCCAGACCCCGGGTTTGCAGCGCAGCTTCGCACAGCACCTGGGGGGACCCGGGCACGCGGGCACCTCAGGCAGGGGGACGCTCCGGGTGCCCCAGGACGCCCGGGCCCCGCGCGGGCTCTCCCTCGTTAATGTTTACCGGGTTCGTTAGCGCCGCCAGGTTGCCATGGCAACGTCACAAGCTGCGCCCGGGCGCTGCCGCCGCGGGGTGCCACGTGCACGGGGGCACCCGGGGACCCCCCCGGCGCGCGGGGGCTCCGCAGGGCCGGGCCGGGGGCGCACACGGGGTGCCCGGCGCAGGCGCCCCCGGCGCCGCCCCGCGCGCTCGGCCCCGGCTGCGGCGCGAGGATTAATTGTGCCTGAGCGCGCGGCAGGGGCCGGCAGCCCCTCGGCCCTGCAGCGCTCTTGCAAATTCCTCCAGCCCAAGTTAATTCCCTCTCCCCGCAGAGCTGGCGCATCTGCTGCAGTCAGGCAGCGAGCGCGTCGCCGAGCGCGCCGCCCGCCCCCACGGCCCGGCGCCACGCGGGAAACTGAGGCAAACGGGGAGGGCTGGCTCGGACCTGCGGGACGCGGCAGCCCCCCAAGCCCTGCAAACAGCGGGGCTTAGCGAGCGCCTGCAGCCTCCCCCCTTGCGTGCCGCGACTGCCCTGGCGCCGAGGGACGCGCTCCGGCGAGCTCGAGGCGCGCTGCGTCCCGGCCGCGCGAGACGCGGCCCCATGGCACCTTCCCCATGCGTGAGCTTGGGAACGAGCACACGCACCCAAACCAGCACTGCCAATCCCAAACAGGAACGAACCCAAACGCCAGCGGGCACCGGGGCTCACACCGGCCCTGCAGCGTCGCGCGCTGGCCCATTGCAACCCAGGGGTGACGCCAACACATAGGGGCCACCAAACAGCCACCCCCTTCACAGCCCCCCGTGTCCCAGCACGGATGCGGAATCTCAGTCCTGCAGCTCCCTGTCCCACTCCATGCCCCCCGCACCCGGCAGCCAGAGTGGTGCCCGTCGCAGCTGCTTGCGGGGCTGCAGATCCGCGCATTTAAATCACTTATATCTTTACTTTCGCCGGCGCTGGCTGCGAGATGGGCTTCTTTTTGCATGCGTAATTAGGGGGTGGAACAGATGGCGGAGGGTTCGTTTAAAGTAATGCATCCATTAAAATAACCTTCGCTGTCGGGGAGCGCGCGCTGCACCGGGGCGCCCACCGCGGGCACCGCTTTGTTCGGCTCCAAGTGGCCGGACGCTGGGAAGCGGCTCTGAGCGGCGCAAGGCCTGGATGGGAGCGGGATGAGACGGCAACATGGGGTATCCAGCACGGCGGGTCCGGGAATGGGGAAGGGGAGCCAAGGTTGATCCAGAGCTGATTCGGAGCGCTCTGGGGCTGGGTTTCCATAGCAATGTGCTCTGAGATGGCGGGCAGGGAAAGCCCGGCCGGGGCTCCAGCCACATTCCGGGACGCTTCCAGGTGGGAGGATCCCGACCCAGAGCAAACGGCACCCGGGGGCGGCTCCAGATGCTCCACGTGGGCGCCGGACCCAGAGCCTCCAGCGACAGGCGCCTCTCCTGCTCGGGGCCCAGCTCCCGGGAACGGCTTCCTTGGGAATGGGAGCGGAGCCGGGCAGGGCGGCGCGCACGCCCTGCCAGCTCCTGTGCTTCATTGCCGAGGAATGCCGCGAGGGAGGGGAGCCGGCGGCGGCACCGTGCTGCGCCAGCAGCCTGTGGCGGCAACGAGGAGGAGGAGGAGGGAAGCGCGGCGACGAAGGCGGCGCGGGGAGGAGGGTGCCGCACCGGGATATCGCGCCCCGCTGCAGGAGGGATGAGCCCTGGTGGATCCCGGCCCCGGCACAGACACGGTGGCAGCCAGGCCGGGGTGTCACCCGGCGAGGTACGTGGCGGCAGCACGCGGGACGCCCGAGGGACACGGGGCAACGTTCGCTCCTCTCCTGCTGCTTCCCGGCTCATCCCTGTCCTCTGCCCCGCTCAGCTACACTTGCCCCTGCTGGTCCCCCCTTGTCCCCTGCTCCAGGTCCGTGCCTGCTCTGGCACCACCAGCGGCACCGAGCCAACCCCCCACTCCTATCCAACACCCACTATCCAACAGCCCGGGAAGCAGCCAGGAAAACGGGCCTCAAAACCCTGCCGGCTCCCCGCAGCCGAGCGCGTCCCGACCCCGGCGCAGCGGAGCCCCCGGCGCCTCCCTGGCCGCTCTCACCTCCAGGCTCCTCGCGCCGTCCCGCAGCGCCCGCCTGCCAAATCCCCGCTCCCGCGCGCTTCGCCTCCCCGCGGGGCCAGATTGAGCCGCGCTCCCTTCAGCTGCGTGGAAAACAGCAGTAATAACCGTGCAGAGCGCGCTGTGCCCCCCACCTCCGCTTCCCTCCCACTTTGGGGTTCAAATTTCATTTCAGAAAAAAAAAAAAAAAAAAAAAAAAACACGCTTCCCCCGCCTCCCGGCGCTTCCCCCGAGCGGAGCCGCCGTCGTCGCGTCTCATCTCGGCAGGGGCCGGGTGGATTCGCGGCTCCTCCCGGCTCGGGATCTGCTGCCAATCTGGACGTCGCGCGCGGCTCCCGCCCGGCGCCTCCCTCCGACGCGCGCGTTGTCCCTCCCGGGCCGGGAGCCCCAGGTGCGCTGCCCGGCGACACCGCGACCGGCCCGACCGGAGCCCCGCGCCGGGCAGCGCCGCGCGCCCGGGGCAGCTGGAGCGAGCGGCCTCCCTCGGCGGCAGCTCAAGCTCCCATCTCCCGCGCCCGAAGCGTTCCGGCCTCCTCCAGATTATTTTAGGCCCCTTTTTTTCTCTCTCTTTTTTTTCCCCCCACAAGGAATTTGCAGGCACTGAGCCCAAATGGATGCGCTGAAGCCAGCGGGCGGCGAGGAGCGTGCGCAAGGCTGAGGGCCTCAGGGGCGGCCGCGTGCTCGCAGCGCGCTCAGCCGCGCCGAGGGCAGAGGTTGGGACGGCGGGATCGATGGCGCCTCGCGCCGGGGCATGCGCGCGCTGCATGCGTGCTTGCTGCATGCTCCGCACACCACCTGCCCGCTCCCAAGTGCCACCTCCATCCCCACGCGCTCCCGCAAGCATCTCCAGCTCATGCCAACCCCATGGTGCCGTCACCGCGCTCTCCAGCGCACTCCGACAGGTGACCCCCGGGAGCCACCAAGCATCCCTGGGGACTCTGCCATCGCGCTCCCCCTGGCACAGCCCTCCCTGCTTCCACCGGATCCGGCAGCGGGGAGGGAAAACAGGGCGGCAGAGTGGGGAGGACGGCAGATTTAATGAGCTCCCCGGAGGCATCGCCGCGCGCCCCCCTCGCGCGCCGCAGAGCCGCTGAAACACAACCCAGGGCTGGAAAAAACCACAGGGCACGTTGCTCGCCGTCCCCCCCCGCCGCCGCCTCCCCCGGCTCGCTCGCGCGCGCTCCTGCCGATGCCAAAGAGGCAGCCGGGCTCTTGTGCTTTCACTCGCAGCTGCAGCTGCCGCGTTTCGCCGCGAGCTCGTGCGCCTGGAAGGCCCCGCGCGAGGGCTTCTGGGCCGCGCTGATTGAAGACAGCACCGGCGCACAGACCATTGCTCAGACTTTCCCTGTCTGTCGCCCCAGCGCTCAACCCACAGCGAGGGAAAAAATAAAAGAGAGAGAGAGAGAAATGGACTCGTGCTCTCCCCTTCCCACCCACGCAGAGCCACGGGCGCTGCTGCTCCGGCAGTGGAGCGTGCAGCCTGGGCGCACTTGTGTCCCCACTGTGTTACGGGGGGACGGAGGGCAAGGCGGCTTTGGAACGGGCTCGCGTGCGGAGGACGGATGTTGGAGCGCGCGGTTGCGTGCAGGGAGGCGGCGCTGCGGTGGAGCACGTGCGCTGGAGTGAGCGACGCTCGGCGCCGCGCACCGCCGGAGGCGCGCGGGGGGACGCAGACAGCGAAGACGTGCGGCGAACTCGGAGGGGATCCCGCCACGTGGCGGGCTGGGGAGCGCGTTCCCATGGGATGCACCCCACCGGCCCCGCAGAGCACTGGCAAATTCGTGACACGTCAGGAAGGGGCTTTCCTTAATGTCCTGTACACACCGCAGCCCCTCTGCAAGCTGCGCCTGGTGGCACCTGATGGGCCACGTCCCCAGAGCCCGGTGGCCCCAACGCTGCCCCGCCGGTGCACAGCTAGGGCTGCTCCGCACACCCCATTCCCCGCCAAAGCAAGGCAGGAGGAATCCCAGGGCGAGCCCAGAGACGGTCCCCCGCGCCGGGCACCCCCGCGAGCTCCCGCGCGCGTTTCCACCACGTGCCCCGCTGCCCCCACCCGCGGGGCCGGCTCCATCCCGGAGCGCCGCGGCCGCGGGAGGGGCTGGATCCCGGCGGCGCAGCCGGGGCCGCGGAGCCCCCCCTCGCCAAACGCTCGCGTTACAGGCCCGGAAGTAGGAAAGAGCCCTCCCCAGCGCTGCCCTGTTTACCAAGAGCTGCTTCCAAGCACTCGGGAGAATAGCAGGAGCGTTTCAAGGCCCTGTTTCCACTCGGCTGACACACACTATTTATAGCAGCCCACAATTCTCCCAGAGCTTTCCGCGGGATCTCAGCAGAAATAGCCCGCCCCGGGCCTCCGCTGCCTCCGCTAAGGAGGCCAGGGCAGTGCCTCCCGCCAAGCGCCCCCCCCCCCCGCCCCCGCCGGCTCCCTATAACCTTCCACGGCTTTCCATGGCTTCTCCACCAGCAGCCTCGGGCTCCCGGCGTGTCCTTGGCTCCCCCGTCCCCGCCACGGTGCCAGCCCTTCCCCTGCGCCGGGCAAACCCTTTCCCCCCCCGCCGCCGTCTCCACCTCCTCCCGGAGCAGCGTGGCAGCAGCGGCGCAGGGCGCGCGGTGCCCGCCAGCTCCGGCCGCCTCCAGGAAGCCGGAGCCGCGGAGCCTCCCGCCCTCCGGACCGCATTGGACTGCGGCGGAGCCCCCGGGGGGGGAACTGGCCCCAGCGATGGAGTTGGCCTATTCAGGTTACAGAGCCATGGCAGAGCGGAATTTGGCTGGGCGCCATCCCTTCTCCAGCCCCCCCGCCCCCTTCCTCCCCTCCCCAGCAGCACCACCACCCTCCCCGGCAAATTCCAGCGAGCGGCAGGAGAGCTAGTGTAAGGGGACACCTGGGGGGGGCCCGGGGGGCCCCCGCTGCGGCCAGCGCGCGCGGCGCTGCGTGGCCGAGCCCTCGGGGCTCGCTTGTGCTCGCTGTCACGCCAGGCTAAATCTGGAGCGAGTCCCCGGCGCGCCGGGGCGCGCACCAGCACACAATGAGCTCAGCCCCGGGCTTTCGGTGGCTCCGCTCCCAGCAACGGGCCAAGGCGTTTTATGCGCGAGGCCACCTGGCTACAGCCCCCACCCCGCGCCCCGCCGCGCGGGAACGAGCGGCCACCGAGGCCCCTCCGCCGGCCCCGGGGGTCCTGGGGCCTCCCCGGGCGAGCGAGCGGCCTCCCCGGGCGAGCGAGCGGCTCCGCGGGGCGCCGGGAGCCCTGCGAGCGCGCGGGGCGCCCGCGCTGCGCGGATGCGAGCGCGCCGGGCGAGCGGCAGAGCCGAGGGGATTTAAATCAGCTGATCAATAAAAACAATTCGGGGAGGGAAGGAGGCGCGGGGGGGCGGGAATAGAAGGGGGCAGAAGTGCGAAACGCTCCCGCGAGCCCCGCGGGAGGCGAGGGCGCCCGGGCAGCGCGCGGAGCGAGCGGCGCTGACCCCCCCTGCGCGGCCTCGCTGCCCCACTGCCCTGGCCGGGGAGGGCGCGTTCCCGTGCCCCCTCCCCGGCCGATCCCCCCGATTTTGTTGACATCTCCCCTCCCGCCGGCTGTAGCGCAGGCGCCCGCTCTGACAGCTGTCACTCAGCGCGGTCACATTATTTTTAGGGGGGGGGGGAGGGCAGGGGGGCAGCTGGAGGAGGTGGAGGACGGGGAGAGGGGTGGAGGAAGGTCGGGGGAGGCGGCAGAACTCGGGCAACCCGCGGCCCCGCGCGGGGAGGGGCGGGGGGGACACACAGGGGGGCCCCGGCGCTGCTCCCTCCGCTGCGCCCCCCCCGCCTCCCGCAGCACCGCCCCGAGCGCCGCGAAACTCCGGCAATTTGGGAACAACTCGCGGCGCAACTTCGGCGCGCCCCCCCCCGCCCTCCCGCAGCCCCCCCCCCCCCGCCGCCGCCGCCCCCAGCCCCTCCCCGGCCCCGGCCCCCCCGGGGGGGCGCACAAAGGCGGCGCCGGGGCCCGCGGGCGCTACTCACCCGCCGGCTGCTGCGCGCCGAGCCCCGCAGAGCCCCCGCCGGAGTCGTAGCCGCCCGCGCTGCTGCCGGAGCCCTCGGCGCCGCTCGCCACCTTCAACGAGAGCATTTCCAGCGCCTCCTGCTCACATCCTCCTGCAGGCAACTCCGCCGGCCCCCCCTGCCAGCCCGCCCCCTCCTCCGTCCCCTGCCTCTCGCCCCCCCTCCACCCCCCCCCTCCGCACCGTTTTTTTTTTTTTTTTTCCTCCCCTCCTTTTCCCCCTCCTCGCCTTGGAAACGCACAAAAGGCAGCGGAGCGGGAGGCGGAGGGGAAACCGACCTCCCCTCTGCGCCTCCGCCGCCTGCGGAAAGCAAAGAAAGGCAGAGCGCAGAGCCCTGTGCTTGCCGCTGCCTCCCCCCTTCCTCCTCCTCCTCCTCCCTCTCCCTCCTCTCTTGCCTTCTGCCGCTCCCGGCTTTGTGGGGGCTGGGCAGGGGGAGCGGAGCCGCCGGCGCGCCCGGCGCTCTCGGGGCGCTCTCGCTGCTCGCCCCGCGGCTCGGCGCGGCTCCGCTCCGCTGTCAGCGGCACGACCAGCATCCGGCCCCCCGGGGAGCGGCGCCGGGGCATGCCGGGCCTTGTAGTCCTGCCTCGCCCCCCCTTCCTGCCCCCCCGCCGCCGCCGAGCGCGCAGCCGAGCGGGGAGGTGCCCGAGCGGGGCGCGCCCCTGCGCGCACGGAGGGAGGGCTGGGGGCTGGTTTCTCTTTTTTTTGGGGGGGGGGACGTGGCGGCGGGGGGTGTTGCACCCCCCTGGGTTGTGTCTGTGGTTTCCCCCCCTCCTCCCTCCTCTTCCTCCTCCTCCTCCGCCCCGTCTCCCCGGCGAGGTCCCAGCGGGATGCGCGGGGCGCTGCTGCCCTCTCCCGGGGTGCGCGCGCACTGCGCGCCCCGCCTGCGCGCGCCCCCGCGGGACAGGGGTGAGGTGATCACCCCCCCCGCCCCGTGACCATGTCCCCCCCGCACCCTGGGGTGCAGGGCGGGCACCCCCCCCCTTGCACCCCCCCCACCCCACATGGTGCTCCCCGGATTTGGGGCCCCTTGGCACCCGCCTTGGCCCGGGACCCCCCGGCCACCCCCCTTCCTCCTCTTTATTATTATTATTTTCCTGGCTGGGGCCTGGTGGCCCTGGAAACTTCCCTGCTGTTCCGTATCCAAGGAACGCCCTGCTCCAGGGGGAAGCACCGCATGGCCGGGCTCCCCACGCGGGGCGGCCAGATGCAGGGGGCCATTCCCACGGCCTTGGGGCTGCTCTGCCCTCCCGAGCATCTCTGTGGCGGTGCCTTCCCCGCAAGCCGCTCCGCCAGCATTCCCGTGGCTGGGACACACAATATGATTAAAGCAGATAATAGTGGTGATGTTTGTTGTGACAGGGTGTTTTGGGGAGTGACGAGCGAAGGGTTAAGTCCTGGGAATTGGGAATATCGCCTGGCTGCTAATAACACGTGAGTCATCGATGAAATAACACATGGGCGCAGGGAGAGAGCCGACACCTGGCTTTACCGCTGCCTTGGGATGCGCCCGTGGGTATCAACAGGCAGTACAGAGCAAATCCTGCTTCCCGGGTGCTGGGGGGCGCAGCTGGAGTGCGCTGTGCTGCGGGAACGCTGCCGGCCTTGGCCGCGTCGCATCCGAAACGGGAGCAGCGGGTGCCCTGAGATGCGTGCGCCCACGCGGGACAGGACACACAAGCTCGCGGTGGGCACCACAGGCCTGAGTGTTCCCAGACGAGGCTTGGGATCAGTCTGCAGCGCTTCCAGACTCCTGGAAACCGTACAAAGAGGAGGCCTGCACTCCAGCCCGGTCAGCAGAGGAATCTGCACACGCAGACAGGATCGCTGCAATTGCTGCTGGCTGAGTGAGCAACTTTGCAGGCTCCCTCATCCCCGCGCCCTGAATGTCAGCTTTGAATTTTCTTTGCTATTTTTAGGGACGGTTCCAAATGGGCGAGGATCCCTCCGTCCTCGCCTTGCAGGGCTCCGCACCATATGAATATTGCAAGGCTCGATATTGATGTGTGTGCGGGATGGAGCGGGGGATCAGGCGTCTTGCACGCACAGCGGGAACGGGAGGTCGTGGCGAAAACATTGCCCTGCAAGCAGGATGGGCCTCGACGTAAAAGATTTATTAATTTAATCCAAAGCATTAAAAGGTCATGTATTAATCAAAGAGATGCTTAAAAATGTCAAAGTCCTTTGTCAGGTTTGAAGTGCATCTCTATAGTTATCATAAAATATATATATCAGTCTGGCAGGGAGCCCTGGGAGGACGAGGAGCGGAGGGGATGGGCGGGCGAAGCCAGGGACGTGCCGAAGGGTTTCCCTCTTCCTCCCTGGGAAGAGCCAGAGCTGCTTGTGGGATGTGGCCCCTGGTGCTGCGCCGGGCGCTGGGTTGTCCTTGGGGTGGCCCTGTGCTGACACAAGCTGTGGCTCAGCCCTGTTTGTCCCCAGGCTGGGTTTGTGCCCCCTCCCAAGCAGGCTGGTGTCCCTGTCGTCCTCAGCTTGGCTGCAGCGGGTGGCTAGGTCTTGGCATGGGGACAGGGAGCTGCACGGGGGGACATGGAGCGGGTCCCGTTTCCCCCCCGGAGTCTGAGGGTGGCTGAAGGGCCCCTCAGCTGCCACCGCGCCCAGCAGTGGCCAGGGGACACTGGGGCAGGGGGAGTGATGTCCCTGCCACCCGTCACGGCTCTGTGGGTGCTCGGCCCTGCCTGTGTCACTGGCGGGTCCTCAGGGCCACCCGGGTCACCTGGGCGCCCCGTCGCTCCCCGACAAGTGCTGTGTCAGCAGCGCTGGCGCGGACTAACGCTACCATCTAGCGGCTGCTTTGCTGAGACGGGGCCACCGCTGTCCCCGGGGCTGAGCCCGCGTCCCCTTGGCCCGGGGGTGGGACTCGAACCGCCCCCAGCGAGGCCCAGGGCACCAGGGGCACCCTGGCCTGTCACCCCCGTGCTGGGCACTGCAGCAGCTGCCAGGACCCGCCACCTCCGCTCCGCTGTCCCCAGAGGGCTCGGGGCACCTTGGCCAGCAGCATCCACTGCCCCTCCCTGGGCCAAGGGGACACAGGGACAGCCTGATGTCCCCCGGCTCAGCACGACTGAAGATCCCTGCTCACTGCTTTGTGTTTGTCCTGGAGCCAAATTTCTTGGCAGAGAAAATGGGTGCGAGGTAGCAGGCGCAGGGACAGCGAGGTGGCAGAGCCACGCGGGGCACGGCGGTGGTGGCGGCTCTGTCCCTGCACTGCTGGCTTTCGCTGGGGGGGATGCGGTCCCTGCAGCCCAGCCCGGCAGCCCCGGCCTCCTCTGAGCCTCGCACTGCGGATTTGGCCGCTTTCCACTGTTGTCTGGTCACTGCCGCCGCGGGCACCGGCGGCCGCTGTGCCACCCATGCGC
The DNA here is from genome assembly GCF_059628265.1 of Tinamus guttatus. Lineage (NCBI taxonomy): Eukaryota > Metazoa > Chordata > Aves > Tinamiformes > Tinamidae > Tinamus > Tinamus guttatus. The sequence goes on from NW_028288931.1 coordinate 377,459, forward strand.
GGGGTCCCCCCGGGGACGCAGCCGGTCCCCGCACCCCTTTGGGGTGGTGACAGCTCCTTGGTGGCTGGCGGGGACAGGGGTGGGGGTGGCGGTGCTGGCGGCTCCCTGGCGCCGAGGTCAGCGGCGCGGCCATCTGCAGCGGTCTCACACCTGCGCCCACAGCGCGCTTGGCAGCGCGCGGGCCCGCGCGCTCCAGAAACGCGGCTCCCTGCGTGTGTGTGTTTGTGCGCGCCGCGTCCCTCCGCGGGCCGGCTCGCTGCGGCCCGCCTGGCGCTGGGGCCTGCTGAGGCACGGAGAGCACCCGGCCGGAGCCGGGCACGCAGCGGGAGCGGGAGCGGGCAGGTCTGGGTGCCGCGGGACAAGGGCCAAGGGCGACGCCGAGTCCCTGCTACCGTCTGCTTTCACTCCTGCGCCTGCCCCTCTGCACCACCAGGCCCTGCGCTTACCTCGTTAGTCCCTTTTTGGTGCATTTGGGAGCCCTGTGGCACCAGCTGCAGTTTGGCATCTTGCCCCACATGAGACTTCGAGTGTGGAAGGAGAGGAGAAGGGATGGATGGTTGGGTGGATGCTCAGGGGAATTGATGCCCACCCTGAACGCTGCTGCATGTGGGTGCCCCAAGCGAGCGAGCACATGCACGCCCGCGTGCAAGGGCGCACGCGCACCCTGTGCATCCCCGGGCACGTGCCCTGCAGCCGCCGGGCTTTTGCATGGCTGCACACGGGTGTGCATGGGCCCCGCGGCACGCAGCACGCAAAGCAGCCCCCCGCCTCGTGCTGCAGAGCCCCCCAGGGCGGCAGGGCCCCCGTGCCCGCGCGAGCTCGCCGCGCGCCCTGGCGCCGGCGCTGCAATCTGGCGACCCGGGCTGTGCCGCCGCCGGCCGGTGCCAACCGCCTCCTCGCGGCGCCTGTTCTCGCCACACAATCTGCTCCGCTCGCCCGGCCCCCCGGCTCCGGGCAGCCTGCCCAGCCTGGACCGCGGCCTGGTGCTTCCCAGGAGAAATCTCGCCCTTGGATGGGCGAGGGGGACGGGCGCCAGCGGCCCTGATGAGGACCCAGGGGGGTTGCAGCCCTGGCACTGTGGGGTTTGCAGCCTGTCATTGCAGGGTTTGCAGCCTGGGTACTGCGGGATTCGCAGCTCTGGCACTGCAGGATTTGCAGCCCGGCACTGCGGGGTTTGCAGCCCTGGCACAGCCAGGTGCAGCCAGGGGTGGGTTTGGCATTAAAACGCTGTGGGGAGGTTGGGTGGAGGGGAGCTGCCAGCAGTGCCAGGGGGAGCAGCACATCCCCAAACCCGCTGCAAAGGGCCCTGCACCTCCCTCCTCCACCTGCCCTGGCCGCCCTTCCCACCAGTGCTGGGAATCCATCCCAGCTGGGCCCTGCTGGGGTGGGACGGGAGGAAGATTAACCTCTTCCTCGCCAGCCTCGATGCACGGGGGCACCCCCGGCACCACCTGCAAGCGATGCAGGACCCCTCCACTCCATGAGATTTTCCAGGGTGTTGTTTGCCAGGGGATTAGACAGGGTGGGACGGACTTGGGCCTCCCCACTTCTTAGAAAGAGGTTTATTTCCCTCTATAGACAACAAAACCCCCCCTCCTTGCCCATAAATCCCCCCTCTGGCTGGCACCACCAGGCAGACGGGTGCCCCCCATGGCACCAAATGCACGTGGAGGGGAGCAGGGCTGGGGCCCAGCCTGCAAGAACGGACCCCAGGGACAAAGCGAGGTCTCCTGCACTGCTGCATTGCAGTAGCCCCCCCTGCGCCTTGCTAGCCCCCCCGTTCCTGCTGGCTGCACCGAGCCACAAGGGCAGCAGCCCCCCCAGCCCCTCCTAAGGCAACGGGGGCCGTGGGGAGCAGCCCCCCATGGAGCTGGGTTTGGGCTGCTGGCGGCCCTGGCCCCTCATCCCAGCCCGGTCCCCTTGTCCCCCCTCCAGTGCAAGCAGCGTTTATGGCTTTCAGGATTTGGCCCCGTTTTAAGGAGAGGAGATAAAAGCTGGGGGGGAAGGAACCCCCCACCAACAAATATAGGGCGCCCTGCGGGGGTGGGTGGCAGCCTGGGGGTGAAATCTTATAAATTAAAGCTGCTGGGGGACATCGGTTACAGCGGGGATGGGAAGGGGCTTCCCCAGGGCAGTGCCAGGTTTTGCCTGCACAGAGCTGAGCTGGGGAGGGGGCACCCGCGGGGTCCTCGAGGCTGCTTTGGGCAAGGGGTGGTTGCAGGTTTGGTGGGATCATCCCCAAATACTTGTGCTAATGCTACTGAACGTGCCCTGAGGATGTAGGGGGGGACTTGGCGTGTCCCCCATCCCCAGCTGCCACCCCATGCCACCAAGGGCACCGTGGGGCTACGCTACAGGGTTGGGGGGGACAAAAGCCGCTTGTCCGGTTAAAAGCTGGGTGCGAAGGCCACAAGAGAGGGGCTGTGCCTGGCCCGGGGGGGGGACAAAGCTCTGCCCCCACCCACCTCCACAGTCCTTGCGCAAAGCCCCGGTGCGTCCCCAATGTCCCCAGAGGGGACACACACAAAGGGCGCAACGTAGCCCCGTGGAAAGGCAAGGCCAGCGCGAAGGCGGCTCCCATCGGTGTCACTGGTTGTCCCCAGGCTGGTACTGGGGCTCGGTGGCCGTGAAGTAGTCCTCGAGGAAGGCCTGCAGGTACTCGAAGGTGGGCCGCTCCTCGGGCTCGCGCCGCCAGCACTGCGCCATGGCGTCGTGCAGCGAGGGCGGGCAGCCGCCCGGGCACGCCATGCGGTAGCCGCGCTCCACCTGCTCCAGCACCTCCCGGTTGTTCATCCCTGCGGGCGGCGGTGGCGGGAGGGAGGCACCGGCGTCCCCAGCGTCCCCAGCGCCTCCCGCCGCCCCGTACCTGGGTAGGGCACCCGGCCCTTGGTGACCAGCTCGGTGAGCAGGATGCCGAAGGACCACACGTCCGACTTGATGGTGAAGCGGCCGTACAGAGCGGCCTCGGGCGCCGTCCACTTGATGGGGAACTTGGCGCCTTGGTGGGACGCGGAGAGGCCGGGTGAGCCCGGGCAGGGGCGCCCAGCACGGGACAGCCGGCACGTCCTCCGCCGCGGCACGCGGGACATGCGGGACACCCAGGACACGCGGCGCCCGTGGCACCAGGAGAGCCCCCGTCTGGGGAAGCCAGCACCATGGGCCCAGCGCCCAGGACACCCAAACCAGGGCACTCAGCACCCTGCGCTCAGGACACCCTGGCACCCAGGGGACCCACGGCAGGACACCCAGCACGCAGGACACCCGTAACCGAGGCGCTCGGAGCACCCCGGATGAGGGCTGGCACACGGGGCCGGGATGGGGGTCCCCGGGGGCAGCGGTGCCGGGCCGGCTCACCCTGGCGCGCTGTGTACTCGTTGTCCTCGATGAGGCGCGCGAGGCCGAAGTCGGCGATCTTGCACACCAGGTTGTCACCCACGAGGATGTTGGCGGCGCGGAGGTCCCGGTGGATGTAGTTCATCCTCTCGATGTAGGCCATGCCCGCGGCAATCTGCACCGGGGGACACACTGAGCACCCCCTGGCCCCGGCGGTGTCATCCTCCACGGCCTGGCAAGGACAGGGGCCCCATGGGGACGTCCCCCTTCCCCGTGCCAGCCCCCCGCACCTGCGCAGCCATGTCCACCAGCTGGGGCAGCTTCAGGTATCGTCCGTCCCCGTCCTTCAGGAAGTCCAGCAAGCTGCCTGGGGACAGAGGCGCCAGTCACCAGCCCGAGCGCCACCCAAGGGTGCCCTCCCCTGGCTCCCTGCCTGTCCCTGCCACTCGCAGAAGTGCAGGGGGCAGGAAAGGGCGGGTGGCTGCAGCCCCAGGGCCAGGCGCTCCACTCACCCTGGCTCATGAACTCGGTGACGATGTAGATGGGCTCCTCGGACACCACGGCGTAGAGCTGCACCAGCTTGTCGTGCCGCAGCCGCTTCATGATCTGCGCCTCCTCCAGGAAGGCCTCGGGCGACATGGTGCCCGGCTTCAGCGTCTTCACCGCCACCTTGGTGGTGCCGTTCCACGTGCCTGCGCGCGGGCGACACGGTCACGCCGGGCCTGCGGCCACCCGGCCTGCCCGGCCCCGCAGGGCTGGCACGGACGGTGGCATCCGTGGAAGGTGGCGCGGCCACGTGGATGGAGGGGGGCATGGATGGAAGGACACGTGGATGGGCACAGGGATGCAGGGGCAGGAGGATGCCGCATGCCTGCATGCATGTGTGGATGGAGCAGCAAGGAAGCCAGGGCCGGGAAGGGGCACGATGCCGCCGCAGCCACCCCAGGACAAGGAGCCCCCCTCGCCCCACGCCACGGGCACCCTCGGGTCACCCCTCGTGCCCGGCCTTACCCTGCTGCCAGCCCCTCCGCGGGGCAGCCTCGTGTCCCCTCGCCGATGGCACCGGGCAGGGTGCGCGGCGGCCCCCCCTGTCCCCCCAGGCCGGCCGGGCCAGCCTTACCCATCCACACGTCTCCGAAACATCCCATGCCGAGCTTGGTGTTGAGGCTGATGGACTCGCGCGCGATCTCCCAGGCGTCCTTAGCTAATCCCAGGGTCTGGGGCTTCAGGGCAGGGCATGCGCGGGTTAGCAGATGGCACAGCCCATCGTTACACTCTGCGGGGCACGGGGGGCAGGATGGGGTGAAGGCGGCATGCACACGGCGCGGGGGGACGGGCAGGACGCGGAGGAGGACGAGGAAGGGGCCCCTGCCCAGGCCTGGTCGTGGCTCCTGCTCATGTGCCCGTCTGAAATGAGGGGTGAGGGGGGGTCCCATGACCCCCCCTCCAAGGCCACATTTAGGCTGAATTTAGAGGTGCTGGGGGCAAAACGAGGCCCCCACCGCTTGCATGCCAAGAGCGAGGAGCAAACGCCGCGTGTACAGGCGGTGGGGCTGAGACGGGCGCACTCGTGTCATGGAGAGCAGCAGACCTGGCCCGGGCGGTCCCCTGCCGCCCCCCTGCATCCCACCCCATCCCGCCCAGGGCTCCTACCCATCCACACTTCCCCGAACTGCCCGTTGCCCAACTTCTGCAGGAGCTGCAGCGACTCGCGCGGGATCTCCCACACGTCCCTCGTCTTGACCGAGAGGTCGGCCAGGCGCGGCGTCCCGCGGCGACACGGCACGGCCAGGCGGCAGCACAGCCCGGCCGCGCGCTCTGCGGCGCCGCCGGGGACACCCCGTGAGCCCCGCGCGTCCCCGCGGCGCCCGCCGTCCCACGGGAAAGCGCCCGGGATGCGGCCCCTCCGAAGCTGCCGTGCAGAGGGGCTGTGTCCCCTCGGTGCTGGCATCGTATGGAGGGGGGTACGGCCGATTGGACACCCCTTGTGCCACCAGCAGCTGCATCCCTCCATGGATTCCGATGGGAAGATGTCGATATTCCACCCCCAGGGGCCAGGTTACCTTCTCTGGAGATGCCGCAGCCAAGGTGGGTCCCGCAACGCTGCCGCCGGGACCCGCTCCTCCTCCTCCAGTCCCTCCCGTCCACCCCTGTCCATCCCGTCCCCGCGCCGCCCGGCCGTACCCACGTAGTGCTGCACCAGCTGCTGCACCGTGTCGAACTGCGCCCGCGTGGTGATGTAGTAGCCGCCGCAGTCCAGCTTGCGGATCTTATAGTGCTTCACGTGGTCGCCCTTGGCCTCGTCCCAGTCGCGGATGGAGAGCGAGTAGGCGCCTTTTTTGGGGGGTGGGGGTCAGCGCCCCAGTGCGGGGGACCCTGCTGCTCCCGGCGTCCCCCCCGTGCCCTACCTTTGGTGGTCTCGCTCTCGCGGATGAGGAAGGTGCCCCGGACGTTGCCGTGGCCCAGGAGCTGCCGCTCGGCGTCTTTGCGGCCCATCTTGCCAAAGTACCACCTGGGGAGGGGGGCGTGAGGGACCCGCACCCCTCCCGGGCCTGCCAGGACGCCTGGGCCCCCGGCTGGCTGCACAGCCCCCGCCAGGTACTCACTCTTCTGCCTGGATGGAGTCCACGGGGGCCACGTAATTGCTGGGGATGTAGCCCGTGGCGCCCGAGCTCAGCGAGCGGGCCTCCCACCAGTCCCCCTCGCTGCGGGAGAGCGGCGGGACGTGAGCGGGACGGACACGCGGACGGACAGACCACCCTGCACATCCCCTGCCAGGACGTGGCAGCCCCGGCCGCCTGCTCCCGTGCGCGCTGAGCCCGGCCAGCTCGTGACACGCATGGCTCCCCGGCACGCTGCAAGGGCGCCGAGGAGGGCCAGGGTGGTCCCGGGAGTGGGTTTTGGGACCGGGGGTCTCACGTGTTGTTGATGATGTGGAACTTCTCCCCCTTCTCGAAAGTGAGGTCCTCCTCCGTCCTGGCCTCGTAGTCGTAGAGCGCGACGAAGAGCGTCACGCCGCCGCCTGGGCGCGGGGGCGAGCGCGGTGAGCAGGGCCGCCCCACGTGTCCCCCCCAAAAACCCACCCGCGCTGACCTGTGATGCTGCTGCCGCGCGCCTGCAGCGTGCCCGACGGGTAGAGGCCCGAGAGCGCGGGGACGGCCGCCGCGGGCGCCGGCGCTCCGTGGAAGTTGTTGAAGTCGGGGATGCAGGTGAAGGTGTCCGCGGGCTGCGGCGGGGCGGGTTCGGGCACCGCCGGCGGGGCCTGGCCCTTGCCCCGGCGCTTCTCCTTGCAGTGCACGCAGCCCATGGCGGCAGCACCTGCGGGAGCGAGACGGCTGCAGGAGCGTGCGGGAGCGCGCGGGAGCGTGCAGGAGTGTGCTGCAGCATGCGGGAGCGTGCAGGAGCGTGCAGGAGCATGGAGGAGCGTGCAGGAGCATGGGGGAGCGTGCAGGAGTGTGCTGCAGCATGCGGGAGCGTGCAGGAGCATGGAGGAGCGTGCAGGAGCATGGAGGAGCGTGCAGGAGTGTGCTGCAGCATGCGGAAGCGTGCAGGAGCGTGCAGGAGTGTGCAGGAGCATGGAGGAGCGTGCAGGAGTGTGCTGCAGCATGTGGGAGCGTGCAGGAGCATGGAGGAGCGTGCAGGAGTGTGCTGCAGCATGCGGGAGCGTGCAGGAGCGTGCAGGAGTGTGCAGGAGCATGGAGGAGCGTGCAGGAGTGTGCTGCAGCATGCGGGAGCGTGCAGGAGTGCGCACTGTGCACGCCTGTCACCCTGCCCCGGCCCCACTCACTGCGACAGCTCCTCGGGTCACTTCAACTGCTCCATGTCACCGGGGCGAGGAGGAGACGCCTCTGCGGACACAAGGGAGAGGACATGAGCCGCCTGGATCAGAAACACCCTGGAAACACCCCCATTTGGGGCTGAAACACCCCTGCTTCAGTCTGGAAAGTCCCTGCTGTGCCCGGAGGCTCCTGGCTGGCCCCGGAGCTCTGTGTCCCATCAGAGCAGCGCATCACCGTGTCACTCAGCCTCCTTTCAGGAGACCCGGCCACAACCCTCCGCACTCCAGAAAGTGGAAGGGATGGAGCTGCAGGTCACACCGGGGACCTTGGGGTCAAATGTGACGAAACCGGGGCCAAACTGCGGGGTTTGGGCGCACGGAGACGCTCCCCCCGGCCAGGGCTTTCCCAACGGCGCTGCCTGTCGCAAGCGGCCCCGCGCGCTCCCGGCCCGGCTTTCGCCACCGGCAGTGTGGCAAGGCCACGGCCGCTCCGCGCGGACACTTTTTCTTTCTGTTTCTTTTGCTGACGGGAAAGAAACGTTTCAGCTGACTGAGGTCCTCACACGTCCCCAACCCCATCCACTCCGGCTGCAAAACACCCCCCTTGCCGTGCTCCCGAACTTCCCATTTCCCTGGAATTCTCTAGCTCGCCCCTGCTGAGCGCGCTGGAGACACCGCGCGCTGAGACCTCCCCAGCTCATCACCCACGGTGTGAGGTGGCACCAGACGAGGTGGCTTTTGCCCGCCGTGGGCTTCTCCTTCCCAGGAGGAGCACTGGTGACACGGGGGACGCGGAGCTGCGGGGGGGACGCAGAGGAAGCTGCGGCAGCGGGAGGAGAAGTGGCCGGGGAGCGCGGAGGAAGAGGAGGAGGGGGAGGAAGGTGCCAAGGGGAACTGCGGGGCTGGCAGCATCCCAGGCCTTCGAGGATGGAGAAAACAAGGGCGAGAAGCGCAGCGGGATGTGAGGGGTTGTGCCAGCAGGACGTGGGTCACCCACTGCAGGACGCGTTCCTGTCCCCAGCCCTGTGCGGCCCCAGGGCCCCCTTTTCCCCCCCGCCAGGCAAAGAGGGGGCGAGAGCAGCCGCCCTCCCGCGCGGACCCGGCTCCAACCCCCGGAGTCGCTGCTCCCAGGGGGGAAACTGAGGCACGGGGCAGCTGCAAGGTGGGAAGCTGCCCCATGGGGCACATGTGCCCTGGCTGTGTCCCCATCCCAGCACGGGGACTCTCTCCTTTCCCGCGTGGTGCCCAATGCGCTGGACGGCTCCGGGCTCTCCGTACGATGTGCAGCAGCGGGAGCAGGGCACACGTTTGGCCATGGCCCACAGGGGACATCGTCTTTGCCCCCTGCAAAAGCGCCAGGGCCAAGAGCGGCGTCGCCCCGCGCAAGCTCCGCGCGCACTCGCCGCGCGCAAGCCGGGTTTTTACCCCTGCCATGGGCCCAGCGGTGCCACCTGCCCCGCGATGGCCGGAGCCCCGCGGCCCCGTCCCCGGCGGTGGCCGGGAGAGCAGGATTTCCGTTGGAATAGCAGCAATTGCCGGATCCGAGGGGCTTGCAGGGGAGGAGGAAGCGGAGCGGCCGCTGAGCGCGGCCCCGAATACAATGTCCTGCACGGAGCAGGGTGGGGAGGGAATTGTAAAGCACAGGAAGGCGCCAGTTCCTGTTCCTCCGTGAGGCGCAGCCAGCGCTGGGGACCGGCCACGGGCCAGCGCCCCGGGGTCCCCCCTGCTGCCACCATCGAGCATGAGCCGGACCCCCCCTTGCGCACAGTGCTGTGGTGGGGATGGCACCTGCAGGGTGGCAGGTGTCCCTGTGTCACCGGGCGGTGCTGTCCCTGTGGCGCCCGGGTCCCCACATAGTGTCGGGGGGGCGAGGTCACTCACAGCGAGTGCTGTCACCGTCCCCCCCACGGCGCTGGCACTTTTCTGTCCCCCCAGCTCGCTGGGCCTGACAGGGGGAGGAAGGGGAGGGGGTCTCCTGCCCCCCACCATGGCACAGCCCCTGTCCCCTGCAGCCCCCACAGGCAGCACGACCCCCCCAGCAGATCAGGGGAGCAGCGGAGCCCCCCCAGCCCTGCACCCCTTGCCCCGCCGCGGCCACCCCGGTACCGTGAGCTCTGCGTGGGCCCCGGCGCGGGCCGCGTCTCCCGGTGCCTCCCGGCGCTCTGGCCGCGGCGCGCGCGGCGCTTCCCCTCCCCTCGGCCCCGCTTCCTCCCCGCGCTCCGGACGCGCTTGCGGGGGCAGCGAGTGGCCGCGGTGCCCGCGCTCCGGACGCGGGGCCGGGGCGGCCAAACCCGCGCGGGGTTTGGAACCCGGTGCCCGAGCGGCGGCACCGCGGGGGTCCCGTGCCGGGGGGCGGCTCTCGGCAGGACCCCCGGGTGACAGCGGAGCCCTGGGGGGTCAGGGCAAGCGGGGAGCCCCCGTGGCGGCGCAGCCCGAGGGTCTCTTGCAAGGCACCAAGGCAGGAACCCGCTTGGCACCCTCCTTTGCCTGGGGGTGGAGCAGGGGGCAGCACGGGGGTGCCCTGGGCGGCCGGGCCAGGCCCGAGGCCACGGGGATGGGCTGCTGGGGAGGAAGTGGGACCTGTCAGCAGCCCCGGCAGCCAGCGGGGCCCCCCCTCGCTCCCCACCTGAAATAAGCGCTGCGGTCGGCCCCGGCGCGGCTCGGGACAGCGCCCGCAGGACGCCGGGGATATTTTTAAGCGCGGGTGGCAGCTTCCGGAGCGGGGCTGCACGGCCAGGGAGCGGGGCGGGGGGGTCCATGCTGGGGTTTCGCGAGGCTGCTGCGCTCCAGCTCGCCCCGAAGCCTTTGTCCCCCCCGCTCCCCTCCTCCTCCTCCTCCTCGTGAGCTGCCCGCTCGGCTGCGGCGCTTCCTGCTCGCACGTGGGGCTGGCGCAGGTGCCGCGATGCCGCGACCCCCGATGGGGACAGCGCTGGTGGGGGTGGCCCTGGGGGTGGCCCTGGTGCCCTGTGGAGGGGACATGGTGCAGGGGGGACAGATGAAGGCTCCTCATCCAAACAGCCTGCGGCCACTGGTGGGCACAGCCCCCTTCACACCTGCGCAGCCCCCTCACCCCAGCCCAGGTGTTTCGGGTTGGCTCCAGCCCCGGGGAATGGAGGGGGGAGGAATTCCCCGCCCCCTGGGATCAGATGCAAAGAGAGGAGGGTTGTGCAATGCTGAGGGGCTGCATGGACCCTGCTCCGCGTCCCCTCGGGCCACTTGTGGTCCCCAGCGCCTGCGTTGCTGCACCCCCGTGCAGGGACCCTGCACAGCACCCCGAGGTGCCCCGTCCCGTCAGGCACCACATGATGCCGGTTCCTTCCCCTCCTCCGGGGAGGGCCCGGCCTCCGCACTCTCCGCATTGGCTCTGCCGGTGTCTCCGCTGCGGGCCGAGCCGGGCAGGCGGCCGTGGCGAGCATGGGCGTCCTCGGCTGGGTGGCAGCCTGCGCGCTCTGCGCCGCCGTCCGCGGTGAGTGCGGCCCCCGGGACCGACCCCCCGCTCCGCGCGGTTCTGGTGCTGCTGGGGACGCGCTGGGACGGGAGGTGCCGCTGCCCTCCCCATGGAGCGCGCGGGGCTGGGGGCGAGGGGGGAACGTGTCCCCGTGCCGGCCTGGGTCCCTGCGTGTCCCTTGGGTGGCAGGTGGGGGCCCAGTCCTGGGCCCTGGCGGGTAGGAGTTGGGGGGCAGGGGAGGAAAGGGGGTGAAATGGAGGCTCAGTGCAGCAAGTCCGACCTCATTGCACTCCTGACACTTCCCTGTCCTGCCACTCGCAGCGGCAGGATGGCAGGGGAAGGGGGTGGCCATGCAGGGGACTGCGCCCTGTGGGACCCCCCATGGGTGGCCGCAGTGGAGCTGCAGGTTGAAGCTCCTGTGCATCCCGGGTGCTGCCAGGGGGTGCCCCAAGTGCCCTGGACGTCTCGGTGGCTGCTGGTGGCCCTGGTCCGGGAGCCGCTCGGCCCCGGCCCCGCGGTGCCCGGGAGCAGGAGGACGGAGCGGCACCGCGCTGCCGCGCGGGGCGTGTTGGCGGGGCCTTGCGCAAGCCGCGCTGCCGCGGGGACCGACAGGGCAGGTCCTGCCGGTCCCCCCGAAACCGCGTCCCGCTCCGCAGAGACGCTGGGAAGGGTTTTGCCGCCCGCCTCGGGCATCCCTGCTTGGGAATCTCGAATGGAGCTGATCCTGGTGCCAGCTGTGGGGGTGGCACGGCTGGGCACGAGGGGGTACAGAGAATGGGCATTTTCACAACAACAGCGTGAAAGCTCCCTGTCCCTCTGCCTCTTCCACCTGGATCCATCCCTGTTTTCCTCTTTTTTTCCAGGAGAGGACTGCGAGCTCTCCCACTCGGCCCCTCAGTTTGGCTCCATCTACCATGTCAAAGGTAGCGTCCCCGTGCCAGGACCGGCTGCTGAGCGTGGCCGGGGCCCGCAGCCCCGCGGGTGGACGGTGCTCGGCAGGGCCCGCAGTCCCCATGCAGGGACAGTGACCGCCCGGTGTCCCGCAGGAGTCATCAACCTGCCCTATGCCGAGATCGAGGAGCCCTTCGAGGCCTGGTACAACCTGACGGGAAAGAAGAGCCGCATCCAGTACTATGGGGGTGAGCGTGTGGTGGGGACGCGTGGGGACAGCCCGTGGGCTCCCCATGGGGCCCCGAGAGCCGCGCGGGGACGCGGTGCCTCAGTTTCCCCATGGGGCCGGTGCAGGGCAGGTCATCACCTACCAGCTGGGCTCCGTGAAGCCCTACGGGATGCGCTACAAGATCACGCCGGAGACCACGGAGAAGGAGGTGAACACCAGGAGGTGCTTCCAGCTGCCCGGCTCCAAGGAGGACGTGGTCGAGGCTCAGAGCGTCTTGCCCAGCCTGGACGGCTTCAAGGTGGGCCGGGGCCTTGCTGAGGTCCCCGGGATGGAGATGCCCCTTTTCTGGTGCCGGGATGGACCTTGGGGGCTCCGGTGTGGGCGCAGGGAGGGATGGGCCAGGCCGGACCTGCCACTTCTTTCCCAATCGGAGCAGCCGTGTTGCAACCTGGCAAACGCAGCGTGCTGGAGGCGCGGGCAGCAACGCTGCACAGCTCCCTGCCCGCCCGGGGCCACGGGATGTCCCCGAGCGCATGGAGCGCGCCGGGAGGACGCAGGGAAGGGCACGGCGGGACGTGCGCGGTGGCACAGGCGAGCAGGGCATGAGGCCGCGGTGCCGTCCCGCAGTTCGTGCGGGAGGAGTATCACCGGGGCCGCTACTGCGCCGTGTGGCAGAACGTGACGCGCTGGGCGCAGAAGAAGAACGTGTACACGCTGTGGGTGACCAACGCGAGCTGCGGCGCGGCGCCCGTGCACTACGAGATGCACGGCTACAACAGCCTGCTGGGCTCCCACTACGACAAGTACGAGATCTCCTACAGCCACTTCGACAACAGCTTCCCCGCCTCCGTTTTCGACCTCCCTGTGAACGGTAAGGGGGGCAGGCAGGGACCCCGAGGCACCCACCGTGGGGACAAGGTGGCCAAGGGGGTCAGGATGATGCTGCATCACGATGCTGTGGAGGGCTGGATCCGGATGGTCCGAGGATGCTCCTGGAGCACCTGCGAGGGCGGGCATGATGCCATGGGCAGGGGGACAGTGACCTGGGGGCCCAGTCCCATCCTGGGGGACACGGACACCTTGATGGCTTCCCCCCTCGCACTGCAGAGACCAAGCGCTGCAGGGACCTGCCGGGCAGCGCCGTGGAGCACCGGGTCCTGGCGAACCCCATGGAGGACCTGGTGGGACGGCAGCCGCCCTGGGCCCACCGCGTCTTCCACCACTACCGGCAGCGCCTGGGCTGGCGCTACGGCTCGGCGCGCGAGCGGGAGCACCGGCAGCGCGTCTTCATGCACAACATGAGGTGGGACCGCGCGGGGCCGCGGCCGGCAGGGCGCCTGGGGACACGGGAGCAGCCCTGTGCCCTTGCCCCGCGGCAGGTTCGTGCACTCCCGGAACCGGGCCGCGCTCTCCTACTCGCTGGCGCTGAACCACCTGGCCGACCGCACGCCCGCGGAGCTGGCGCTGCTGCGGGGCCGGCGCCGGAGCCGCGCGCCCAACGGCGGGGAGCCCTTCCCGGCCGCGCGCTACGCCGGCCTCATCCTGCCCGAGAGCCTCGACTGGCGCATGTACGGTGCGTGCGGGCTCGGCGCGGCCGCGCACGGGGCTCCCGGGCCTCGTCACCCTGCGGACGGGCTCTCTGCTCCCCCCGTGGGTTGGGGCAGCCCCATGGGTGCTCAGTGCAACCTCAGACAGGGCCAACCCGCTCCCTGACGGTGGGCTGGGGACGCATTGTGCTGTGGTCCCCAGAGGTCCCTATGTCCCGGTTCTGCTCATGGAGCAAGTGGCGCTTGGCCCTTGCGCAGCCTGATGTCAATGGGCACCTGGATTTCACCCCAGAGCAGGCAGAGCCCCGGGGCAGGTGACTCCAGCGCAGGTCACTGTGTCCAGCAGCCGAGCCGGGTTCGCGGTGCTCTTGGGCGCCTGGCGCATCCCCTGGGCATCCGTGTCCCTTTAGCTGCTCTTAACCCGTGTTCCAGGCGCGGTGACCCCCGTGAAGGACCAGGCCGTGTGCGGGTCCTGCTGGAGCTTCGCCACCACGGGCGCCATGGAGGGTGCCCTGTTCCTCAAGGTGCGCGCGGGGCCGGCGCGCGGGGCACCGCGATGGAGGCCGCGTGCTGCTCCCTGCAGCGGGTCCCTGTCCCGCAGACTGGCGTGCTGACCCCGCTGTCCCAGCAAGTGCTCATCGACTGCTCCTGGGGCTTCGGCAACTACGCGTGCGACGGCGGCGAGGAGTGGCGCGCGTACGAGTGGATCAAGAAGCACGGCGGCATCGCCAGCACCGAGTCCTACGGCAGCTACAAGGGGCAGGTGAGGGCAGCCGCCCCCCGGGGCGCTCGGGTGATGGACGCACGTCAGCGGAGCCGCTAACGGGCCCTGGGCACGAGGAAACTCCCTGCGCTTCAAAGGCAGCGCCAAGCCCAGCCCGCAGCTGAACCAGGCGGTTTTGTCACTGCCTGCCTCAGTTTCCCCTCTTGCAACATCCACACAAGGTTCCTCCACCCCGGCACTGCTGCAGCCTCTGAGCCCTCCGTGCCTGGGGCAGGGGAGGGAACGGGGCTACCCAGGTGGGAGATGGGGCTACCGGACCCAGGGCCAGGGCTCTGGGTGCAGAACATCCTCCCGTGGGCTGTGTGGGCAGCGCCGTGTCCATCGCCCCGAGCCACCAGGCCAGTGTCCCCAGCATGTCCCCAGCGAGGCTGGCAAGCCCGGAGCGGGGATGCCGGAGTGGCCCTGTCCCCGTTCGGTCCCTCCTGGCCCTCCCTGAGCAGGGGGGCGATGAGGGGACCGGTGGGGCTCCCCATGACACCAGCTCCCCCCGCTCCCGCAGAACGGCCTGTGCCACTACAACCAGTCTGAGATGCTGGGCAAGATCACGGGCTACGTGAACGTCACCTCGGGCAACATCACGGCCGTCAAAACGGCCATCTACAAGCACGGCCCTGTGGCCGTCAGCATCGACGCCTCGCACAGGTCCTTCTCCTTCTACTCCAACGGCGTCTACTACGAGCCCAAGTGCGGTGAGCGCGGCGGGATGGGGCGCCGGGGGTGACCTGCTCTTTACTGGAGCTGCCCCGTGTGGCCACTGTGACCCCCGTCCCCCTCTGCAGCCAACGCGACGGGCGCGCTGGACCACGCGGTGCTGGCCGTGGGCTACGGGGTGCTCCAGGGAGAGACCTACTGGCTCGTCAAGAACTCCTGGTCCACGTACTGGGGCAACGACGGCTACATCCTCATGGCCATGAGGGACAACAACTGCGGCGTGGCCACCGAGGCCACCTACCCCATCCTGGCCTGAGGGCCACCGTGCTGCTCTGCTGGGGGGGATTTACCCCTTTGGGATGCAGCAACGTGAAGGAAGGTGTTTTGGGGGGAGATAAGGTGGATGGGGGGCTGGACACCCTCTCTGGTTCCCAGGGCCCTGCTGCTGCAGCTCCAGGACTTGCTGATAAAAACTCAGGAAAAAATCCCGTCTTGCTGCTGAATGGGAGAGGGGAGAAGAGGGTAAAGGAGGGTAAAGGGACGAGGACACCCTCTGTTTCTGGGGCAGGGTGAAGCCCTGGAGCTGCCTCCCCACAGCTGTGTCCTGTCCCCTTTGTGTCCCCTGGCCCCTTCTCTCAGCCTGGTGGCACCAGGGGGGTGCAGGGAGGGGACAGAGGGCACTGTCACCAGGCCCTGGGCCAGAACAGGCAGGGCCGAGGCTTCTCCAGCACCGGAGCACAAACAACCGCCCCCCCTGGACTCGTGCCGAGGAGGGAAATTCCTGGCGTGCGCTGGGGCCGGCGTCCAACCTCTGCCCCACTGCCCGGCCCCGTGTTGTGGCTATGGGAGGGGACGTCACCCGCGGGGCTGGCAGCGCGTGAGCTGGGTCCCCCCTTGTCCCCGATGCCCCGGTAGAACCCTTGTCCCTGCCACCCTGGGGTGGGGGGACCCGCGAGACCCTCGGCGGGGATCCTCGGGGCAGCGCTTGGAGCATCCTGTGCCCCCCAGTGCCTGGGCCAGCCCGGGCGGTGCTGGCGGCGCCCGCTCCTTATCGGCTTGTTTGGGGTCCGGAGCGGCGCGCTGGGCGCTGCGGCCTTGGGCCCGCGGCAGCCGCACGCGCAGCCACTGGGCCAGGTGAAGGCCGCGCACGGGGACTCTGTCCCTGGCCGTGTCCCCGCGGTGCCGGCGTCTGAGCCGAGTCCTTCCCCTTCTGCCAGCCAAGAGCCCCCCAGGTGCAGCCCCCGCCAGCGCCTGAGGACGCGGGGATGCAAACGGCCCTGTGTCCCGCTGCGGCTGTGCGGGACATCCCTGGGGACGGGGAGCGCCCGGAGGGTCCTCCTTTCACCATGCGCCTTCCTGGGGTGCTGGGATCCGGCTGGCTCCTCCTCGCCCTGTGCTGCTGCCAGGGCTCCCCACGCACCTCGTGGGCAGCATCCAGCACCCGGAGAGCGGGGACACCCCAGCACCCACCGCCGGGACAGCAGGGACGCCCCAGCACCCGTCACCAGCCCAAGGGTGGCCCCAAGGGACCGGCTCCTGCCCTGCCACCCCTGCCCTGCAAACACGCAGCATGGGTGCTGGTCGTGGGGGGAGCACCCACGGGTGCCCATGGAGGAGGGGAGGGGGACGGGGCGGTGGGGTGACACAAACCACCTCCCCCTTGCTCCAGGGCCATCCCATGGGGAGGACCTGCCCGTGGTCCTATTTAAGGCACCCTTGGGTGCAGAGCAGCAGTGGGTGCTGCAGGATGGAGGTGCTGGGGAGGCTGCTGGTGCTGGGAGCTGCTGTGCTGCTGGGTGGGCACTATGGCGCGGTGCACGCTTGCATGCACGCGTGCTCGTGTGCACGCATGGGCGCGCGCTGGCATGCACGTTTGCTGTGCCCCCGTGGCACCCTGCCCCGTGGAGCTGGGGCCCTTGTCCCCTGAGGAGAGCTGGTGGCCGAGGGGCGCTCTGGCAGTGCCCAGGCTGGCCTGGCACCCCAGGGTGCACGTGGTGGCCCCTCGGGGCCTGGGGCACCCCCTGCTCTGGCCCGGGCAATGGGGGTGCCCGGGAGGATGTGCAGAGAAGGGCTGTGGCTTAAGGTGGCCAGCTGGGGCTGAGCCCAGCGGCCACTTGTCATTGTGCCACCCGCACGGGTGCCCCTGGCCCTGGATGTGCCCCCGGGGAGCCGGTTCCTGGCGGGCAGCAGGCGGGAACCTCCGCACGGAGCCTGCAGCGTGAAGCAGGTCTTTCCTTCCAGGAGCGGAGGGAAAGGCTCCTCCAGAGACACCCACGTTCGGGGACATCTACCACGTCACAGGTACCACTGGGGACGGGGCTGGGGCTGGGTGGTGCCACCGCAGCACCGGGTGGGCAGCGCTGCCACATTGCTGTGCGGAGGCGGTCGGAGAGCTGCGGTGTGTCCCCTCCGCCTGAGAGGGGACAGCGGGGACCCCCTGCCGTGTGCCGGGCCGGGGCGGGCGCAGCGGGGTGGCTGCGTCCCTTGGGAAGTGCCCTGTCCTGTCCGGGCCCCTCCGTGGGGCTGAGCCCCCGCGGCGGCTCCCGCCCGGACCCCCCGTGCCCGCAGGGATCATCAGCCTGCCCTACGCCGAGATCAAGGAGCCCTTCGAGGCCTGGTACAACCTCACCGGGGGCAAGAGCCGCATCGAGTACTACGGGGGTAGGTGCAGGACGGGGCCATGCACCCCCAGAGCCCCAGCAGGGCCGGGAGCCCCCCGGCCACCCTGGGAGCGGGAGGCCACGGGACACCCTTGGTGGCACAGGGTGGCGGTGACGACTCGCGGCCACCCCGGGCCCGTCCCGCTCCCCAGGCCAAGTGGTCACCTACCAGTTCGGCTCCATCGAGCCCTTCGGCGCCAGCTTCAAGGTGACGCCCGAGACCACCGAGACGGAGGTCAACGTGCGCAAGTGCTTCCGCATCAACGGCACCGACGGGGACCTCGTGGCCCCGCAGAGCGTCTTTCCCAGCCTGGAGAACTTCAAGGTGAGCCCCACGGAACGGGGACACGGGGCAAGGACGGGGACGCGGTGCCACCTCCCGCCACCCTTGTGCCGTGCCCGCAGTGGGTGAGGGAGGAGCGTTTCCGCGGGCAGCGCTGCGCCGTGTGGCAGAACGTGTCCTACTGGGGCCGCAAGAAGAACGTGTACACGCTGCGGGTGGCCGGCGCGGCGCGGCACGCCGTGCCCCTGCACTACGAGATGCGCGGCTACAACAGCCTGCTGGGCTCCCACTACGACAAGTACGAGATCGAGTACTCCACGTTCGGGCACCACTTCCCTGCCAGTGTCTTCCGCCTCCCGGACGGTGAGTGAGCGGAGCATCCTGGACCTCCATCCTGGATACAACCCCCCGAGCGAAGGGTTGGATCCAGCTTGTGCTCTGGGAGTAGCCAACGTGGCCCGGTCCCCTCCCGATAATCCCCTGCCTGCGGATTCCTCCTTGCATCCGTGGGGAGGGAGCAGCCCCCGCGGGGGCTGTTTGCTCAGGACGGGGCTCAGCCGTGCCCGGTGTCCCCGGTCCAGGTGTGCAGTGTGAGCAGTGGCCCGCGGCCGGCCCCGAGCACCGCATCCTGGCCAACCCCATGCAGGAGTTTGTGGGGAGGGCTCGGGATGCGGAGCACGTCCACCACCGCCTCTTCCACCACTACAAGGAGAGGTATGGGAAGAGCTACGGCAGCGAGGAGGAGCAGGAGCACCGCAAGCGCGCCTTCGTGCACAACATGCGGTACGGGGCGAGCGAGCGGGCGCGGGACTCGCTCCCGGGAAGGGGATGCCCAAAGCACCCCTGAGGCCTGGGGAAGCTCCCGTAGCGCTCGGGGAGGACCCAAGAGCTCCAGCCTTGCCCGAGGCTGCTGGCATCTCCCGAAAGCTGCATTGGGAGCATCTGCCTGGTCCTTGCGGCAGGTTCGTGCACTCCCGGAACCGGGCCGCGCTCTCCTACTCGCTGGCGCTGAACCACCTGGCCGACCGCACGCCCGCGGAGCTGGCGCTGCTGCGGGGCCGGCGCCGGAGCCGCGCGCCCAACGGCGGGGAGCCCTTCCCGGCCGCGCGCTACGCCGGCCTCGACCTGCCCCCGAGCCTCGACTGGAGGCTCTACGGTGAGAGCGCGGCCAGGGCACATGGCAGCAACTGCCACGGCTCGAGATGGGGCCGCCGCGCTCATGGGCACGGTGCCGTGTCCCCTTGTCGCCCCTGCAGGCGCGGTGACCCCCGTGAAGGACCAGGCCGTGTGCGGGTCCTGCTGGAGCTTCGCCACCACGGGCGCCATGGAGGGTGCCCTGTTCCTCAAGGTGCGCGCGGGGCCGCTGCGCGGAGCACTGCGATGGAGGCCGCGTGCTGCTCCCTGCAGCGGGTCCCTGTCCCGCAGACCGGCGTGCTGACCCCGCTGTCCCAGCAAGTGCTCATCGACTGCTCCTGGGGCTTCGGGAACCAGGCGTGCGACGGCGGCGAGGAGTGGCGCGCGTACGAGTGGATCAAGAAGCACGGCGGCATCGCCAGCACTGAGTCCTACGGGCCCTACCTGGGGCAGGTGAGCCTGGGAGCTCCGCTTGTGCTGCGGGACACAACCCTCCCCATGGCCCTTCAGCAGAGGGGCAGGGCCGGGTAGAGCTGCTGTCACCAACTGCTCGTGGATGGCGGCTCCTGTCCGGCTCGGGGATGCTCGAGTGGAGCCTCCTCCTCCTCCTCCCTGGCGGGGGTGAGTCCCGCTCCCTGTGCCACGTCCCCGGATCCATGCCAGCCCCTTTCCCCCTGCAGAACGGCTACTGCCACTGCAACCAGTCGGAGCCGGTGGCCCAGCTGGCCTCCTACGTGAACGTGGAGCCGGGCAGCGCGGCGGCCCTCAAAGCGGCGCTGGTCAAGCACGGCCCCGTGGCCGTCAACATCGACGCCTCGCACAAGTCCTTCGCCTTCTACGCCAACGGCGTCTACGAGGAGCCGCGCTGCGGTGAGCAGAGCCGCCGGCCAGGAACGCGCAGGGGTGCCAGCTGCGGACAGGGACCCCAGCTCTTCTGGACCAGCCGGAGGATCCGTGTCCCTGCTGGCATGCGCTTCCCGGCCTGCGGGGTGTCCTGGGGGGGATCCTGTGCGCAGGGATGGAGATGCCCCATCGCTCCTGCCACTGGTGCAGCTGGGAACTGGCTCTGGCCACAAGGACGTGGGTGAGACCCCCTCTGCTCTCTCCTCTTTTCCCCTCCCCAGGCAACGAGACGGCCCAGCTGGACCACGCGGTGCTGGCCGTGGGCTACGGCGAGCTGCACGGCAAGGGCTACTGGCTCCTCAAGAACTCCTGGTCCACGTACTGGGGCAACGACGGCTACATCCTCATGGCCATGAGGGACAACAACTGCGGCGTGGCCACCGCCGCCTCCTTCCCCATCCTGGCCTGAGGGAGGGCGGCGAGGGGCAGCGGCTGCTCCCGGCACCCCGGGGCGGCCGCTTCACCCTCCTGGCAATAAACGCCCGGAGCAGCCCCTTGTGCTGGGGGTCTCTTCTGCCAACCCCCTGGATCTCGGTGCCGGGGGGACAGACGCGGGTGCTGGGTGGTCAGAGCAGCCCCCGGCCGTGCAAGCCTGCGAGGTGCAAGGTTTGAGCATCGCTCTGCATTTGCGGATCCTCCAGGCGGGAAGCACAAGCGGGGTGAGGGGTCCGGCCGCAGCCTCCCGGCTTGCCGCAGGCAGAGCCACCCTCATGGACACGGGTCCTTGCAGGCTCTGCTCCGAGGAAGCCTGCGGCCTTCCCGCCCCGCTCCACAGGACCGGCCAGCCTTGCTGCCCCCGGGGCCGTCCACAGCAGCCAGAGGTTGAAATCCCGAGGGCTTCCCACCGTCCCGCTTGGGCTCTGCAGCACCAGGGAGCCGCGAGAGGCCCGGGGGCTCCGGGAAGGCAGGATGCAAAGGGCAGTTTGGCCACTTCATCCCCGCTCTCCTCCCGCTCCGACCTGGTCCCAGCCTGCAGGGATGGAGCCGCTCCGGGTGCTCCCACCTGGAAGCCGTCGGCCCCGCTGGGCCCTCCCGCCCCAATAGCAGCAGGGCAGCCCCAGAGGGGACCTACAAGAGGGGACGAGCTGGGACCAGCCCCCGGCATTAGCTGGTAACGAGGAAGGGGTAATGAGGAAGGGCTGCCAGGGAGCTGCAGTCCCGAGGATGCTCTTTGGAGCTGAGTCTGTGCCGGCCGTTTTCGGGGTAGCTCCATCCTCCTGGGGGTGTGAAGGTGCCAGGAGCAGGGGAGCTGGTGTCTGCGCCATGGCAAGGTCCGGGTTGCAGAGCTCGGCCTCTGTGCGGGCGGGCACAGGATGCCACACGGACGGTGGCGAAGCCGGCACCGCGGGAGCGCTCCCGTCGGGAAGCAGCCCCAGGGCACCCCAGCCCTGCCGGCGCCTCCGGAGCAGCATCGGATCCGCGGGAGCCTCGGCCCGGCGGAGGGGGTTAAAGCGGCTCCCGTGGGCCGAGGCTGCCGGCAGCGGGGAGGTTGCTGCTGTCCCCGGGGCTGAGCGGGAACGCGTGGGAAGCGGCTGCGGGAGGCGAGGAGCAGACAACGGAGCGGGGCGGCAGCGAGGAGCAGACAACGGAGCCGGGCAGCAGCCCTGCCCGCTGGCTCCGGGCCGTGCTAGTGCCCTTCACCCCGGGCTGGCGGCCGGGCGCTCGGGAGCGCTCGAGGAAGGAGCTGGGAGCACCTCTGCGGGGCTGCGGGCAGCCAAGGCCACGCACAGCCCCAGGGACAGGGCTGCTCCCTGCCCTGCGCTAACCAGCGCTCACCTGGCCGAATCTTTGGGCCAGGAAAATGCTCCATCTCGTGGGCCCAAAGCAGCCCAGCGCTGGGGCGGCGCAGCCAGGCAGCGGCAAGGCCGCTTTGCCTCCACTGTGCAGCGGTGTGGGTTTGCTACCGAGCACCCAGGGCAGGTTTTGCACCCTCCAGAGCCCAGAACTTGGCATTTGTGGTGCCGGTGGCAGGCCCGCGTGTAAGTAGGTAGGGATAGCTGGGGTCTTTACGGAGAATATTGGTTTATTCAGCTGGAAAAGAGCATGAATAAAGGACATACCTGGGCAGGGGCGTCCTGCCTCCAGGGCCAGCCCCTGGTTACAGCCCCCAGTCCAGAGCGAGCTGGAAACACCCGGGTCTACCCTGGCATCCAAACCTCAGCCCCGGCAGAGCCCTGCTTCCCACGGCAAGCAGCGGGGCTGAGGGCACAAACCGCAGCTCTCCCTCGGCAGAGGTGCACGGGCTGCTCCCCCGCAGCCGGCGGGGGGCCGGGAGAGTCCCCAGACACTGACCCGGGAGCCGGGGCCGCTGCCCTGGGGATCTGACACCTCCCGCCTCTGCCCCTGGAGAGCCCCAGATAAACTGCCCGATGCTCCCAAACAGATCCGCTCATGGAAGCGCTGAGGGGAGATTTATTGAGGGGGGTGGTGGTTTCTGCAGGGGTCCCCTCTTCAGATGGGCTGTGTCAGATGGTGATTGGGGCGGCGAGCCTGGCCAGGTCCCGGCCAGGACGTCCTAGGGGTCGATGACGGTGGTGGTCCGGGTGAGCTGCCAGGTCCAGCTGTAGGTGGTGATGATCAGCTTTGCTCTCTTCTTGATCCCCGTCGTGCTGTTATGGAGGGACTTGAACCCCCGCGTGGCGTTCCCGGAGCCCGTCCTCCCGGCTCCCGACCTCCTCCTCCTCAGCCAGGCGGCGGGGCTCAGCCAGGAGAAGGCCTGCTGGCACCTCAGCATCTTCCTCCTGGCCTGCAGCGCCAGGTAGCTGAGGACGTCCTCCGAGGTGCGCTTCACGCTGAACGCGCACGACTGCAGGTAGTTCTTGGTAGCCAGCTTCCACCGCTGCGCCCTGTCCTCCGCGCGGTACCGCTCGTGCTCCTCCGCCAGCCTCGCGATCTGCTCCTTGCTCAGCCTCCCCTTCCTGGTGTCCACGACGATGGGGTTTGCGCCGCCCATGATCTTGTCCAGGGCGAACACGCTCAGGATGCCGTCCGCGTCGATGTAGAACGTCACCTCCAGCAAGCTCATGCCGCGCGGCGCGGGGGAAAAGCCCTTGAGGAGGAAGCGGCCGAGGAGGTGGTTCTCCTTGGCGATGCTCCTCTCGCCCTCGTAGGTGCGGATGAGCAGGTCGGGCTGGTGGTCGTGCAGGGTGGTGAAGGTGCGCGTGGCTACGGTGGGGATGGCCGTGTTGCGCTTGACCAGCCCGTGCATCCTGCCCGTGCTCGCCTCGACGCCCAGCGACGCGGACGCCACGTCGAGCGCCAGCAGGCTCCTGGCCACGTCCGAGCCGTCCTCCAGCAGGATGGCGGCCTGCACGGCCGCCCCGCTGGCCACGGCCTCGTCCGCGTTGAGGCCGTGGTTGAGCGGCCGGCCGCCGAAGAAGCCCCGCAGCAGCTCGCGGACGCGGGGCATGCGCGTGGCGGCGCCCACCACCACCACGTCGTCGATGTGGCCCTGGCTCAGCCCGGCGTCCCGCAGGGCCCGCTCCACCGGCCGCAGCAGCCTGTGGAAGAGCTTGGCGCAGAGCTGCTCGAACTGCGCGCGGGTGATGTCTGCGTGCAGGTCGATGCCCCTGTACAGGCAGTCCACGCTCACCGTGGCCTTCTGGCTGGAGGAGAGCGCCCGTTTGGCCGCCTCGCAGGCCGCGCGCAGCCTCCAAACCGCGCGCGCGTCGTGGCTGATGTTCTCCCGGTGCTCCCTCAAGAATTCCTCCATAAAGAAGCTCACCAGGCAGTTGTCAAAATCGTCGCCCCCCAGGTGACTGTCCCCGGCCGTGGCTTTCACCTCAACAACCCCTCGGTCCACAGAGACGACGGAGGCGCTGAGGGCCCCCGCGCCCATGTCGAAGATGAGGACGTTGCGCTCGCCGCCGTCGGGGTGCTGGAGGCTGTAGGCCAGGGCCGCCGCCGTGGTCTCGTTGAGGATCCTCAGCACGCTGATGCCGGCGATGCCCGCGGCGTCCCTGGTGGCCTGGCGCTGCGAGTCGTTGAAGTGCGCCGGCACGGTGAGCACCGCGTGCGTGACGGCCCGGCCCAGCTGCTCCTCGGCCAGCTCCTTGAGGTGCCCCAGCATCATGGCCGAGATCTCCTCGGGGAAGAAGCACTTGTGGGCTCCCTTGTAGGCCACGCGCACGCGTGCGCTGCCCTCGGCGTCGCGCACGAGGCAGGGCCAGCGCTGCGCGTCCTGCGCCGCGGCGTCGCTCGCGCGGCCCAGCAGCCGCTTGGCGCCCGGCACCGCGTTGCGCGGGTCCAGGGCCGCGCGGCTGCGCGCCGCGTCGCCCAGCAGCCGCCCGGCCGCCGTGAAGGCCACGCAGCTGGGGGTGCTGCGCAGGCCCTGCCGGTTGCTCACGATGTCCACGCGGCCGTCGCGGAACAGCCCCACGCAGCACTTGCTGGTGCCCAGGTCGATGCCCACGGCCGGGCGGCCCAGCGCGCGCGCCCCGCGCCCGGCCATCCCTCGCGGCGCCCCCCGCGGCCCCCTGCCCGGCTCCCCTGCCCGGCCGGGCCGCCCGCCCCTGCTCGCGGAGCCTCCGGAGCGCCGGCCCCGCGCCGGGATGTCATAAGGGGGCTGGGAACCTTGGCGCGCCGCCAAGCTCCGCGCGGGAGAGCCCGTTCCGAGCCCGGCCCCTGGCGACACTCGGCTCCTCTGTGGGGTCGCTCCCTTTCTTTGGGAGCATCCCGCGCCGGGAAGCAGGAGCGCGGCAGGCTCCATCCCGCCACATCCAGCCGCCCTCCGCTCCCACCTCGGCTCCGTCCCGGTCCCGCGTTCCCCGCCGAGGCGGCCGGGCCTCCGCGCGGCAGGGCCAGGTGGCCGCTAAATGTGCTCCAGCCCCGGGGCTGGCGGCCTTTCAGCGCTGGATAAATCACCTGCGAAAGCCTCGCAGGGCTCGCACAAAACAAGGTAATTATTCAGAAAGCAGAGGCCGTGCACAGAGCCAGGATGTGAAAATATTATCTGCTAGTGATTTAGCGGGAGCCGCAGGCCGTGCCGGAGCACGGCAGCTGAACCGAGCTCGGTTTGGCAGCTCCGCGGCTCCCGGAGCTCCAGACAAGTCGGTTCCCGGGGCCCGAGCTCCAGCACCGCCCTGGGAGCCGGGCCGGACCCACGGCAGCGGCACACGGAGCCGGCCTTGGGGATGGCCAGCCCAGCGGGCAGGAATTCCCCCTTTAGCTACTTAATGCAGCATCCGGAGTGTTCATGGTACGAACAGCTGCATCCAGGAAGACCAGAACAGTCTCAAGCTCCGCGCGACGGAGCCAGAAGCCGCTCTGCCGCTAGCGAGGCCATCCTGGAAAATCACCGAGGCAGCGCCTTGTTGAACGTTTCTGATTTCGCTTCCTTCAGTAGCAGCTTCACAAATGTTTTTCCTTAGCCAAATGTTTTTCCCTTGGCACCCATGACTGCTCTGGCAGGTTTGTTGTTCACGTTCTGAAATGAATCGTTCCTTTTCCTCTGCTCCAGAGACTCGCAAACCCCGCGGCTCGGGGAGGTTTTATTTCACGTAACAAATCGCTTGTGGCGTCCACGTTTTCCAGGTGCGGCCGCAAGCCGGGCGGCCCCGTCCCTGCTCCCCGGGAAGCTCCCGCAGCCCCGAGCGCGGCGCGGGGGGATGTTCAGCCCGTCCCCTGCCCCCGCCGGCTCTGCCTTCTGCTCCCCCTGCTATTTCCCAGTTGAAACCCGGCAGCCAACACAACACAACGGATTTCATGAAATTAAGTATTTCTCCTACACACAGCATATTTGCCCAGTGATTATAACTAGTCCCCAAGGTAGCCAAGCAGAGCAGAATTCCCGTTTAATATGCACACCCACGCAGCCCGCAGGAGCCAGGACGCTCCCCGCGCTCCGCAGGAAACGCGAGCGCTGCGGCGGCAGCTCCTCCCCGCTCCGCTGCGCGCACAAAGCCGGGAGCATCCGCGGCCGGGGAAGGACAGGCAGGGAGAGGAGTCCGCCAGGAGCTCCGGGTGACCCCGGCAGCCCGCGGGGAGCCGGAGCGGGGGCCGGTGCCGGCAGCGGGGGCGTCACCGCCTCGTGTTGGGGCCGTATCTTGGGGCTGCAGGGGGCTGGCGACCCCCGGACGCTCCAAACCCCTGCTTGCTCCATGGGAAGCGCGCAGGGAAGCGCACGGCACCTGGAGTCGCCTTGTGGAATGGATGTTGCGATTAAAAACGAGGCAGCAAAGACAAACTCTGCGTGTTTGGGCTGTGCGTGTCTTGCCCGTCTCGACGGGAGCTAGCGCGATCCGTGAGGCGAAACCCGGGCCCACGGCCATCCCGACCCCGTCCCGCTGCCAACGGCTGCGCTCGGGCCCGGGGGGGCAGCAGCCGCCGGCACCAACAGCCCCAAGAGGGCGAAGGGGCTCCCTTGGCCCCGTCCTGCCGCCCTCACGGGGCCGGTGGGGCTCGCGGGATGGCCGCGCTTGGAAAGCCCTCCCGGATCCCCCCGTCCAGGCGCGGGGATTCTCCGGGATTCCGGGAGCCGCGGCCCCGGGCGCCTCCCCAGGACGCTCCCTGGCGCTGCCGGGGCCGCTGCCGGCACCGCTCCCCTCGAGGGCTGTTTCCGGGGAGAATTTCCCCAAATCCTCAGCCTCGGTGCCCCCGGAGGCCGCTTCCCCTGGCCCCGCTGCCTGGCCCGACCCCTCCACCCCGGAGCCCCCCTCGGGCAGCTGTCCCGAGCAATGGTGGTCCCGACTCCTGCTGTCCCCGCGCTCCGCGACCCCCTCCCGCCCTCGGGCGCTCCCGGCGCAGCCGGTGTCGGTGCCGGTGTCGGTGCCGGTGTTGGTGTTGGTGCCGGTGCCCCCGCCCGGGCCGCGCTGCCCCCCCCGCCATTTCGCCCCCCACTTCCGGTTTCCCTCCCGCAAGGCCTCTTGGGCGGCGGGGAGGGGGGAGCGGTTGCGTCACCGCGGAGTGCGCAGCGCTCCCCACGTGACGTCAGCACCCCCCCCCCGCCCGCGACGCCTTTTGAGGCGGGGGGGGAGAGGAAGGCGGTGCCAGGCCGCACGCTGCCCGGAGTGACTGCCCCAGCAACCAATGAGAGGCGGTGTCTCGAGAGTGACGCGCGGCGCGGCCAATGGCGATGTCGGCGCGGGCCGCGCGGGGCGGGGCGCGGCGCGGCGGGGCGGGGCGCGGCGCGCCTGTCAGCGCGGCGGCGGGATGGCGGCGCTCTACGCCTGCACCAAGTGCCACCAGCGCTTCCCCTTCGAGGCGCTGAGCCAGGGCCAGCAGCTCTGCAAGGTCCGCGGCCCCGCGCGCTGCGGCCTCGGGGCGCCGGGCGGGCTGCGAGGGGGCGGCTGGGGGCTTGGGGGGCGCCGAGGCGTGGGGCGCTGCTCCTGAAAGGCCCTTGGCGGGGGGAGCTTCCCCGGGGGCCTCTTTGCGAGGGGGCAGTTGGGGGTGATGGTGGCGCCGCTTGCGGGGCGGCCGGGGGAGAGGCTGGGGGTGTCGGGGGCAGCCTGGGGGCTCTCGGGGGGCACCTTGGAGGAGGGAGGTCGGGACTGGGAGCGAGGCCGGAGGAGGAGGAGGAGGAGGCGGGTGGGATGGCAGGAGCGGGGGAGCTGGGTCCACACGGGGAATGTGAGGAGGGAACGGGGAATGGGGCAGGGAGGAGGGCGGGATGGAGGAATCTGCGCCCAGGAGACGGGAATAACCGTGGCAGGGCTGCCCGCTCCCACCCGGGAGGTGAGAACAGCCCCGGCCCTGGCGCGTGGGCGTCGCGCAGGAATAAGCCCTGGTTGGGAATCCGAGCTGACACCTGCATCACCGGTGACACCCGCCCTTCCTGCCACCCTTCCGCTGCTCCTGGCCCTTGGGAGAGCAGCGGGAAGCCCTTGAATCTGGCCAGGGTGTGCGGTGGGAGTGGAAGTCAGCAGGAGATTTGGGAATCCGCGGCTGCAGGAGTCCCGCATCTCACCAAACACTTCCTGTCGTTCTAGGAGTGCCGGATCGCGCATCCCATCGTTAAATGCACTTACTGCAGGACTGAATTCCAGCAGGAAAGGTAAAAGACCTGTTGAACTGGGGAGACTGGCCTTTTCCTTAGAACAGATGCACCTGGGGATCTCCAGCAGCCCCACACCTTCGAGGCCTGAGCCTTAACCTGCAGGTTGTTGCTGCGGGAGGCTTGGGAGACCTTTGTCCTCCTTCAGAAATCTGCTGGGACAGTTGGTGTGACTGTGCGGTGTCCTTAGATTTGCACCTTTCCCTTGGCTTTCGCCTCTGGTTGGTGCCAAGCTGTGTTTCTCAGGGAAGGATCCAGGGGTGTCTCCCCCAGAGTTCTCTTTTATCTCGTTTCTGCTACCCAAAGATTAACTTCTAACGTGTTTTCTGTGCGCCTGCCTTTACACAGCTTGCAGAGGAAGGGTTGCTGAGGGCAGCTGACGAGCGCGGCACGTGCGGGAGGAGTGAGGTGCTCGCTCTGTGCACCCTGGGCAAATACAGCCCTGCTCCAACCTGTCCCTGGGCTGCGGTCCGGAGCAGGGCCCTGCGGGACCGAGGCTGTCACTAGAGCTGAATCACGTTCACCACCAATTAGCTGGTGATCACAGCCCTGCGTTTGTAAAGGCAAAAGAACTGGGGACACCTTAATTAAAGTATACCTCCTCGTAAGACTACTTTTTGGCAAATTATCCTCAACCAGATGGGGACAGGAAATGCATGTCATTACCAGAGTTCCTGGGCAAGATGGGTACGATCTTGCCACTGGACATGAAGCCTAGGGCAGACTGGGATCCTAACCACAGAGGAAATGTTAATAAAATGGTCTGTCCTTCTTCTTTACAGCAAAACCAACACGATATGCAAGAAGTGTGCTCAGAATGTGAAGCTCTATGGAACAGTAAGTGAGCAGGGCTGGTTCTCACCAAGCTCTTTCCTTTAATCCCTCTTGTCTTTATTCTAGTGAATCCCAAAGCAGTTTATGCGCTGGCTCTGCTGTAATAGCATGACTGATCAATAATATGCAGCTCCCTCAAGCGTTGAGCTTTTACCGTTCATTTTTTTTTTTAGTACAGAAAAGAGCAGCGCTGCATCATTTTAGGCCAGGAAATGAACTATTCAATATCCAATAGAAACAAGAACATGATTACATAAAGTGAGACTGCCAGAGGAAGCAGTGATAAATCTTTCTTCCTGCTTGTCTGAAATCTGAAGCAGAGATTTTGATTCTTTCTATTTTGGTGATATATATTTTCTGAAGATTTCGTAGTGCGTTAGCTATGGCACCCAGACTGTATATAAATACACTTACCTAGAGACTGGGAATCCAAATGTGGTTGTTTCTCCTGGCTCAGAATTGCAGTTAGCTTCGTCCAGCGAAATAAAGATTTTGAAGTGACAGGGAGAAGGGGAAAGAACCACGTATGAATATAATTAGGAAGCACTGCTATATATTTTGTTCTCTCTTTTTTTTTTTTTTTTTAAAGCCAAAACCCTGCCAGTACTGCAACATAATAGCGGCGTTTATTGGAAACAAGTGTCAGCGTTGCACTAACTCTGAGAAGAAGTACGGGCCCCCGCACTCGTGTGAGCAGTGCAAGCAGCAGTGTGCGTTTGACAGGAAGGATGACAGGAAGAAGGTCAGTACCCGGTAAAAAGGGCCTGGAAAGGTAAAAAGCTGGGCACAGGGACTGCGCGTCTCTTCACACAGTCTCTAGTATCTTGAAAGAGGGTGGCTCTTGGTTGTGAAGTGCTTTCCTGTAGCAGAGCTTTGCTGCAGGAGCTGTTTGTTGGGGCTGTTTAATCTTTTGAGCCCCTGGGCTCCTTTGTCAGGTCTGCTGATAAAAGACCTCTTGAATGTGGCCTAAGAGAGGGTGGGATGGCAGATGGAAAGGGACCTTTTTGTAAAATAAAAGGTACCTGCTGGGCGAAAGGGGATGGAAAAACAATCTTCATGCTGTAGCCTGAGGTGCTGGGGACGTCCTTCACCCCTTCCCAACCAAGAAACCCCTTCCATGGCTTCCGCACATCCTTTACTTGAAACAGTGCGATCTGGTGAGATTTTTGCATGTTTTAAACATTTGCTGCTCATTTGGGATGCTGCATTGATGGGCACTGTCCTCCTGCTGCTCTTCCTCGAGCACGAGGCCTTGTTTAGGTCTCCAGGAAAGCTCTGGAGACCAAATGCTCCTGTGTGCGGTTACAGGGCTTTGCTTCGACAGAACCTGCTGCCAGTCGGCCTGTCCTCCTTATAGGTGACAGAGAAGTCAAAAGCAAAGCTTGGGAAAGGCTGTAGATGCAATAAGTTTGCTGCTGTTAATGGTTCTTGCCTACACTGCAGCAGCCAAATGCAGCTCTTATCCTTCCCAGGCGCTTGAGGGATCCCTTTTGAGTCCCCGCTTGCTTGCCCATGGTCTCCAAACCTGACGATGCCTCTTGCCCTCTCCATGCCTGGGCTGTGGGCAGGAAACGAGATTCTCCCTCCAACTCTCTTGTCCTCCAGGTGGATGGAAAGCTGCTCTGCTGGTTGTGCACCCTGTCCTATAAACGGGTCCTGCAGAAGACCAAGGAGCAGTGCAAGCACCTGAGCAGCTCGTCACGGGCCGGCCTGCAGGAGAAGGAGCAGTACAGCCGCCTGGGCAGCGGCAGCCACTACAACAGGTACCGGCACGGGGGCCCCTGGCTTCCCCGCGCTCCCTAGATGCACTTCCAGGTGCCTGGGAGAGCAGCCGCGGTGCCGGGGAGCAGGGCTGGCTTTGGGCAGCTCAGGAGGAGCCGTCTAGGTCGCGCTTTGCTGGTGCGCGAGCCCGGCCGTCCTGGCTTAACCTTGTAGCCTCCCCGTGCTTTGTAGTGACCTGACTCGTGAACTGTCTGGTACACGTTTGTGAAACTCGGTGATTGAAATGCAGCTTTTAAGCATAACTTCTTCAGCTACCTACTGATTTGAGTGACGCATTTTTTATGTTTATTTTTAGTCTCCAGCTAAAGGAGAATTGAAGCTCAAAAGAATGATTTTCTTATCTTTATCATTCTTTCTCGTGCTAGGGAATCTTGCTTTAATAGGCTCAAAGTAGGTGGGAATGTTTATCTGCTGCTCTTAGACTGGAAGTCAGTCGGGTTCTGACATGCAATTTCCTTGTTTCTCTAGCCAGAAAACCTTATCCACCTCTTCTATTCAGAATGAAATCCCAAAGAAGAAACCCAAGTTTGATGCCATATCTGCCAACGGTGACAGGTGAGCCTGTTACATGACGCAACTGTGGGTGGGTGGGTGGTTTTTGCTTAGTTTATATCATAGTTCTGTGCAAATAACAGGAAGGTCTGATGCTAGAGCTGGGATCTCAGGTGCTGGGACCTCAAGGGGTTGCATAGCAGCTTTCCGGAATCTATCAGGCCAGTGTTACTTGGCTTTTAGACGTAGGTTTGAAAAGGAAAAGAATATCTAGTGCTTGTGCCTGCTAGAACTGAGACTGCTTGTTGCCTGAGCTTACAACCAGTCACAAAATCTGCAGCCAGATCAGCTTTATCCTCGTTACAGGGAAAGATGGGTGTTGGCTGCACTGTAGAGTTGAAGCCTGCAGTTTTTGTGCTGCTGGGCTGCGAGACTGGTCTGCAGGGAAGCCAGCCTTGGAGAACAGGATCTAGACCCACCTCCTGTTTCCCCCCTGCATTTTGAGGGAAGGCCGAGCAATCAAATAGCTTTGCTTGAAAGAAGCCAACCCCCTTCTGCTGCCAGTGTGCTGCTGGGTCGTGTTGATGCTGGCTGCATGTGCAGCAGAATGGGGATCACTAGCAGAGGCAGGAGAATGAGATGGGTTTGTTTATTTTTTACGCTCTTGTATGTGCATATTTTCATTCCGCCCTTTCCTCTCTGATTCTCAGCGTTCCTTCCTCTCCCGAGATGCTTTGTCCCCCTATCCAGAGTGCCCCGTCCACGCTGGCGCAGTGGCCTGTGTCCCATCAGCGTCTCGGTGCCCACCATTGTCCTGTTTCTCACGGCACTGACATCCTGAAGTGAGATCACCTGTTGTTTTTTCCCCTGTTGCCCTCCCTCCCTGGGAATTGCCTCATATTTGGAAAATGCCCCTATGGATGGATCTCCTTCCAAACAGCAGTGAATTGGGAGCACAGACCCATAGGTTCATTAGTGCCAAAGGGGTTGCAAAGGGGTTACTGGTAACGAATAGCTTCCATCTGCCTTGAACATCTTTTATTTTAAGACCAGAGATACCAACCCTCTAGCTACCTCTTGTCTCTGGTTGTTAATATAAGCAACACTAATGAAATAGAACCTAAATAATTCTGTAGGCCAGTGATTCCTGCACAGTGGTCTGCAAGACTGTTCAGCATCTGCATGGTGTTTTCTATTACAAATTGGAAGCAGATAAGGGTTAGCGGTGGTTTGGGAGCTGCAGCTGGGCATGGAGCGATCAGGGGATTCTCCTTTAATGCCAGCAGAGTGCCACTGACTTTTTTGATAAACCCCCCAACAAACTGTGTAGTTTTAGCAACTACTGAAGAGCTGCAGCTGGTTTAAATAGATATACTGCTGCATTTCTTGGGCAGAGTATGTTCAATAAGTGTGTTTCTGGGGTGGTTTATTTTCTTCTTTCTGTGAGGATGACCCCTCAAAAAGCTCCCCTTCTTGCACTGTTTTTCTATAAAATTGTCCACCCAGAGCTGGCTGAAGTCTAGTTCACGGGTTGAGCACAGTGAGGAGCAGCCAGAGGGTTCCTTTCCATCAGCAGGGCGCTCTGCAGCGGGCCGTGCAACTGGCACCTCTTTCCTGCTGACAGCAGCTCCAAATCTTTATCAGGGGCCTCTTGGCCCTGGCTTCCAGGCAGTTTCTGATGCAGCCTTCAGCTGGGCAAACCTTGAGCGTTTTTGAGCTCAGTTAACTTTCACATCACCCCCAGCATGGTCCAGCCTGTCTGGAATTGTCGTTCCTTTGTCTCGTGTGTGCAACAGGAATGATCCCAGGGTCCTGGCTGCAGCCCCCCGGCTCTGTGCTCTGCTCCCATGTTTCTGGGCAGACCATGTTCTTGTCATGCCTGCGGTCTGGAGACTGCCCCAGTGCTGCTCTGCCAGTGCCCTCCGGCGCTTCTGCGAGCTCGAGCAGCACGTTTGTTTGGTGAAAATATTCTCATTTGCGTGGCATTTATCGTGCCTGATTCCAGCCATTTAACAGGTGTGGAGTTTAGGGCGGTCATTTTGTTTGTTTTTTGGGCAATAAAGAGGCAGGTGCCTCTGGAAAAGCTCCGTTTGTTTTTCCTCTGTCTCCGTTGGGAGCAACGGAAGCCTCATCAATTCACCTTAATTAGAGGCATGAATTTTAGCCCATTTGGATGTGGAGAGCAAGTCCCTGGGACCTCTCCCAACGGAGCTGGAATCCTTGGGATGGAATTTATTTGCGGGGGGAGGACTTTTGTTTATTTTTAATCCGTTGGTTAAAGACACGGAGTGACTTGCATTTGGCAGTGTTCCTTCTAGTTCTGGAGCCTCAGGCTCACTCCTTAATGTGAGATTAAAGGGAGAGAAACCTTTCATTAATGACTTGTCACTCTTTCAGAGAAAGGAGGGGAAAAAACAGCTCCTTCCTTTAATTTGCACCTTGACACATTTGAGGGTGCGTTTTGCAGCAGTCGGACAGCAAAATACCTGCTCGTGCTCACGTACCTGACAGGAGGCTGGCGCGCCGAGCCCGCCACGCTGCTCCCGCTTCCTGCGTGCCCCAGGGCCAGGACACGATCCTTGGAAAAGGAAGGGCATGGAGCCGCTCCGGTGCTCGGGGCCTGCGTGTCCCTCGTGCTCCCCGCTGGGTGGCAGAGCCGGCCCTCGCCTCCCTGCTCCGCCGGGAGCCGCTCTGGGAATCGGGAGCATCTCCTGGCGCTCCCTAGCTCCGTGGGATGCAGCAGAGGGGAGCTTGCCTGGGCAAGGGAACAGCAAGAGCAAGGATTTGGTTTAGCCAGAGGGATTCTGAGAGGAAGGCTTGCTTTTTTTTTTTTTTATCATTATTTTTCTCCCAGCATATTTGCACTGCATGGGGAATTAAAGCTACTGTTAGCAGCACAGAAAAAAATAAAGCTACCATTAGTAGCACACAGGAAAGCGCTGGAGCATCTAGCATCACCCTGGCGCTGCAGAGCCTCTCCTTGGGAACGCAGTGCTTGGGAGCACACAGAGCAGAGCACGGTGCAGGGCGAGCAGCCAGTGCCCGTCCTGGGTTAGGGACAAGGGCCTGGATGCCCCGGGACGGCAGCGCTGAGCCCAGAACGTGGCTCCTCAGGACCCTCCAGGGCTAGTGCTGGGCACGGGCGCTGGGACAGCTCTTGACCTGCTCTGGAAGCTGCAGGTAGCTTTGCCCCTTTACAGCAGCAGTGCTCTCTGATAAAGGCCAGGCTGCAAGTAATCTTTCAGGTGAAGGTGTGTTGCTTTTATTATTTCTGTTAAGGTTTTATGCACCAGGATCAGGTGAGTGTGGCTGGGAGTGTGCTGCCCCTTTAGCACTGCAAGATAAAAAGCAGGCTCGTCCGTGCAGTGGCAGGGAAGGAAGGCAGGAAGGATCAGGTGAGCTCCTTGTCGTGTATGGAGATACAGGCTGTCCTGTAGCTTGTGCTTCTCTGCAACCCCGGCAGGTTCAGGGAGGTCAGTGAGTTACTCGGGAGGTGTCTCATGTGCAGAGAAACCCTCAGCTGGTCACTCAGGTTTAGAGCAGCTGGCTCTGAAGGGACGGTGTCTGGGAAATACGCCTCCATCTCCAGCCATTTCGCTGTCTTCCCACACAGAGACCTTTCTGCTCTCAATGGAGCTTCCTCCTAACTTGCTGTGTCACTGCACAACTGCAATACAAAAACCCAGCGTCTTTTTCCCTCCCAGTTTCCGTGCTGAGGACGGTGCTGACTCTAATCTAGGTGTCTCCTTTGCGTTGTTTGTTTAACACAAGGGTTATTTGTTTCTCTTTGGAGTTGCCTCCCTATCAGAATGGTTATTTGCATCTAGTGACAGGTTTTGCTCTACACCGATGGACTGCCTGTGCATCAAAACTGTTCTAGGTGGTTGCATAAACGTTCCTTGGCTCCCTGATAGCTGTTCTCGGCTCTTTGGTTTGAAAATGGATCACTGTCACCTGAGGGATAATGACAGGCTCTGCCTGATGGTCACAGAATACCCGTAACGGTCCCGTTCCCCTCCCAGCCGTGCAGTGATGCAGCTTGATATGTGGCAGACATCCCTTTTGTCCATCACACCGTGTGTTTCCGTGCAGCACGCAGGGCAGCGGTGGCAGTAGCTCCTCCCATGGATGCTGAACCCCGTGTGTGTCGCAGAGTCATTCCCGGTCTCCTCGGAGTGCCCTCCGTGTGGGAGCTTCTCTGCCTCGGTGAATAGAAGGGTCGTGACAAGTCTCTCCCTGTTCTTTGCTGCAGTTTTTCTCCAGACCTCGCCCTCGACTCTCCTGGCACCGACCACTTCGTTATCATTGCCCAGCTGAAGGAGGAGGTGGCTACTTTGAAGAAGATGCTGCACCAGAAGGATCAGATGATTTTGGAGAAGGAGAAGAAGGTACAGTCAGGGACTCGCCTCCTCCCCAGAATGCTGACAAAGCCCCCAAGGAGAGTCTGGCTTTTTATTGTGGGGTGAACAACTAAATTTCTGCCTCCTTTCAAAGTTAGAGGCTTTCTGGACCCCGCAGCTCCTAGAAGAGCCTTGCTTCATTAAAGGCTGTTCTCTGAGCACTGTGTGCAAGAGCTCCGTGTGGGAGCCAGGCCAGGAAAGGTGGTGCTGCCCTGTGCAGGAGGGCAGCAGGGCTCTGGCCCGGGGCTTTGGAGCTCCTGCTCCTCTGTACAGTCTCATCCAGTCTCGGGCAACTTCTGTAGATGCATTTTCTGTGCCAGGGTATGTCTGGGGTGAAGAGACTCGTTTCCTCTTCCTGCTCACGTGCTCCTTGCTGCTCTACCCGCAGATCACAGAGCTGAAAGCTGACCTGCAGTACCAGGAGTCGCAGATGAGGGCAAAGATGAACCAAATGGAGAAGACGCACAAGGAGGTCATGGAGCAGTTACAGGTGACAGCATTTTTGTTTTAATTTGCTGAGCTCCGCTGTAGCCAGGAGTGCCTGAGGACACTCTGGAGCAGGACATCTCGTGAGGCTCTGCCCTGCGCCAGGCTGCAGGGCACCTTCCCCCCGGGCTGTGGGCTCCGTGCTGCTCTCTCCTTGTGCCTATGGTGCTCTGTGTGTCCACTGCAGACTAGATGGGAACCTTCAGACTCGTTTCACTGACTGCCAAAATCAGGTTTGAGCCTGTTTATCCAGACTGCAAAACCCGTGTCAGCTCCCTGTGCCATGTGGCGCTTACTGTGATTTATGTGACAGTGCTGAAGAGAACAAAGCCCAAGAAACAACCGGCAGTTCTCTCAAAATCCGTCTCTGCGCAGTCCAAATAAAGAAGCCCCTGAGCTTGAGGGAACAGGGAGAGCAGGATTCTTGTCACGGCCATGGGAACAGCAGACAGGCTATCGACATGAATGTGCTCTGAGCCGCTGCAGAGATGGGGTCAAAGGGGAGCTGGGTACAGGGAAGGAATTGGACACACAAGTGAACTTTGCACCCTTTAATTACGGTGAGGTCTATAATGATCTAAAGCTCTAGCAATGAAAAGTGGGAGTCAGTAAGAAAATAGGTCTGTATTCACACAGAAAAACAGCCCCTCCTCCATCAGCACACACCCGAGTTAATTATTAGAGTGGAGGGTAGGTTTGGAGACTGCAGGTTCTGTCAGATAGCTGGTGCCCTTGAGAGCCTCTTCACAAGTCGCCTTTGTAAGCAGTTTAAGCCTGTCCCAAGGCTGGATTATCTTTGTGGGGTGTGTAGAAGGCTGGAAACACGTCCCAGCCCTTGTTAGCTGGGCAGCACTGGCTTGCAAGCCAGGACCTCGTGGGAAGCAGAGCCTGCTCTCATTCTGGGCTGCCTTCTTGGATCTGCGCTGCGTTTCAGCCTGGCTCTGCTTCCCCCTCATAGTGACCCCCTCATAGCGGTCCCCCTCTCTGGGTGACCTGCAAAGAGCGCATTGTTCTTGCTTCAATTCTGAGTAGTTATCCAGTGTCACAGCCTGCTTGGTTGCCTTTCTTGGCAGCCCTGGCCGCAGAGCCGAGGTCTAAGCGGGAGCCGCTCCGCTGCCTGCAGCGGCTCCGCAGGGTGGGACACGCGGGTGGCCCCGGGCTGTGTGGCAATGTGGGGGACGCCACGCGCTGGCACGGCCTTCGCTGCAGCTAAAACAGGACATCGGCCTCCAAGGCTGTGGGGCACCTTCCAGCAGCCTTAAAACCCGCTCGATCCTAAAAGGAGAGAGGAGGCAGCAGGGGCAGGGGCAGGCTGCCCGCAGGCGCCGTCGTCCCAGGCTGCGCGTGTCTGTCGCCCGCTGTGCTCTCCTGCACTTGGCTTGGGCTGGCGCTGCCCAGAACTTGTTCTCTCTGGTGTCCGAGTGTTTCACTTCGGCTGCTGCTGGGGCTCTGGAACGCTCTTCATTGATTCCAAAATAAAAGTTCAAATGCTCTCGGTGTATCGCAGGTGCCTTGAAGTGTTCACGTGATTCACTTCTTAATGTGCTGCTGTTTGGTGTTATTTTGTCTGTCTTTTCATGGGGGAAGCAAGGGTGTCCATCTGTCCAAATGCGGTGGCTGGTGCAAGGGGAAGGGAAGGAAGAAGAGCCTGTCCTGGTGGTGCTGACCGGTGCATTTAGCTGGGTTAAGGAGAGCTGGGCGTTCGTCGCGTCCCGCAATGGCAGCGCTGGCCTTCAGCCTCCTCCTCAGCTTCAGCAGCGGGGTTTGTTGGGGACAGCTGGGACGAGCCCTTCTGAGGTGGCAGAGCTGGCGTGTGTCCAGGCAGCGCGAACCCTGAGCCGTGCCATTAAAATACCCATTTTCACTGTGTTTCCAGGCCAAGAACAGAGAACTCCTGAAGCAAGCAGCTGCCCTGTCCAAGGGCAAAAAGCCTGAGAAGTCGGGAGCAATAACCTCCCCTTAGAAACAAAACCAAACCCCCGCTCTGGGAGCTTTCCCCAGCATTAGCCAAGGAGTCTAGGAGGCCTGCCTGCTCGCTGGAAGCCAAAACCTCACTTTTCTCACTATCCCGTTGCTGTGGACTCGATGGAAACGCCTGGTGTGTGTTGCCTTTCGACAGCATGCTTGAGTGTGTCTGGTTCCGATCCCCACTGATCCCGTTTGTGCTGTGGTGATCCACGGGGAGAGGTCCCGGCCGCCCTGGATCTCCCTGGGTTCCTGACAAGCGTTTTTCTAACCCGTTTCTACCACTGCCAGCCCTTTCTATAGCAAACGGGACCTGCTGCGTTAGAGACTTCTCGCTGCTTTTGGACGCGCTGCGCGGAGGCGGTGGCCGTGGCCGGTCGGGGCGCGGGCAGGCGCCGCGTGCGGGGGGAGCTCAGTTTTTTGCACTGTTCCCTCTTCCAAAGGAAGCCGATAATCACCAGCCCACCAGATGTTCCCAGAGGGTCGTGTCGCTGCTGAGAGCGGTTTGTTCATCGTTGCGAAGACGCTCCCAAAGCGGGGCTGTACGTTTATCTTGCAGGAGTTGGGGTTTGTCTTCCTGTGTCAGCTTGGCCCCCTGC
Source organism: Tinamus guttatus (assembly GCF_059628265.1). Taxonomy (NCBI): domain Eukaryota; kingdom Metazoa; phylum Chordata; class Aves; order Tinamiformes; family Tinamidae; genus Tinamus; species Tinamus guttatus. The sequence continues at coordinate 415,648 of NW_028288931.1, forward strand.
CCGCCTGGCTGGCGGGGTTGGGTTTGGTTTTGTAGCTTTGGGGCTGGGAGCCGGAGCAGAACGATGCAGACCCCCCCGGCACCCCTTGGTGGCCTTTGGGCTTCGGTGACCTTCGCGGCTTGGGGTGCTTGAGCTGCTCCCACTCCCCCATCCTCGCGCGAGGCTGAAGGAGAGGTCAGGGCTCGGCTGCTGCTCTGCCCTGCAGTCCCTGCATCCCGTTCCCTGCTCTCCCCCTCTCCCTGCCCTTCCGGATGCCGAAGGGCCCGGCTGGTTCCTGCGGCTCCGGAGACGCTTCCCTGCGCCAGGACCAAGGGCCGGGAGAGCCCCGGAGCGAGGGGGCTCCTCGGCCGCGGGGCAGCCCCTGGTGTCACCCGCGCCGGGACAAGGAGACACCCCGGGGCTTGGAGACCTCGGGGCACAGGAGAGAGGACCCGGAGCGGCGCCCGCGCGCGTGCGGGAGAGGAGACGCTGCCCTTGGCCGGGGCTTCTTAGGCTTTCAACTAGAGATCGTGAGTGTTTGTTCCTTTTTTTAAATGTTACTAAGGATGACTTTACTCAAAGGCACTTTTTTGACGATGTTGGCTTCCAGCATGGAAGGAGCACGCTGCAGCATCAGACACTCTGCCACGTTTTGGTGTTGTTGTTCTTTATTTTCTAAAGAGACTTCTGATGTGAAAAGGAAAACAAACAAAAAAGTTACACTTTGCCAGAGTGTGACAGCAAGAAAATACTCGCCTAATTTTATACTTCACGTGTTTTTAGAAAATGAGGTGCGTTGATGGGATTTTTTTTAAATGGGCGCTTTGCTTTTTTTGCTCCCCTCGAGATACAGAAATAAGGAGAGGGAGAAAGGCCCTGTATATACTATTATGGTTTTTTTTAATTGTGACAAATTGATCCTGCAGTTGAGTAGCTGATGATTTGTAGTAATAACATTGTTTCTTTGTATGTTTGTAATAATGGAGATTTTAAAGGGATGCTTTGATTTGTACAAAACTGAAAAATGTAAAAGTGTTTAAAAAAAAAAAAAAAAAGCAATCCTCAGCTGTGTGTCTGATACTTTCTATTTGCCTTAAAGAAAAGAAAAGAAAAAAATGCCCTTCCCTGCGTGGAACTGATTTGTCTCCTGCTGGCGACTGCCAGGTCAGAGCACCAGGCGCAGCTGTGGGATTTGGTGCATGGGAATGAAATGGCATTTTCTATTGTTTGCTCCTACTTTTGTTTCTATCTTTAAATCCTCCTAATCAAGCCTGTTGCTAGGATCCTTGTTACTTGGATACATGGAGCTTCCCGGGACGGATCTGGCGGCACCAGACGAGATGTGTCTATTTTCCTCCCCCCGAGGAGCGCGCAAACGGCACAGCCTTGGTAGGAAAGCGAAGGACAAGAGGAGGCCGAGGGCCTTTTCTTCTCTTAAGACACAAGCGCAGCCCGGGTGAGTAAGTGCCCTTTGTGTCCCTGCAGTCCTGCCCCGCTCCGCCAGCGTTACAGTCGTTTGGGGGAAAGACATTTACTTCAGAAGCTTCTGGTTTTCTGAGAGAAACGTGGTAGCCCCAAACTCGCCCGGTACTTCCATGTCTGCACTGGGAGATGCAAACCGTAGCTCTTGAGGGAACATCCCAGCAGCTCCTCCAGCTCCAAATATTCCCGCTTTTCTATTCTCCTGAATTGGAGCTGTACACACAGAGCAGCCCCGAAGGTGCTGGGACAAACAGCCAAGTCTGTAGCCAAGCGCAGGGAAGGAAGACGGTTCCCAGGGAAGGAAGACGGTTCCCAGGGAAGGAAGACGGTTCCCAGGGAAGGGAGACGGTTCCCAGGGAAGGGATCTCATGGCTCCTCCTGCCCGCGGGAGACGGGAGCCCGTGCACAGGAGCGGGGGCTGCACGAGGCGGCTCCCGGGGACCGTGCGGGGCAGCTCAGGGAGGGAGACACCCTGTCCCCGTGCCCTGCGCCCCCGGGAAGGACGAGCCGTGGATTTTCCTTGGGATCGTCTTTCCGGTGAGCCCTGCAGCCGGCAGTGCTACGCCCAGGGAGGGAGAGGATATCCATTTTGTCTTTCCTTCGAGCTCCGAGTTGTTTCTTTTGATGTGGTTGTTTTCCACCTGGAAGCCATCAGGGCTCTCTCCGGGATTCGCTGGATCTCTGGCTCCGCGAGGCAGCCGCAGGCCCTGCCGAGGGAGGGACGTCCTGCCCGGAGCCGCAGCCTTGCTGGGCTGGTGCCACGGGGCTGACGGGGACATTGAGGGGGTTAGAAACGGCAGGGCCAAAACCGGGACCCATCCTGCTCTGCCCAGGTCAGGAGCACGGGGGCACGAAGGGGATTTGTGCTGTAGGGCCTTAAAAAAACACCGTGAGGGTCTTAAAATCCTCTAAAGCTTCAGGAACTTGCTCTGTAACTGATCGTGGAATAGGAAACGGGACCAGGGCCCTTGGCTTGGCGCTTTCCCTCTTCCGCCAGGTTTCGCACAGGGCTCGGCTGCCCTTTGCCTCCTCCCTTAGGGAATCTTGGCAGCTCCAGGAGTCCAAAGGCTCCGGGGCTCCAGCGTGAGCCCAAACCCCATGCAGGGCTCCTGGAGTGCCCGGGAACGCTCCTCCCGCGGCTTCCCAGAGCTCTCCAGCCGCTCGGGATCTTTGACTGCAACGGCCCTGTCCCTAACGGGGACACGGGGGAAGGAAACGCGTAAACCAGCGCGCGACTGCGACTGCAGAGAGGAGCACGGCCCCGTGGTCCCCGCTGCCTCCCTCTGCCCTCGCCAGCGTGGGTGGGATTTTCCCTGGCCTTTCTGGGAGCCGCGGGAAGCAGCCGCCGTCCCCAGGCGACCTGGCTGTTGGCGCGACGGGCCCCGCTGTGCCGCGGGCTGCCTCGCCGTGCACTGAGCGTCCCAGCCGCCCCGCGGGCTCCGTCGGCCGCTCCGCACGGCTGGGGAGGGCGCTGGCGCTGCCGCAGTAACGCCCGGGGCTGCCCCGCGTCGCCCCTTTCCCCGCGGGAGCTCTGCCCTCTGCTGCTCCCCCCAATGCAAAGGCTCGGGGAGTGTTTTGGGCTTTTTCCCCCCTTTTCCCAGGGCCGGCACTGAGCAGAGTCACTCCGAGCTCCGAGGGGGCAGCAGGTCACCGCTGCGCAGCGGCCGTGGAGAGCGCGGAGAAGCCGGTGCCGACGCTCCGCGCCAAGGAGCGTTTGCAAAGGGGCCGGGAGAAGTGCTGAGGCTGCAGCGAGGGGCCACGGGCTGCGCCAACGGACCCAGGGAGCTGCCCCGGCGCAGGGGGCTGCAACGGGGTAAATCCATGGGATTCCCCCCAGGAATTACTTCAGATCGCCCTCAGCAGCCGAAATACCAAGCTTTGCAATTTAGCTTGCACCAGGGCTGCAGGGGGGTCCTAGAGCTGCATCCCCGAGGCCACTCTACCCCTGCAGCACTGCTGCCTGCTCGGTTTGGGCCAAATCTTCTTAAAACCAGATGTTGTGTTGCAGTCACCTTCCCAAAACTAGGACCAGGGGCTGGATGAGGGGCACAGGGAGCCGGGCGCCTTGCCAGAGCCTCCGTCCCGCTCCCAAGCAGATGCCATTAAAACCGGGGAGCCGAGAAGCGGAGGCGGCCGCAGGGGCTCCCGGCGCGGGCCGGGAGCGGGGAGGCTGTTGCCAGGCGAAAGCCGAGTTGTTTGTGCAGCCGGGGCTGTTTGCTGGACTTTGCCGCGCGGCCTGTCAGGCGGCAGCAGATCGTTATCAGCGCCGCCGCCTGCCGCCTCTTGGCTGTTTGTCACTTTTCCCCCTTTTTCTTTCTCCTCTCCCCGCCTTCGCTGCCGCCTGCACTTGTTGTTCCAGGGCGGGAGCTGGCGCCCGGTCCTCGGTGCCGCCGGAGCCCCGAGCCCAGGGGCGGCTGCTCTCTGGGGGCTGCTCTGCACCGCGGTTCTGGGCCCAAATGTGGGGTGCGATGCTGAGTACGAGGCCTGGGTGCTGGGCTGGCACCAGAACCGGCCCAGAGCATGGGAATGGGTCCTGGGCTGGCACCAGAACCGCTCCAGAAACAGTCCTGGGCACGAGGCATGGTTTCGGAGCGGCATGGGGCAGCAGGTTCTGGGCTTGTTCCAGAACCGGGCGCAAAGCCTGGGTTCTGGGCTGGCTGGGCAACTGGTACCAGGTCCAGGTTCTAGCCTGGTGCCAGAACCAGCCCTGGGCATGTGCATGGGTTCTAAGCTCGTTCCAGAACCAGGCATAAAGCACAGGTTCTGGGCTGGCTCCACAACTGGCTCAGGGTGAAGGCCTGGACTCCAGGCTGGCTCCAGAACCGGCTCAGGGCACAAGGCCCAGGTTCGTGTCTGCCTCTAGAACCGGTCCTGGGTGCTGGGCACAGGTTCGGGACTGCCTTGGGAACCAGGCATAAAGCACGGGTTCTGGGCTGGCTCCAGAACTGCCTCCGGGCACCAGGCCTGGGTTCCGGATTGGTTCCGGTACCAGCCTCGAGCACCAGGCCTGGGTTCCGGGCCGGCTCCGGTCCCGGCCCGTCCCCCCGGGCGCCGCCTCCTCCTCGCGGCACCGTCGGGGGACGCGGACGGGGGGAGCCGCGGCGGACTACAACCCCCAGCAGCCCCCGCGCCGCCGCTCGCCTATTGGCGGACGACCGCGCCCCCAGCGCCGCCATTGGTCGAGTGCTCCTGGGGGCGGGGCCCGGTGGCGGTAAACCCTCCCCCGGCCCGCGGCGGCGCTATGAAAGAGCCGCGGGCGGCGGCACCGGGACCGGGACCCTGCGAGACCCGCGGCGGCCGGGACCGGGACCGGGAGCCCGCGGCGCCGCCATGCTGCTGGCGGGGGCGCAGCGCTGCCCGCCGGCGCCCGCGGGCTGCCGGGGCTGCGGGGCCCCGCGCGGCGGCGAGGTAAGCGGCGCTGCCCCCGGGGGACGGTCCGGGGAGCCGCCGCGCCGGGCCGGCCGCTTCCCTCCCCCTGGCTCGTGACACGAGTTGCCCGTTCTCAGCCCCTCGCGGCTCTCGGTGGTCCCGGCGCTGCTTGCTCGGGTTCGGTCCGGGCCTCGTCCGCTGGTGCCGGGTGGGCGCGTGCCCCGCGCCGCCCTGTCCCCGGAGGCTCGGGGCACACGGGTGGCACCTGCCCTCCCGCTTCAACCCATCCTGGTGCCACCGGCCTTCCCGGCACCGAAACCGTCCCCGTGTCCCTGTCCCCAGCCCTGGCAGGCTCCTCTCCGGCAGGAACGCGGCCGGTGGCTGCGGTGCCAACTGTTTGCTCGGCCTCTCCTTATCGGCGCCCATTTTCCAGCAGGTGCCCGGGCTCAGCGCCGAGGCCGGAGCCCGCTCTGTGCCTCAGTTTCCCCAGCGGCGCCCGGCTGGGGCGCACGGCGGGGCCTGACCCTCCCCGCGGTGCCGCCGAGACGAGCGGTGACCAAGAGGCGCCTGCAAAGTCCCCCCGGGCTGGCTCGAAGGGTGGCTGGAGGCTCCGCGCTCCGCCGGGCGCTCCGGGACCTTCTCAGCTCCGTCTCGCTCGGTTTCGCCCTCCCGGGGAGCCTCCGCGGGCTCTGGTGGCCTCTTTGCCCCGGGTTGTTGGACTGAGTCAGAGGCTGCTGGGGAGGAGGCGCTGGGCGCTCCGCTGTCCCACTGTCACCGTCCGGCCCGACTCACGGCCGCGGCACCGCCGCTTTGCGCTCCCCCCTGCCGGAGCGGGACGGCTGCTGGCGCCAGCGGCCGAAATGGGACACGGTTATTTTAGGCCTGTGTCCTCTCCGCTGCCAGGCGCTTTGCCGGTCACGGTTTTGGGTCTAATTGCAGCAGATTTCCCTTTTTCCTCCGCTCGGGGAGGCAGGGCGAGATGCAGCCCGGCCCTGCGCGACTCTGCTCGCCCTGTGCCTGGCTGGAGCGCTCGGCCCCTCCGGCACCCCCTGTTTTCCACCTAACCAGCCTCTAGGCTCTGGATAGTTTGCATATTTTGGTAAAGTTGGGGATTCTTGTAGTGAGTTTTCAGAGCATCCCTTTGGAAGGGGAAAGGCTGAGCTTGAAACCTGGAGCTGGGGCTGTTTGGAGGGGGCTAAAGGAGCTGAACGTTGTGTCTGGGGCTGGGCGTCCGCGGGCAGAACCCGGAGCCTGGTTCTCTTTTCCCCGGGTTTGCGGATGGCCCTGGGGGTGCCGGTTATCAGCTGGGGGCTGCGATCCGACTGCTCACGGCCCCGGGTCCCCCGGGAGAGCGGCCGGGCTGTGTTGGCGGTTCCCCTCGCTGGAGCGCCGCGGGCAGGATGGGGAGCGGAGAGAGCATGGAGCGAGCGTGGAGAGAGCATGGAGCGAGCGTGGAGCGAGGGGGAAGCGTGCGTGGAGCGAGTGCGGAGTGAGCACCCAGCCTGACGCAGCCCCGGGGCCGGGTGGTCCCCCGGCACCCGCTCGCCCCTGAGTCGCCCCTTCTGCTCGCGCCCGGGACGCGCGGTGACATCCCGGTGCCCAGGACCCCTCCAGCAGCGTTTTCCTGCCCGGAGCGCCCTTTGGAGCCCTTGTCCTTTCCTCCCCATAGGACAGAGCGGTGGAAATCCCGCGGCAGCTGCCCCGGAGCCCCAGCGCCTTCATCCCCGCGGAGGAGGTGAGCGCGGCACGGAGCTCGCGCGTCGGACGGTGCCCCCGGCCCTGCCCCGCGTTGGAGGGGACAGGGGTGTCCCCGTGCGTGGGGACTCCCACGCGCCGCTCCAAGCACCCCAAGGGGATGGGGACACCGTGTGCTGCAGGGGGGACCCCAGCCGGGTGCCTGAATCCAGCTGCCCTCCCTCGGGGTTCCCCTTCCCGGGGATGCCGGCTCGGGGCCGCAGCCGCTGCAGCGCTCCGTGTCGCGCAGATCCTGCGGGAAGGCGCCGAGCGCGGCCGGCGGCAGCTCTGCCTCGAGGCCCTGGCGGCCGCGGGCAGGGGGGACAACGTGGCCGCGGTCATGGGGCTGCACCCGCAGTATCTCAGCAGCTTCTGGAAGACGCAGTGCCTGCTGCTGTGCATGGACGGGCCCCTGCCCTACCACAAGCGCCACTACATCGCCATCATGGTGAGGGACGCGGGGACTGTGCCCGGCGCGGGGTGTCCCCTGGGGATGGGGATGTCCCGGCACCCCCGGCCCCTCAGCCGGGTTGTGGCCTGGGATCCGAGGGGTTTGGGCCTCCCATGTGAAACGTGTCCCCTGCCAGGGCTTGTTTGGCTGAGAAGCCATTAGGCACCATCCCTGTCCCCTTGTCGCCCCATTCCCAATGAGCTGCAGGGGACAACACGGGCGCATGGCTTGTCCTTGCGGCCACATAGGCCATGGAGGTGGCCCTGTGGTCCAGCCTGGGGGCCTCGGCCCCGCTCTGGCAGGACGTGGAGCCCCGGGGTGGCCGCGGGGAGGCTCGGGGAGGGTGGCCCGTGCAGGGCTCGCCGGGCTGAGCGGGGCCGTCGCGCAGGCGGCCGCGCGGCACCAGTGCTCCTACCTGGTGGGGCTGCACGCGGCCGAGTTCCTGCGCGCGGGGGGCAGCCCCGCGTGGCTGCAGGGGCTGCCCCGCGCCCCGCGGAAGCTGCGCGGCCTCAACGAGATCAACAAGCTGCTGGCGCACCGGCCCTGGCTCGTCACCAAGGAGCACATGGAGGTGAGCGGCGCCGCGGAGCCGGGACCCCCTCGGGGGCCTGTGGGGCTGGGGGTGCAGGGGGGTTCGGAGCTGGGGGCCGGGGCTGTGCTGCTGCGTGGGTGGGGGGGGACATGTCCCCTGTCCCCAGGGGCTGCGGGGACGTCTGTGCATGGGGCCGAAGGCCGCGCGCGTCTCCGCTCCAGGCTCTCCTGAAGCCGGGGGAGAACAGCTGGTCGCTGGCGGAGCTGGTGCAGGCGCTGGTGCTCCTCACGCACTACCACGCGCTCTCCTCCTTCGTCTTCGGCTGCGGCATCACCCCCGAGGCGGAGCAGGACGGGGCGCCCGGCTGCCGGCCCCCCTCGCCCCTGGGCGACGGCGGCCCTGCCGGCGAGGACGGCGCGGGGGTGAGCGAGCCACCTGCGTGTCCCCGCGTGTCCCCATGTGTCCCCGCGTGAGCCCCACGTGTCCCCGCGCAAGCCCCGTGCATCCCCGTGCGTCCCCGCAGGGTAAGGACGCCGCGCACGAGGTGGAGCTGCTGGTGGAGCGGATGAAGCTGCTGCGGGAGAGCCCGCCGGAGGAGGAGGGCGTCACGCAGGAGGAGATGGCGACGCGCTTCGAGCTGGAGAAGACGGAGAGTTTGCTGGTGGCCCCGTCGGGTAGGGGCCGCGGGGGCTCCGCGGGGCCGCGGGCCGGGGGCTCCCCGCTCACGGCGGCCGCGCGGGTGTCGCGCAGACGGGCCGGGCCCGGCGCTGCGCTCCAGCCTGCTCCGCTTCGTGGAGGACCCCGACTTCGGCTACAAGGACTTCACGCGCCGCGGCGAGCAGGCGCCCCCCACCTTCCGCGCGCAGGTGGGTGCCCTGGGGCGGACGGGGGTCCCGGGCGATGGGCTGGCACCGGGCGGGAGCCTGCGCCCACGCGGGGCCCTGCTGGGACACGTGCTGGGGAAAGGGTGACATCGGGCTGGAGAAGGCAGGACACGGGACCCGCCGGCACTTGGGTCCCTTCGCTCGCAAGGGACCCTGCGTTCTGGCTGTGGAGCCCCCATCCCAGCAGCCTTTTCCCGGCAGGATTACACCTGGGAAGACCACGGCTACTCGCTGATCAACCGCCTGTACCCGGACGTGGGGCAGCTCCTGGATGAGAAGTTCCAGGTGGTCTACAACCTGACGTACAACACCATCGCCATGCACTGCGGCGTGGACACCTCCGTGCTCCGCAGGGCCATCTGGAACTACGTCCACTGTGTCTTCGGCATCCGGTAGGGCCCCAAGTGCCTCGAGCGGCGCCGGGTCCCCCCGTGTGGGCAGCCTCCGTGAGAGGAGAGCGGGAGCAGGGGACGTCCCCGCTGCCACCCCTGTGCTCTGCCCCCGGAGCGGGTGCTGCGGCAGGGCCCTTCTGGCACTGCTTGTGCTTGGCGTGACGTGGCCTCCTCTCCGCAGCTACGATGACTACGACTACGGGGAGGTCAACCAGCTCCTGGAGCGCAGCCTGAAGATCTACATCAAGACGGTGGCCTGCTACCCCGAGAAGACGACCAAGCGGATGTACACGCAGTTCTGGAGACACTTCAAGCACTCGGAGAAGGTGCCGTCCCCTCTCCCTGCGGAGCCGGGCAGGGAGCTGCTCCCGTCTCCCTGTCCCGGCTCCTCCTGCGCCCCAGGGTGGTGACGGGGGCCGTGCTGGCCTCGTCCCCGCTGTGCCCCGACGCTGCTGCCCTGCTCGCAGGTGCACGTGAACCTGCTGCTGCTGGAGGCCCGGCTGCAGGCGGCTCTGCTGTACGCGCTGCGCGCCGTCACCCGCTACATGACCTGACAGCTCCGCGCTCCCTCCTGCTCCTCCCCAGCACGGGGGGAGCCGGCGCCTTAGAGACTTCCCTGCAATATTGTCCCCTGCCTTAAGGGGCCTGGAGCTGTGCAGGGAGAAGCGGGGGGCTTATCCCTCTGTCCCTTATGTTGGACAAGGGGCTGGTCCCTTCCTGTGCCGCGGATGGGGTTGTCCGGCGGCTCCAGGCTTTCCTCGGGATGAAGCCAAACGGGGGCGGCTCCCGCGCCCGGCCGTGACGTTACCCCGCAGCGGGGCCCGTCCTCGTACCAAAGATGTCCCAGATCTCCGGAGGGAAGGGCCGGGATTCATCCTCCTGCCCTGCTCCCGGGGCTGCCCCGGGGACACCCGCACTCCAGCGCTCGGCCGCGTCCCCGTGCGGCCGCCCCGGTGGGACAGGGCCCCGCAGCTCCTGCTGCCCACGGTGACATCCCCCTTCCCTGGCCGCAGGCTGGTCCCCACCGTGGCCATGGCCCCACGGGCCACCCCAGCCCTCCTGCTCCTCCATGGGTCCCTTCCAGCAGGGATGGGGACATCCAGCTGCAGGGAAGGGCACAGACACCGCGGAGCTCCATCCCATGGGCACCGGCGCAGGCCGCCGGGAAGCTCCCGCTCCAAGCGCTCCCGGAGCCGTGGCCGAGGATGCTGCCGCCCCTTGGTTTTGCTGAGCCCGAGCTCCGCTTAAGTTATTTCTCCTTTTGGGCTGTATTTCCTGCTGCCTGGGCATGGAAATGCAGCCGGAACTTTGCTATGAGCCTGTTTGAGGAAATAAAGCTGCTTTGTTGTTGTTTTCCCGCTGCCTCCGCGCGCTGCTCCGTAGCGCCCGCCTGGAGCCCCGGCCAGGCTCGAACACAGGGGGGGCCCCGGGAGCAGCCTGGGGGCTGCCCTGTGTCCCGGGGGTCCCCGCCTGCCTCTCATCCCACGGGATCCTTGGGGTGTCTCACGGCACCCGTTACCCGCGGGCAGCCCCCGGCAGCCGCCGATACCGGGGCCAGGCGGCGACGGCTCCGCTTCCTCCGCTGCCGTTTCCACATCCAGGGAGGAACCCCCGAGGAGGAGCCGGGTGGAGCGAGGGCGAGCGCTGCCGGCAGCCGCTGCGCGACGAGGGCTTTTCCTGCCTCTTCTGGCTCTCGGGGAGGCGGCTGGAATATTTCGCTGGCGCGGAGGAAACCGGCTGCCGAAAGAGGCTGTTTCAGACGGCAAAAAAAGAGGGGAAAAAAAAAAACCCATGCTGGGCGGTGCCGCGAAAAAAATCCTGCTCTGCTCCCGTTTCTCCCCACTTCCACCCTCTACATTCTGTGAAACCAGCAGGACTCTGTTTCTGCGCCCTGGCCTGCCCGGGCCTGGGGGGACCATGGTATATGTGTGTGTGTGTGTGTATATATATATATATAAAAATAATGCACATGTTTAATCATTTTCTCCTCTTTCTGCTGGTGTCTGCCAGCCACCCTCCAGCAGGCCTGCTCAGGCCTTGTTTTTTTTGCCTTCTGCTCATCCCAATGGGGATTTAAAACAAATTCAGCAAGGATTTGTGCCGGGCTCTGCCAGAAACCGGGAATTCCCATGGCCGTTTCTGCCCCTGAGGATGCTGAGAGCAGCAGGGCGGCCAGGAAGGAGCAGTCACCTCATTCCCATTCCCGGATTTGTGCCGCAGCGTCGGAGCCGCAGGGGCGAGTGGCTCCACGAGGCTCCTTTAACTCAGCGCCTGGGTCATGGTATCAATTTAACCTACTTCCTTTTTTTTCAGGTGTTCACAATTATAAACTAATAAATTCCCTACCCCGCGTTCAGCTGACGCCGGCAATTTGTAGGCACATGTATAATTTACTGGCAGCTCTCGGCGTTGTCTCCCGGGGTGGGAGGCGCGTTAATCATCTCCCTACCTGCAGCCCGGGGTGACGGATTGAGCGTGGGGTGGAAAAAACCTCCGGTTTGCCCTCCGTGGAAAAACGTGTGACGTTAACGGGGCTAAAACGGGGAAATTGTAATAACGGGGGGTCCTGCTTGGCAAGGGGGGCCCAGAGGGCTCTGCAAAACGCGGAGCAGGGGCTGGGATCAGCCTGGGAAAGGCGTTTGCAGGGAGGGAGCTCCGGCTGCGCCCCGGGATGGCGGCTCTGCCGGGGCCGACCCGGGGCGGCCGGGACAGCGCGGCCTTAGCTCAGGGGAACGGCATGTGCCTCCCGCGGGGCCCGAAATAGCCCCGCTCGGCGCGAGGCCCCCGCGCTGCTGCCAGCTGCTCGGCCCGGGCTCCGCCGCGACCGGGACCGCGACCGGGACCGCGGCCGGAGCGGGGAGCGCGCGGGGACCCCCCGGAGCCGGTGCCCGGGCCGATGCTCTGCGGGGCTGCGGTGCCGCCCGGGGCGCGCGGGTGCTGCTCCCCGCTCCCGGTTTTTCCAGAGCCCGGGATAACGGCAGCCGAGGGAGCCGCGTCGCCGGAGCGGCGGGTTGCGGTGACCAACCCCAACCGTGGGCTCCGCGCCCGGGCTGCGAGGAAAATTTTCCATGCGGGGCGGGAGCTGGAGGAGGGCGGCCGGGCCGCCCGAGGCTCCTGCGGGCTCCGGCTTTGCTGAGCAGGCAGCGCCGCTCGCTGGAGACCCGGCGGCAGCTCCGCCAGCGGCCGCCGCAAAGCGCCGCATGCGGCTGCAAATCCCTGCCCGCATCCCTGCAAAATCCCTGCCTGCATCCTTGCAAAGAACCTGCCGTATCCCTGCCGCATCCCTCCTGGCATCCTTGCTGCAAACCTGTCTGCATCCCTGCCCACATCCCTGCTGCAAAGCTCCCTGGGTCCCTGATCCAAACTCCCCACATCCTTGTCCGTATCCCTGCTGCAAACCCTGCCCACATCCCTGCCCACATCCCTGCTGAATCCCCGCCAGGATCGTTCCTGCTCTCCCACATGCTGAAGCCCTCGAACATTCCAGCTCTTTCGATGGATGCTGAGGGCCGTTTCACAGCATCGCCTGGGAATGACAACCTGAGAAGTGGACGTTGCGTCCTCCCGTATCCGGGCTCCGGAGCGTCCGGCACGCCGGGAGCATCCGAACGGTGCGCAGGGCGGGGCTCTCCCGGTGGTGCCGGCAGGCCTGGCCGCAGCCCCGCGCGTTCCCGGATTCCGGCAGCGCATCCTGCTGCTCTCGCCGCCTCCTGGAGCGCAGCCCGTGCCCGGGGCCCGGGAAGGAGGCCGGGCCTCCCGCCAGGCCGGGCACGGGACCCGGATCCCGATTTGCACCCGCGGAGGCTCCGCTCGCTGTTGGGAGCCTCCCTGGGGATCGGGATAAGCGAGCCTGGGGCTCCAGGCTGCCAGCTGGGCCCTATCCCTGAGGAAAAAGGGCTGTTTTCCATCCTGCCTCCCACTTTCCTGCACTCGTCAGGACGAGCTGGATGGGTTTTCCAGCCAGGATTCGTGTCTGTCACACTGAGGCAATGGAAAACTTTTACCTTCAAACAAAAATAAATAAATCTGAAGGAAAAGCAAGAGCCCGTGCGCGAGCTGTCAACAGAGAGAGGGGCCCGCAGAGATCCGCTCCCGCCGCGACCCCCCGCCTGCCCGGCGGGGACCGGGAACGCTGCAGCCTGGGGGCAACAACCCCCCGCCCCGGCCCAAAGACCCCAGCGCCCCCTGCCCCACATCCCTGTAGGCCGCCTGACCCCACATGCCCAAATTCTCCCCCCGCCCCCATGCGCCCAGCGGTTGGTACCAGCCCGCTAAATCCCCCAAACCCCGCAAATTCTCCCCAAACCCCCCGAATCCCCGACCTCCGACAGGGGCCCGGGGGCTGCGCCGGGGCGTAGGGGCGGGGCCTGGGCGCGAGGGCGTGGTCATGCCCCGAGGGGGCGAGGCCATAGGTAGGGGGCGGGGCCTGGATGCGGAGGTGGGCGGGACCGGGCTCGGGGGCGGGGTCCGGGCTCAGGGGCGGGGTCCGGGCTCGGGGGCGGGGTCCGGCTCGGGGGCGGGGTCCGAGCTCGGGGGCGGGGTCCGGCTCGGGGGCGGGGTCCGCGCTCGGGGGCGGGGTCCGTCTCGGGGGCGGGGTCCACGCTCAGGGGCGGGGCCCGAGCCCGGGCGGACTACACGTCCCGGCATGCCCCGCGCGGCGCCCTCCCCGCGCGGCTTCCGGCGGGGCCGCCCCGGGAGGCGGCGGAGGAGCCGCGGCGGCGGCGGCAGCAGGTGAGGGCGGCCCGGGCGGCCCCGGGCCCCGCGCGCGGGGAGCCCTGCGGGGAGCGCGGAGCGGGGCCGGGGGCGGCAGCGAGGGCCGCGGGGGTCGGGGCCGCCGGGGCCGGCGTTGGCGGCGGGCGCGGGGGCTCCGGGGGGTGTTCCCGCCTCCCCCCGGCCCGGCTCCCTGTCGGCCCCCTCGTGGCTGCGGCCCCGCAGTCCCCGGGCCCGGCTGCTTCTCGGCTCTGCAGGGTGGGTGCGGGGGGCTCTGCTCTGCCGGGGGTAACCCCGGGGGTTGCGGGGCCCCGGGAGCCGGCAGGTGCTTGGCCCCGGGGGCAGCCGGGGGTCCCCGTGGTTCCCAGCGCCTGGAATTTGGTCCCCCAAGTTCCTTTTTCCACGCTCCTCCGTCCTTGTCGCGGCAGCGGCCGCAGCAGGAGCTCGGGAGCCCGGTGGAGCTGGAGCCGACGGTGCCGGCGGGTCCGGGAGCTGCCCCGAAGCCCCGAGCGGCAGCGCCCGGCCCGGCTCCCGCCGCGGGGCCCTGCGGACGGGCTCGGCCCCGGGGGAACGTGGAACCTGTTGGTTTTCCTCCGTGCTGCTGCCCCGGCGCCTGCTGCTCGAGGACGTCACCTCTGTGCGCTGCTCTCCGGGGTGGCCTCTCTGGTATTTCTTTGTTTGATCTGTGTGCATGTTGGCTGAAACCCGAAGCGCTCGTGCTGTGCTTCCCGCTTAGGTGTTCTTTCCTGCTGTTTGCACGCGGCTGAATTATTTACCTGCGCCTTTGTGTTGTGTTTGTGCAGGGAAGGTGGGGTTTTGATACCCTGTGCGGGTGCAGGCGCTGGAGAACCGTCCCTCTGCCCACATGGGACGTGCGGGAGGAGCTGCTTTGTGAGGTGGAAATTCTTAAATAAAAGCTCCTCTTATCAAACGTGAAGTTGATTCAATGTTGCTTCCCCAGGCCTCGAGGGAGAGGTGCGAGCGCCTGAAGAGGTGCCAGGGCTGATTTCTTCGCACATTAAAGAGAAGCAACCTTGAGCTGTGCAGGAGCGAGTTTTGAACTTGAAACTTGCTCTTAGAAGTGTAAACATGAGCGAGTCCTTGGCAGGATGTTCCCTGGCGTGCGGGGAAGGCGCCAGGTGAGGCGCTCCGGCTCCGCTTCAGCCGCATCAGCCTGCGCTGCTCTTGTCCAGGCTGCCCCGGAGCGGGGCCAAAATCCTCCAGCTGCTGCGGTTTCAGTGAAAATTCCGGTTGCTCCCCAAATGTACCGTTTATGTCAATCCATGTTGACTTCTGGGACCTAAAGGGGTAATGTTACCTACCTGCCTTCCCCTGTGAGAGCACAAGGAAAAGCGTGGGGGGAATGAAGCCCGTGTGAGGTTTGTGCAGTGGAGCCTTGTTGATGTATCTGCACCAATTTAAACCAGTGTCCTGGGTGGTGATGGTAACAACCCTCTTCCTTTCCGAGTGGGCTTAAACTTCTTTCTATCGGTGCTGGAGATGCCTGTGCCGACCTGTCCCGGGTGAACGTGGCTTCGAGTGCGTCGTGCTCCTTTCACAGCGCGTGCTGTTATCGGATAGCGTCCCCAGGGCTGTTCTGTGAATCAAAGGCCCTTTCCGGCCAGCAGCAGCCGGGTGAGCTCCGGCCGGGCCCAGCGCATCCGCGGGCCGGGAGAGGCTCCCGGGGAGCGCGAGGCCGGCGCGGCCGCCGGGAATGCGGTTGGTTATAGCCCCGTTCCCGTGCCGCGGCAGCAGCGGTCTGGGATTACACAGGCTTCTGCTTCACTCAATCACTGCTTAATTTGATTTCCGGTTTAATTTGATGACAGTTTTGAGAGCCAAATCACTTGTATTTAAACAAATGGCTTCTATTTTGATCAAATTGCATTTGCTTGGCGTGTGCCGGGCATTGTAAGTGTTAGATATCGCTGACACTGCTGTTCCTGCAGCTCTGTTAGCGGGTGATGAATATTCGGCTCCTGGCTCTACGCAGCCCGCGTCTGGCGAGGCCGGGGGTGCTGGAGGTTGCCCTGATTTTGGTTGTTCCCACTGCAGCTGGTGACGTTGTCACCCCCTCGACACGTGCGCCGGGACTGTTCTGTGAATCTGGCGATTCCGGAGCCTTTGGAAGCCACGGGCCGCGGCGGTGGCCGGCCTCGGCGTCGTGTCGGGGCGAGAAAAGCCCTTTTGGCAATGGGTTCTGGTCGTTCGATCGGTCGCTCTCGCCGGTGTTGGGTGCGATCGTGCGAGCGGCTGTCGCTCCTTCGGCCGTGGCCGCACGGGGGTTTTTAGCTCCTTCCGGCCCGCGCGGCCCAAAGGGAGGGCAAAGCCCTTGGCGCAGCTCTCCGGTGAGTCTTGGGAGGCTGGAATGTGCAGGAAATGGCTCTTTTCCTGGGATCTCAGCGGCTCCCGGTGCCGGCGGTCCGAGGGACGAGCTCCATCCCTTGCCTGAATGAAGTGGTTGTGGGAAACGGCGCGAAGCACCGGTGGCAAAGATGGGAAAACTGGTAGCGCTCCAAAGGAGCTCCCTGTGCCGAGCCCTGGAAATAGCTGGGCCTTTCTCTTCCGAGTGTGTTGGGGGCTGTAATCCAGGCAGGAGGGGAAGGGTGAGAGGAAGGGCTGGTAACTCTGCTTTGGTGCTCGTGCTGCCATCCCGGGCGCCGCGTTATCCCGGCGATCGCGGAGCGGGGAGCTGTCCGTGGGGCCGGGAGCGATGGGCAGAGCGCCGGGGTGTCCGTGCGGCGCCGGGGCCGCCGCGGGCTCTTGGTGGCGGCCGTGTGACACCAACGCGGGACAAGAAGCCGTGCGGCTGCGGCCGGCCGTGGCCCTGCGGGGGTAGTTTTGGGCGCAGGCCGCGGCGCTGTCGCTCGCGCCGGCGGCTCCGTAGGGCACCAGGAGCTGCGCTCGCGGCGGGGAGGTTTCCACCGGTATTCATGGAAGCAGGGGGGAAAAAGCCAAAGGTCGCCACAAAGAATTTCAGCTCCGCAGAAGCCAGTTTTAAGGGGGCTTTGGCATCCGCAGCGCTCGGGAGCCCTGGTGAAGGTTGTTTTGTGCTCTCGCTGCTAGGACGGCGAGTCGCCAGTCCTGTGTAGCCAAGGAAGGGTCGCGGTGTGGGTGGCCTCGGCGCGGAATTCCTGTCAATGTTATTTCTGCCCTGGCGCAGAAGCGCTGCCGCGGGTGCGCTCCGGATCCCTGCGACCGCCAGAGCTCCGGCGGGTCCTGCTCACTGGGATCCATCGGGATCCGCAGGGAAAGGGCTTGCAGGAACGGCCCGTCCCGAGGGGCCTCCTCGTGCAGAACGGGCCGACGGGTCCAGGCAGGGCAGCGCGGGTCGGGAGGCTCCAGCTTGGGCTTTGCTTGCTGGATGGGCTGCTCCAGGTTCCACAGGGACGTTTTAAAGCAGCTTTTCTGCAGTGCTTTCAAAGGGAACCTGGTTGGACTCGGCAGTTCAGTTACCTGTTACCTGGGTTCTTTCTCCGCTGGATCCATAAGAGGATGGTGGTTGCTGAAGGGAAGGGGCTGGGCCAGCTGACCTGTGCTGGCCTTTCATTGCTGAGGATTTAAATATATTCTGCCTCTTGCAAACCAGATGTGATTTAGTGTTAGCTGGGAAATGGCAGCAGTTTGCTCCCTTGCAAGGGTGTTTGCACAGTGCCGAGAGAGAGAACAAATCCAGACGCCTTTTTCATTCAAAAGTGTTTTTATTAGGGGGCAAGAAGTGGCCTATTCCCTGTAGGGTCCCTGCAAATTCATTTACTTTGTGGTGAGAGTTAAATTAGTGCATGTATGCCGCTCCTGGCTTGGACTGCATCCCGTTTCTGCTGGGTATGGATCACGGCCTGCTGAGCAAGGTCACCGAGTGCTTCATCTTGTGCCTCCCCATCAATTTTTAACGCGGAGCCTCGTGGTTATTGACCCAAAGGAGCCGGGCAGGTTGCAGCCGTGTGTGAGCGCGGCGGCTCGCGGCTCGCTGCC
Organism: Tinamus guttatus; assembly: GCF_059628265.1. Classification (NCBI taxonomy): domain Eukaryota; kingdom Metazoa; phylum Chordata; class Aves; order Tinamiformes; family Tinamidae; genus Tinamus; species Tinamus guttatus. Next base: position 433,156 of record NW_028288931.1, read on the forward strand.
CGTTTTCCCCGTGTTCCCGCCAGCCCGGGGATGGGGTGGCCGGCAGCGTCGGCTCTCGGCTCGCGCCGCTTGCAGCACTTGTGGAAGCGCTTTGAGCCCTCGGGGAGAAGCAGTCTGGGTTGGACAGCTTGGCCCGTGCGTGGGCTGCCCGGTCGCTGGTGTCCCGATTGCAGCGGCTCCTTCTGCCCCTCGCCCAGCAAGGACGGTTATTTCAGTGCAAGAAGCATCCGGCTGCTCCGGGTCCTTGGCGTGCTCCCGTAGCCCGCAGTTTGGGGAGAAAGCGGGGGTTTTTAGGAGGCCTTGGGGGTGTCTCGAGCACGTTTCGGTCTGTGCAGTGCCGGCTGGCTGATCCCTTTTGGAGGATTTCCTCTGATTTGTGAGCATCAGTCCCAGGAAAAGGGAACCCCTCTCAAATCCTCGCGGTTCCGCCGGCAGCCGGGCCGGGCTGTTGATCCGCTGCGCGGATGGAGTCGGGGGGTTGCTCGGGGGTCTGTGCAACGCCGCGTGCCGCAGGGAAAGGGCAACCCCCGGGTAACCCGTGAACCCGCGCGGCGCAGCGGGATCGCGGCTGAGCGCGACGCGGGGACACGGGGACATGGGGACACGGCGCGGCGGGAGCGGGCTGAGCGCGATGCGGGGACGGGCACACAGCACGGCGGGATCGCGGCTGAGCGCGACGCGGGGACGCGGCGCGGCGGGAGCCCTGGGCGCTGCCCTCGTCCCGTGCCTGATTCACGGCCCCGCTGCACTGAGTCACTGTCTGCAGAGCAGGGCAATCTTTAACCAGAGGGCGGAGGGCGCTGGCAGCTCACTGTGGTTGTTTTTTTTCCCTTTCTTTTTTTCCTTTTTTGAGAAATTCATGGCCCGTTCATTAATGTGTCCTGCTGATCGGAGCCCTTTTCATAGGGGGTGATTCTGGAGGCACCCCGCGCTTGCAGCGTGTGCAGTGAGTGCTGGGGCCGCTCCGGGCCCCTCCGCAGTAATCGGCGCGGGCGCTCGTTCCTCGCTCGAGGCCCCGCGAAGGGCCGGGCTCCCCGCGGGCTGCGGGGTGTCTCCTGCGCTGCGCTCTGATCCTTGCTTCGGTTGGGCAGCCCGTGCTGCGTGTCCTCGTGCGCTCCCAATAACCTCATTGCGGCTTCGGCGATGCGCAGCCCTCCTCTCGGTGCAAAGGGACCGGCACGTGCATTGGAGCTGCTATTTGACCATTTCTTAGAAGGAATTCAAATTCCTAAGTATTCCCAAGATGGCTTTGCTGCAGAGCCTGCCTGGAGCTTCATTTTTAATGTCAGTAGCAAGGGGGTTGATTTGCATCATCAAGATATCTGTGGTGGATGATATCTCTGTCTGTAAAGCCACAAGGCACCTTGCTCCTTAATGTGGCCGCTTTCCTCCTTCCCTTTGCTCTGCCCTTGGGCTTCCCTTTTCCTCTTTTTTAGTAGCTTATGTGGAAACTTTGCAGGTAATGGAAGTCCCGGGTTGTTTTGCCTTCCCTGTTAAAGTGTCGAAGGGAGGAACCTTTCCTTAAATTACGTGGGCCCTGTTCTTCAGAGCAATCCGTCTCGCCGCGGTTGCTGGAAGCCGTAGCTGCGCGGTGCCGGCTCCGTGCCGGCCCCGTGTAATGATTAACCGCGCTGCAAACCCGGGCCTGGCCGTCGCCCGCGCCCCTGTTTTAAACATAAGCGCCTTGCAGGTGGCCAGGGCGGCCGGCGGCACCCGGCACCGCAGAGGGAAGGAGAATTGACCGTCCCGGCTGCGGCGCCGGCGCTGCCCGTGCTCGGGGCGATGCAGGAGCTGCCCGTGAGTAACCGGGCGGCGGGACCGGGCGCTCCGTGTGCGGCACCCGGGGAGCCTCCCGCCGGACCCCGCTGCCGAGGGGCTGAAACGCGGCGCAGGGATGAGCACGAGCAGGAAGGGAAAGGCCGGGGCTGCCGGCGGAGCCGCTGCGTTTTGGGCAGCCCCCGGGGCAGGGAGCCTCTCGGTGCACCGGTCCGCGGGCACCGCGCGTTACCGATCCGCGTTGTGAGCCCTGAACGGAGCGGCTCATCCTGCGGGAACGGGCCTGGCCCCTGGGGAGGGCGGCGGGTGCCCGTTGTGCCATGTCTGCGTTGGCCCGACGAGAGCTGCAACCTGCAAATGCTCCTGCGACTTGGCCACGAGCGGGTGGCTTTTCTATTCAATCTTTTCTTGCAGGGACTTCACCGTGTTGTTCCTTTCAGGCTGGGCTGCAACAGGGTCTTGTTGCTCCTCCAAGAAGGGAGGAATGAGAGGAGAACTGGCTGGACTGGAATTCCCAGGTCACAGCTGGCCGTGGGTTATGGAGAGCAAGGTCCTGTCCGAGGAGCAGTTTCAAAACCTGGGCCTGGCCAAAAGCAGGGATTGGGATCTTTTGGCATTTCAGGACTTTTCTTAAGCATCTGGTGATATTTTTTGTAGCAGAGATCTCAAAGCAAGCTCTGAAGTGCCTAAGCACATTGTGCTCCGTCAACCTCGTAGGTCCTTGGGGTTAGCTCTGCCCGGTGATGGAAGTGACGCGGAGAGGATGAGGACGGCGCCTTCCTGCCGGCGTTTGCCGTGGAGAAGGTGAAGAGCAGAGCAGGCAGCGTTTGGTGGCTCACGGCAGGTTTCTCGGTCTTTGGTGGCTTTGGTGGCTGGTGTCCTTGGTTCGGTGCCTTCCCGTCTTGCTCTTACCCCTTCTCTGTGACCTGCTCTCTTTGGGGTTAGAAAGCTCTGCTTTGGGTTGTAGCTGTGCAAACACCAAAAAACGCGTGTGTGACTGCAGAGAGGGTCTGAGGAACGCTGGCTGGTCTGGGGGCTGGACGAGAAGATCCCGAGAGGTCCCGTACAGCCTCCCCCATGCTGTGCTGTGATTCCTGGTGTGATTTTGCCATCTGTCACCTTTAGAGCACAGAACCGAGATGATGCTCTTTGCAATGCTTTTTGCAGGGTGAATCCAGCTTTCGGTTAGAACAAGTGCATTTCCCAGCTGTAGGATGTGCTCCTACAGTGTGATTTCAACATGTCCTTCCAGGAGCTGTGGTCGGTTCGTACCCGTGGCTGTGATACACTGTGCAGGTTTAACTCGTGGAGTTGGCTTTCAGCTCCCTTGAGGTCTTAGATGGATAAAGTGCTTCTCATTTAGCTTAGTTTACGTGTCTTGGTATGGATTTAGGTCCAGCTAGGGAACATTGTCCTTGATCTCCCTTTCGTATCACACTTTTTGGAGTGAGCAGCTGCATCCCGCTCCGTTACTGCACCCGTCTGTGCGTTTGGTCCCTCGGAGGCCGCGAGGCCCCTCCTGGGAACCGCGCTGGAGCCCTTGGGGCGGCGCGCGGCTCCTCGGTGGCTGTCCCCGGTGCCGGCCGCGCTCGGGTGGCCGTCGCGGCGCGGGGCCGCGCGGCCTTGGCTTGCAGCCGCGCCGATGCGCGAGGACGCGGCGCCCGCGCAGCAAAGCAGCGGGAGGATCCGGCGCGCAAGAGGGGTCACCAGCAAGGCATCGGAGAGGAACTCGTTTCCTACACGCTTGGATCTTAATGAGCGCTCCTCCGAGGCGCCCAACCTGCTCCAGCGAAACGGGGCTGCCCTGGCGGGGGCTGTGGCTTTGCCCCAGCTCGTGGCTGCGCTGGCCGAGGCGAGCGGAGCCGAGCGGTCCGGGCGGCGCCGGTGCCGCTTCCCCACGTCTGGAATATCTGCTGGAGGCGCCGGGAGCCTCCTCCCTGCACCGCTCCGGTGGCCGCCGAGCTGCGCTCCGTTCCGCACGGCCGCCAAAGAGCCGGTTCGCTGCGTGGGCCTGGCCAGCGCTCGCTCCCTTGGCCCGGCTCGGCCGGGCTCCTGCACGCACCAGCCTGGGTCGGCCTGGCCGTTTCCAGCCCTTGTTACGGGGGAAAGCCCTTGAGGGGGTTAGTTTGATGCACCCCAATGTGTTGCCTAGAATTTTCCTTTCTAAACAGGGAGCCTGTGTTAGTGCGGCGGCAATGAGGGAGCACTGAAAGAAAAACCCCTCATTTTATAAAAGCTAGAGTTGTTGGACACGAGAACACTAAATTGTAGGGGGGCTTATTTAAGGAAATTTGATATCTTAAAGACAGCAGTAATTAGAAAATATTGCGATAACACTGGGAAGGGAAGATAAGGCTAGAGCTGAATTACAAACTCCCCGAACTCCTCACGGTTCAGCAAAGCGCTGAACCAAAGGCTGCGGTTTGAACCCCGACGCGTGGTGCAGCGCGTGGTTTCTGCACGGAGAGCAGGTTCAGGCGCCGGGGGAGACCTGGAAGAGCGAAGGTTGGACGCGACCCGGCGAGCGCGGCGCGTCCGTGCGGGAGGAGGAGGCCGGTCCCGGCTGTTTGGGAGCGCGGACGGCACCTCAACCCGGCCGGGCGGTGCAGCTCTCCCGTGCTTTACCCTTTGAAGAAGTGAGCGCTTTGCCTTTCATTAAGGGTGCCTAATTAACGTGCTGCCTGCGCGCCAGTTCGTGTGGGGTTAGTGGGGCCGTAGCCGGCGGTGCCGGTGCCGCAGGAGGCGCTCCCGGAGCCTCGGGCCTGGGCAAGGGGGATGTTTGCCAGCATGGAGTCACCGCTCCCGGGATCTCAGGGCTGGTCTTTCTCCCCGGACAGGACACCGGGCTCCGGCAGCGCTCGCAGAGATCAAACCTCAGCTGCGCTGCCCACCGGCCTGCCGCGCTGCATGGGGCCACTGCACAGGTAGCCAGGCTGGTGCAGGCCGTTCTGCGGGGAAAATCTCGGTTTCCTGATGGCACGTGCAAGGTTTGGTGAGCGCGTCTGCTCCGGGCGCTCTCGGGAAGCAGAAGGAAGGAAGCAGTAAAACCCCAAGTCCCGCGGGGAGCTGCGCGGAGCCGCCCGGGTTGCGCGCCGCGCGCGGCGGCGGGAGGTCCCGGCGCTCCTGTGCGGAGCCGAGAGGCCGCTCGGGCGCATCCGTCTCATCCCGGGCGCTTCCGCAGGAGGGGAGCGCTCGCCAGGGCTCAGGGTAGGAACGGCCTCGTTTTGGTGAGGAAACGGCGGTTTTGAATGAAATCGTCAACCCAGTCATAATTACGGGGGCTTTACCGCAGCATTAGCATAGGCACTGGGCTGCGTTGTTTTCATTGAAAGCTTGACGAAAATGGAAACCACGAGAGGAAGGCACGGGCGGTTTGCGCGTTGCCCCAACGAGCAGCCCTTTAATCGCGCGCCGCGGGCGTGCGCGTTGTCGTGCAGGGCACACACGGAGCGCTCGGCTGCGGCCGCTCGCCGCAGGGCAGAGCCGGCCCGGCCCTGCGTTCGGCTGCGGACGCGTCGGAGCTGGGTGCTTGGCAGGCGGCCGCAAGCCGAGGACTGGGGTTTTCGGTAGCATTTGCCAGCTGAAAATGGATTTTGTGGAGATCCGTGCAAAAATACCCCATGGCAACGTGCCCATTCCTCGCTCGAAGCGCGTGCGGTGCCGTGGGGTAGGAGGCTGCTCCGGGCTGCCCTTTCCCTCACAGATGAGATTTGGGGCAAACGAGCTGCGTTGGAATATTTAGTGCTTGGTGCTGCAATACAGCAGCCACGGGAGCTGCCTTGCTGAAGTTTCACTGTGCACTAACGAGTCGGGTGGTAGGATGCAGCGTTGTTCTGTGCAAACAACTCCACAAATGCATCATCCTCCTCTTCCTCCTCACCTTTTGGCACGTGCCCATTTTTCAAGATAGTAGCACAATCTGTTGGCTGCATTTTTTTTTTTTCAGGGCACTAATGTATTGCCACTCGCATTTTGGTGATTCCTGAGTGCTGGTAGATTAATGGGTGTTTTGTGGATGACCAGAACCCTTTTAATAAGCGCCTTGCTTTGATTATAGCTGGCTCGGTCCTCTGGTTTCTCTTACACTCCAGCCGGGGTTGCTGTTCCCTGCAGGCCGGCTCGGGGAGAGCTGCCCCGTCCGCTCCGCAGCGGAGGTGAATCCAAAGCGTTAGAGCTTGGCTGTCAGTTAGGAGCCTAAATAGGCTCTCGTTCTTGCAAATTCAGGGCTTGCGTTTTGGGGGCTTCATCAAGGGATCATCATGCCCTGCTGCAGCCCTTCGGATGCTCTTGTTCCTGCGTCAGCTTCCAGAGCGAAGGTGCTTATTTAGGAACGTCTGCCCTCTGCGCTAATCAGCCCTTCTGCTTTAATTTCACACTGTGTCGTTATCAGGAAGCTAATTTGGGCAGAGGCGAGTCCTTCAGCCCTCAAGGACGGCGAGGGGGGAGCTGCTCTGCTGTTTCCATCCCTGGTTTTTCCCTGGCTGCATCCACGAAGGCCCCGGGGCAAACGCAGCACTTGCTGCCCGGGCCGAGGCTGCTCCCGCGGGGCCGGCGCGGCCGGAACCTGCTCCCGTTTCCCGTTCCGTGGAGCGCGGCTCCTCTGGGAACCGCAGCGGCTGTTCCGGGGAGTCTGATCCAGTCGGAGCAATGGGGCAGCCGCGGCACCGTCCGTGGGGGTGACGTGGGGCTGCTGCGCAGGCGGCTTCCAGGCCGCTGGAAAGCGCCTCGGCTGTGCGGCGGGAGCTCATCTATCCCGGGTGAAATCCGGGGTGAAAAGCCACCGGTTTCACTTGCAGCTGCAGTGTTTAAATGTCCCAAACGTGGTCATGGACTTTGCTGTTTAAATTGTGTTTACAGCTGCCTTAGCTCGCGTTTTTCCCCCCTTTCTCCCTGGGATAAGTCGTGGCTTCCTGCCCCGTCGCCCTCCTCTTCCATCATCCCCCGTGCTGCTCCCCAGCGATCCCGGCTGGACCACGAGGATCCTCCCGCAGGCAGGCGCTGCGGGGCGGCAGGGGACGGATGCGCCTGGGAGGGCTCTCCAACCCGTGTCCCTTCACTGCAAGGGAATGTCCCGATTTCTGGAGGAGCCGGCCCCTCCACCGCTCTGCACAGAGCAAACTGGGTCGGGAGAGGCGGCTTGGAGGATGTTGCGACGTGCCCGTTTGTAGCAATCGTGATAACGAAGGACAGCGAGGCCTGGACCTATGAGCGCGTCAGGAAGGCTCCTGCGGAGCGAGGGAAGGGCCTGTGCGTCGTCCGTCCTCCCGCCTGCACCGCGCGCTGCGGTGAGGGGGTCTCTCTCCCCTCCTGCCTCGTCTTAGCGGTTATAGCCGTGCTTTTGGCAGAGTCAATCTGTTTTAGGGGGGTTTTGTTAACAAACCGCCCAGCAGGATTTCCCTCGCGATCTGTGAGCTGGGCTGTGCACCGTGCTCTGAGCTGCCCTTTGGGAGCCGCGCTGTTCTGCTTGCTGCAACACAATGTTGATGCTGTTGACCGTGCTCTGCGTCTCCCGGCTGGCGGATAAATGGAGCCGTTCCAGCCCTTTCCCAGGGCCCTCCCGGGCAGCAACCCCCAGCGTTAGGGGGTTATCTCAGCCTCGCAAGGCTCCGCACAGCTGTGTTCCCGGCGCTTGGCCCAGGAAGCGGCGCCGGTTCCTGGCTGTGTCTGCCACGGCCGCCCTGGCCCCGCTGCCCGGAGGTGTCACCGCGTCCCGCCGGGCCAGGCAGGGCCCTTCCGGGGCCGGTCACCCATTTTGTCCCTCTCCGCGGGCGCTGCTCCAGCCTCTCCATGGCATTAGCCCTGCATTAGCCCTCCGCTCCGGCCGTGGAGCCGCTCGGCCTCTCCCGGCCTCGCTCTGCCCCGCTGCAACCTGCAGCGCACGTTGTGCTGATGGGGCCTGCGGGTTCCTCGGCACCAAAGGGCTCTCTCTAGAACACTGAATGGTTTAATGGTTTCTTTTTTGTGCTCCATCACTGTATGGGAATGAAGGCAACTCCTGATCTCCCCAAACTTAGTTCCTCATGCGTCTCGTTTCAGAACTTTTTCCGAATATAATCTGGGTTTTGTTATTAAAATCCTAATTCCTCCTTTCTGTCCTCTTTCCTCCACACGTTCCCCCACTGTCTTGATCTCATGTGACTTCAGATTTATTTCCCATGCACGTGCTCTTCTGTCTTTGCTAAATAAGCATTTGTTGTTCCCTTTTGCAGCAGACACATGTGCGCTTGAAGAGACAGACCTGGGATTTTTCCTTGGGAACAAATGTTAGATGCTTTGGATTAATTACACCTTGACTTCTGCTTAATGTTTCCTTCCAACACGGAGTGTGTTTAGAAGCTGCTAAAATCTTCAAAGCATTCAGAGGGTGAAGGAAAGACGGTGCATGTGCTTTTCCTAGCCTTTGCTGGGGTGAAATGGCAACAAACTCATCATACTTGGCAACCTGTCACTTCTCGGGGCAGATTCTCGATGGAAAATCCTGTGATTCCCCAGAGGGGTGCAGATGTCGCATCACTTTTTAGCCCCTGGGGGCAGATTTTCTGCTCTGAGTTGCCCTAGTTCTGCATAGGCTGACCAGAGCTGCTGGGGAAATGAAACCTGACGTTTTAGTTTGTGTGTTGATCCTGTTTCCTGTCTTTGTAGGAATTGCTCCACAAGCTAGTGTGCAAGAGGAATGGAAGATAACGTTGGTAAGTACACGCTTAGCTACCGAACCGCAGGCTGGGGAGCTGTCCTTTCCTCTTTGGTTGTTTGCCATAAAGAGCCTTATTGCTTTGAACTTTGCAACTTCACATGGAGGAGATGGTTAGAAAACAAGAGAGCTTGGCAGATGCACCAGCTGCTGCTCAGCTGTGGAAATGGCATGGAGCAGAGCTGGTCAAAATGGTACTGCAGGTCTGAAAGAGCTTCCTTTTTTTAAAGTTCCCATCTCCAAACCTGAAACACAAGTCTCCTGAGTATCCCAAGCTGTTGAAAACAAGGCAATATCCCTTTTTTTAATAGTAGCAGGCTAGAGGCACCGAGTTGTAAGCGATTTGAACAAGCCGTGCTGCAAGCCAGAAAGGAGGATTAGCTCCAGACGTCGCTTCCTGTGGTTGTTTCCCTAGGCTGTTCTGTCTTGCAAAAGATCTAGGATTTTTTTTAATTAAACAAAACTGGACTTTAACGCTGTTGCTGCAGGCACTATTTACTGCAGCTGTGAGGCGAGCAAACCGGTCATCGGGTTAAACTGAAGCTGGTTTTAGTTGCAGCTGAAACTGGTAGGTTTTGGCACAGGGTAAATGCTCGAGTGACTTCTCCTCCTGTTTTTCTAAAACGGCTATGGAAGATGCTGGTTAAGTGGCCGTTTTTCCTCCTGTTGGAATGGGATTTGCATGAAGGCTCTTGCCTGCACTGCGGGAAGCCGGTCTCCCTTAAAGACATCAACCTCCCGTCTCGTGGACCATGGTGGCACCTCGTGCAGTTGCTGCTGGCAAACATGAGGAGTGTTGAATCATCCCAGCTGAACCCATAGCAAATCTGCAGCTGGCGTGGGATGTAGGACAGCTCCCTTTCCATAATCCCCATCATTAAATTATCATGGAGGGGGCAGCTGTGCGATTGGCGACTCTGGACTCATGGTGAAGTGCAGTTCTATGGCCACAGATGTTGTTTCTGGACTAGCTTCACCCCTGAGGCTCTCCGTGCTCCTCGGCAGCGGCTGCTCCAGCAGGGCCTCTCTTGGGAGTTGCGCGTTGCCTCCGGAAGGCCGCTCTGCAGGACGCCGGAGCAGCTGGAAGGCAGGCGCGCTTGCAAAGCGCTCGTCGTGCCGACGCTCCGGGGACCAGCACCGCTCTCCGCGGGCCGCGCGTTCCGCCGCGGTGCTGCCTCGTGTCCCGCTCGCGGTGCTGCCTCGTGTCCTGCCCGCGGTGCTGGCTCGTGTCCTGCTCGTGGTGCTGCCTCGCGTCCTGCCCGCGGCACACCGACCGCGCCGGAGGATCTGCCGGGCGGCAGCGCGGGCGCCTCTCCCGTCCCGCAGCCCGTTGCGCCGCGCGCCGCTCGGCTCGCAGCCCGCCGGGCCCGTCCGGGGCAGCTGTGTCCTTGGCACCGACGCTCCCTCCCTGTTGGTCTGCAGCTGGGCTCTCATTTTTGGACAGGCCCATGGCCCTGCAGCCTCTCGAGGCCCCTGGCTGCTTTGCCTCCTGATTTGGGCAGAGCTGGTGGCCTGGGATGCCCGAGGCTTTCTGCTCTTGTTCCCATCTTGTGGGGAATTCCCGCCTTTCCCTCTGAACAAATTCCCCTGGGCAAGGTCGGCTCCAGCATCTGCATTTGAGCTTTGTTGTGTTTACGCGTTCCCCCCAGCTGCTTGCGGAGCTGCAGGGAGCTACGGGCCCACATAGACGGCAGGATAACCGGGGGAGTCTGCTGCTATTATCTTTCTTAAACTGCTTTACTTTTAAGGATGCTCCTTCTCCACGTGCTGCTAAGCTCGGGACCCCGGCTCCGCTCCGGGCAGCGGGCTGGAGAGGAGGTAAGACGGGAGCGTGGCCGGAGCTGCGCGCGGCTGCGGCCCCTCGTTCTCGGGGCCCTGGTGTCCATTAACCGCGCGCCCGGCGCTGCATGGCTGCTTGGGTAACGTCCCCGGAGCCGCCGCGCTCCGCCGCGAATCCTTCCCGCTTCGGGCCGGGGGCTCCTCCTTGGCTGCCTGCCCTGGCTAATCAGAAATGGAGTTTGCTGCTGTCTTCAGGTTCTGACTCGTGCGGATGCAGTCCCCAGGCAGCTGCCGCGAGGCCTCAGCTTCCCTAGACGCGGTTGTGTTAGAGCGGGTGGAGCAGTTCCCAACGCAGGTAGGTTTTTGGGTACCGAGTGAGTATGGAGGAGGTTCTCACAAGCCCTGGGCTTGGTCCTGGCGAGTTGCTCTCGCTCCTCACCGGCCGATGTGAGTGTGGGCACACGGTGCTGGGGTGGCATCAGGTGAGGGTCATTCTAAAGGTGGCCTAGGCAAAACCGAGCCGCTCCGCAGGATGCATGAAGGCTTCAAGGATGCACGAACTGTTCAAGGTGCAGAAACCCCTGGAGCTCGTCCGTCCTGGGCCGGCTCGGGGTGCTGGAAAGGTCCTGGAGCCGCCGGGAGCTGTCCCAGGCGCGGTGCCGATGCGGACACCGCGCACGGCGGGTCAGACACGGCGCGGCCGGAGGCGGCACGAGCCGCTCGCGGGCGCCAGCGCGGAGCTGAGCGAGGGCAAGAAGCCGTTTCTAGACACGCGACCGGGGCTGGGGCCCGTGTCTGCTCCTGCAGGGCCTCCTGGAGCTCCCACCTACACGGTCACTTGCCGGGGGAGAGGTATTCCAGCAATTCCCTTCGGATCCTTCCTGCCGCCGTGCGGAGGGGGCAGCAGCGTCGTCTATTTTCAGAGCATGTTTCCGCTGTCCCGTTTGCCACCCACACCGTCACTCTCCAGATCCTTCTCCAAAAGCCCTTCTCCGCACTTAAGGCAGCGTGAGCTAAAGCTGTGGGACTTTGCCTTAGCAAAGGCATCCTCTCAAGATCCGGTATTTTACCTGCCTGTGAGGTTCTGAGTGTACAAAGCAAATATTTGAGAAGCGAGAGCTCTCCGCACGTGGCAGGGCCGTCTGCCCCGCGCTCCGCTGCGTGCTGGGCTGACCCGGAACGCTCCAGCTCATCATTGACGGGAATGGCCCTTTCCCATGGGAGGGGTTTGCCGTGGGATCCTGCTCCCTCCTGTTCTTCACAACTCGCAGTTACTGTTTACAGCTTCTGCTCGAAGGTGCTGCCGCTGCGGGAGTTGGAATGAGGCTTTTGGAGCTCCCCTAGAAGGTCCGGCTGCCCACGTTGGGAAGCGTGTTGGGAAAGCAACAGCAAAACAGCCTTCTGCGTGCACAGACTCTTACCCAAAGCTGCTGCTCCCTTAGAGGTATTAAATACACGGGTGATTTGAGAGCCTTCCACAGTTATTTCTTTATTCCAGGCTGCCTTGCTCTTGCCTCCTGCCGCGCCACCTTTCCCTGCTGAAGCAAAGGCTCGTGTTATCCGTCACAAACTGCCCCTCGGTCCTTAGCTTTGTGCAAACGGCAGTACCGTGTGTTAGCCCCTACCCCGGCTCTTGGGCCGCGTGCCTCGCGCGGAGCCCAGCGGGACGCCAGTCTGCTGCTCCTGGGGACTCGTGCTGCAAACACGGTCTGAGCAGAGCGGGGCTAGGAAGCGGATTGAGCTGTTCCGGGACTAGATTTTTCCAAGTGGGATCAGCTACTGCCGTCTTTTCAGGCTAATGCCGGGAAGGGGGTGGATGCAGCAGCCAGGGTGCTGCGCTGGGTGGATGCTGCTGCGGTCCCGTCCCAAAGACCCGGTCAGTGCAGGTTCCATCAGCCTGCTGCATCGAGGAGAGGAGATAACCCTTGGCTTTGGCCCCTGGCTGATGCCCGGAGTCGGCCCCTGGATGTTGATGCCCCTTTGGAAAGGGCTCCCCAGGCAGAAGGCTTCAGCCTGGCGCATTCCCCATCCCGCCGCAAGGAGCGGTCCGGCTGCCTACGGGAATGCCCTTGGAAAGGGAAGCGGCCCCGCGCTGGGGGCTGAGGGACCGTGCGAGGCCAAGGGCTCTTTGTGGCGGCCTCTGCGTTTGCTGGGGGTTTGGGTGGCCAGAGCCTCCCACTCCCGGGATTCCGGAGCTCCTGCCCGGCTGCCTGGGCGGGAATCCCCTCCTGGTGACCCGGGTTTGACGGGAAACCGGCTGCTGCCAGGACAGCCTTTGTACCGGCCATGGGGGAATTTGGGGAGGTTTGTCCACTGGGCACCGTGCTGTGAAACCAAAGTGCTTTTCAGTCTAAACCCGGCTGCTGGAGATGCCGTTCACCGTGTTCTGGGTTTGATCCGCCGCACCAGGCTGGGAGCATCGCAGCGGTAGGGTCCTTTGCTGTCACGGAGCTCTGAGCACTGCCAGAGTAGCAGTAAATGCGAGCAGGCCATTGGAAACTGCTTTATAATGCCTTTTCCACAACAAAAGAACAGGTTTTTCTTCCAGGAAGATACAGAAGCTGGTTCCCCTATGAAGTGCTATGAATTATGTATATAATAATATAACTGTTTTGTGCAATATAATAGGAGGGAGCCAAAGTGGTAAAAGTGCCTCAGATTAAGCATTTAATTACAGCAGAAGGATGCTAATTTCAAGCACGCATCCTGCTGCTCCTAGTCAAATCTCTGTGCTGATCTCGTTTGGGACCGTTAGACTTGTAAACAAGGCGCAGTTTGCAGTGCCGACAGCGTAACGTTTTCCTGCGGGTTTGCAGGTAGGTTGGCTGTGCTTGTCCAGGGGGCAAAAGGCAGCGGGGGGCTCTGCCGGTGGGAGCCTTTTGTGCACAAATTTGCAGCAGACGTTCTGGTTTTGTGCAAGTGCTTTGCCCAGTGCCGCCAGGGTGCTTGGGGCAGTTAATGTCTGCCTTGTCCTTCTGCCTGCTGCACTGGCAAATAATTCGGATCAGTTATGCACCAATTAGTCACTGTGGCATTTAGAAAAATGAAAATCCAACAATTCCCCAAATAAATCCACCGAAACAGCAGAGCCCCCTTGATCTGGGCTGGTGTCTGGACTCTTGCTGCTTTGCTCTGCTGCTCTGTAAGCAGGTGTTTTGCAGAGATTATTTGCTGACCCTCCGGAGACCTGGTAATTCCACAGCACCCCATTTCCAGGGACTCCTGGAGCTGCTGTAGCGAATGGCAACACGGTTTCTGCAGACAGATCTGCCAGGAGGAGAGCGCAGGGGCATTTTGCTGGGTTCAGGGTTTAGTGGCTAAGCCGGGGACGTGCTGGGAATGAGACACTTTGGCCTTACGGGCTGGAGGGAGCAGCCAAAACTGCTGCTGGGAGAAGTTTCCTGCCTGCCGAAGTGCTCCGGGAGGGAGCCGAGCGATCCCCCTCCTTGTGTTAGGAGATAAAGCGTTGTAGGACACGTAGTGAATCCTCCGGTTGGCTGTGGAGCAGCGCGCGGCGTTGCCGTGGCTCCGGGAGCAGGGCACGGAGCGCGAGCGGAGCGCTCGGACTGCTCCTCTCCCAGGGCAGGCTTGGCGAGCCGGCGCTGGCACCGCAGCGAGGTGGGACGGGGACGGTGGAGCTGGGTTTGTTGCTGCTGGCTCTTGTCCTCTCGTCTGGGACGAGCAGTATCCGCCGCTCGCTCCGCTTCCGAGTGCTGCCGTGCTCCTTACCCAGGCTGTCTGGCCTTCCCGCAGAAGGTGTAAACCTTCGGATTCCTCAAGGGCTGTCTTGCAAAGCCTTGATTTCTCCGCTCGTTAAAAGCGGTGGTGTCGGTAAGGCTGCCTGGAGTCCGTGATGTGGGTCGCTCCGGCTCCTGTTGCTCCGCAGGCCGTTTCCTTCCCAAGGGAGCGCTGCAGGCTGCTGGGGAGGAGCAGCCCTGCTCCTGCCCGAGCCGAGCCGGGCCGGGCCGGACCAGCCCGAGCGCTTTGAGCCGGGACAGCCGGGCCGGCCCTGGAGCGGCCCGACCCGCTCCCGCTCCCGGCCCCATCCCGCTCCCGGCCCCATCCTGGTCCCGCTCCCGCTCCCGGCCCCATCCTGGTCCCGCTCCCGGCCCCATCCTGGTCCCGCTCCCGCTCCCGGCCCCATCCTGGTCCCGCTCCCGCTCCCGGCCCCATCCTGGTCCCGCTCCCGCTCCCGGCCCCATCCTGGTCCCGCTCCCGCTCCCGGCCCCGGTCCCGCTCCCGCTGCGTCCCGCTCCCGCCGCCAGGGGGCGCCCGCGCGGGGCTCCGCGCTCCAAGCGGCCGGGATCGCACCGGGATCGCGCCGGGATTGCGCCTGTCCGCGCCTGTCCGCGCTCGGGAAGGTGGAATTCAACCCCCGTCAGCGTCCCGAGGAAAACCCCCGCGGAAAACGCGGCCCCGGTGCTATGGTCCTGCCCCGCGCTCGCCCGCGGGCCGGGAATGGCCCCGTGTCCCCCCGTCTCTGCTCCTCAGCCTGTGGCAACAGGGCGAGGGACACAGGGATATGAGCCCCCTTGGAGAGCCTGGCACCGCCTGGCACGGCGAGGGAGTCCCCAGGACGAGGGAGCGATCCCGGCTGGAGGGAGCTGCTGGGAACTGGCTCCGATAAGGGCCGAGCATGGACAAGAGGGATCGAGAACTGATCGGGCATCCCGGGCTGGTCTGAAACCCTCTGTCTCTCTGCGTACGCACAGACACGCGCTGTCACCAGCCTCAGCAGTGATTTCTGCTGGAGTTCACCCGAAATTTTCAGCAAGTTCCCCTCGCCCCCAACCCTGTGATCTTCGCGCTAAATCTTGGAGACGTTAGCGTTAATTAGGGAAGTAAGCAGGGCCCCGTCTGTGGGATGCGGGGGTTTGCTCTGCTCGAGCAGCCACGGTGTTGCAGGGGTTAAGTAACATTTCGCTTTAGGGAGAGAAGGGGAAAAAACCTCTCTGAGTAATTAACTTAAGATGCTGACACTAATGAACAGGCTTTCTGAGCCTGGGCTTTGGGGGTGATGGGAATCCCCTGTTGAATCGATGACATTAGGGCCTTAGGAGTGATTCTGCAATTATTAGGCTCAAATGATGTTGAACACAAAGTTAATCCTGTTATCTCCTTCCAATATTGAGCAAACTGCTTGTTCTGGGCAACTCTGTAATGGGATTATTGTAGCGAGCCTGGCACCCTCCGAACGCTGTATCTGCGCGGATTTCTCCCTCCTCGTTTTCCTGTTGACAGCAGCGATCCCGGTTCCCGGAGCGGGGCTCCGCGGTCCCGGCGCCCTGCGGGAGGCGCCGGGCGCTGTCCCGGGCCACGCGCTGCCCTGCCGCAGAGCCCCCGAGCAGCGCTGGCAAAGGAGCCCGGGAGCCAGGGCAGGATCCAGTGCCACCTCCCTTCTCCGTGCCTCCCGGCACCGGGAATCGGCAGCGAGCTCCTGTGCTGGAGGCCGTTCCCAGGCATCGCGTCTCCTGGGCCTGCCGGACCTGCCTCTCGGGAGCAGAAGCGGGTCTGTTTGGGAAGCTGCTTTGGCTGCTTTGGCCCGTGGTGTTTGCTCTGAACAAGCGTAGCGAGTGCTTGGAGAAAGGGGCTGCACGGGGCAGGTTTCCGGGGCCTCCGGCGGATGAACGCCCCGGTGAGCAGCCAGGAACGCGGCGGAGGGGAGGCAGGACGCGCGTGGCCGGGCCTCGGTGGCCTTTGTCACGGCCGTGGTCCGTCCCGCGGCCCCCTGAGCTGGGGCAGGTGTCACACGTGGGGACAGGGGAGCTCTGGGTGCCCGAGCAGCCCGTGTCCTCGGCTGCAGCAGCGCAAAAGCCAGCGGGATGCGGCTCTGCGCTCGCTGCGGGATGCGGCTCTGCGCTCGCTGCGGGTGGAAACGAGAGCAGTGCCCCTCTTGTAGGAGGGGAAGGACGCACCTTGGGGACAGCTAGAACTTAAACTGAGCATCAACGTCAGGGGAAAAATGTTTTTTTCTCTGTTCTGTAGCCAGAGACTGGAATGGGCTTTTTGCTTTTAGCATCTTAGTGGAAGTTGCTTTTTTCCTTTAACTTTGAGAAATTTTTGGAGGCTTCCTTAAAACAGGAATAGGCTGCAGGGTTGCTAATGACTCATGTTTCCGGGCTCCTTCAAGGAAGGCAGCAGGAGGACGTGGGCTGACGTCGCCAAGGACCAGGCAGGATCAGAGGGGACGTGCGCAGGAGCCAGCGCGCCCGGCTGGGGACAGCGCTGGAGTTCAGGCTTCACCATCCCCTCGAATTCCAGCCTCTGTGGGGAAAGCCCGGGCTGCCATTCCTGCAGCAAGGGAGGCAGCTCCTTCTGCAAACCTGTTTAAATGGGAATTCAGCCCTTTTTTTTGCATTGCAGGCGAAGTTCATGGGGCGGGAGAAATGGTTTGGTTACATTTGCCCACCAGGATTAAACAAATTTTGTGCACCAGTTAAGAAAAACCTGCTCTAACATCCCCCAAAAAAACATTTCTTGAAGATAAGCTTGTAGGACTCATGATTTGCAACCGTTTCTATGTGCACCATCGACACATTCCGAAGGTGTCTGCGATCTTGCTTTTCTTGATGGCCTTTTTTTTTGGTGTGTCCCTTAATGATAACTCTTGCACCACGGCGTTCGCAGGCTGTAAGCTGCAAATACAGACTAGAGCTTTGGTCTGCCGAGCCCACGTGCCGTGCACCGCGAGGCGGGAGCTCTGGGGTGCACGGCGGGTTCCGCATGGCCCTGGAGCGTCCCGGCTTGCTCCGCGCTCGGAACGGCAGCGATCCTGCGCCGCGGGATGCGCCCGGCGCGGCGGCGAGCACCCAGGTTAGTCCCCGCTGCGCGGGCGGCTCTGCGGCTTGAGCCCGTCCCGGGGCTGCAGCGGGTGCCGCCAGCCGCAGTGAAAGCTGGACCGGCCCCGTGCGGCCCCTGCAGCGCTGCAGACACCTGCTGCAGCCCCGCTGCAAACAGCACCTGCAGCCCCGCTGCAAACAGCACCTGCAGCGCTGCAGACACCCGCTGCAGCCCCGCTGCAAACAGCACCTGCAGCCCCGCTGCAAACAGCACCTGCAGCCCCGCTGCAGCCAACACCTGCACCGCGTGGTGCCGAGTCTCGGCAGGGGTTTTGCGGCCTCGAGCTGCTCCTCGTGCCCGCACTGGGGCTCCGCACATGCAGCGGCACGGCGCCGGGAACCGCCGGGCGCTGGGAGCCTGCGGAAGGGGGGACAGACTTTGGGAAAAGCAGCTTCCTCCGCGGGTAGGGCCGGCTGTTCCTCCCGAGCCCCGCCGCTGTTATCTCATCTCTTGACATTTCCTTTAATTATACGCAGCGGCCTTGACACTGTAAACAATTGCCGTGGCATTGTCTGCACGGCGCTGTGAGTCAAAGCTGATGCATAAACAGGGGTTGGGTTTTGGGGACCAGATCTGTGTCTCTACTGACCTAAGCTGCCTATTGGCAAGGGTCGTCTGTGCTTCTTGGGTCGTGTTCTGGAATGGTGCTTGGTGCTGGTTCTTGTCGTGCTTCTGAAAGAGCTTTTAGGAGCAAAAAGATGCATTTGGGCAGGGATTGGGATTTCAGAAGGATCCTAGGAGAGTCAGACACATCGAGCTCACGTTTTGCTCTCACCTCCTTTGGGCCTCCCTGCAGCTCGTGCCCAAGGGCGGCAGCTGATCCAGGGTGCAAAACCAAGGCTTTAGCAGCAACCTGCGCACGGCCGCGCCGCGCCGTCAGCGTCGCGCTGCCCGGGGCGCCCGGCGCGTGGCGCAGCCGCCGGCCCCGCGGCGCCGGCCCCGCGGCGGCTCCGCTCGCGTGGGACGCGCGGTCGGGATGCGCCGCTGCGCGGGGTGGTCCGGGCGGGCTGCACGAGAGGCGCTGGGCGAGATGAGCATCCCCAGCGCTATCTCGTTCCTTACGCAGAGAATAAACGTGTAGCGACATGAATCACAAAGTTGATAAACTGGAAGGGTTCCGCTCGGAGCTGTTTTTTGGTATTGGGCAAATATTTATTCGCATTGTTTCAAAAGGCATATTTGTGCAATAGATGGAGGTCAAACCTGTAATTATCTGCGAGATTCATGCTGGAAGAAATGGCTTGTAAAAACACTGCGCTGAAAGCAGGAAGCTTTGGCACCTCCTGTTCATGCACGAATCCGAAGCGGTGGTTGCAAATCTCCAAACTTCTGTGGATTTGGAGTCGCATCAGTGCAAGACACGTTGTTTTCCCGAGTTTCTGAAGTGACTTGAGCCAAGTCTGCCTGCAGCGCCTTTCCTAAACCGCGGCAGAGGATTTGGATTTCTCTTCCAAATGGATCTGCTGGAGCTGATCAGAAACCGAGCGCGTTGCCAAACTTGTCTTGCGTGTTAATAGGGAGCTTCCATTAAAACCAAGCAGATGCGGCGGCAAAGTTGGGAGCTTCCCAAAAGCTGGAGCAGAGCGCGGTTGTGCGGCTCCCTGGGGATGGTGCTGGGGAGCCCTGGACCCGCTGCCTCCGTGCAGGAATTTGGAAAAACGACACTGCTTTTCACCCTATTTATTTGTTGGGAAACCCCGAGAGAGGAAACGGGAGTTTTGCCCAACGCTCCCCTGCCCCTCTTGGCAGCTCTGAGCTGGGGCTCTCACCGGCTGCCCTGAAGGATGAGTGAGAGGAAGGGAAATTTGGGATGAATCCTTTAATTGGCTGCTTAATCCCGGCCTGGACACTGCAGAGCAGCTTCTGGGGTTAGAATATAGAGCTGCCTCTTAGGCTTAATGCAAATTTAACTTGGAGGCTTAACATGTGCTGTGCAAAATAGCTCTTCCTGTTAATTTACCAGCTCCCATGCAGTGCCTTGAGCTATTTCCATGAGTTTTATAGGTATTATAGATGGATTTCTCCTTTTTTTATTTTTTAAAAAAGGGCTGTTTGGATAACGTGGAGGCTGTGAAATGCTGGGGAGCACGGCACGGCGCGTGCCCCGTAACGGAGCTCCCGAGCCGCAGGATGCGCCTGTCCTAAAGGCTCCGGCCCGCTGGGCCTTTGGGAAGGGCCGTGTTTCCCATCTACGCTCTAGTTTCCATTCTCCATCTGTGGTGTTTGCCTTAAGTGCCGTTAGCTTATGGGTTCTTCTCCGAAGAGCTTGATTTTTGCCATCAGATACGAGTAAAAAAAAGGGTTAAATGCAGTGTTTGATTCTCCCTAAGCAATGGAATAATTAATGTGATTTTCTCCATGTTTTTCCTTCCCAGTAATACGGCTAGAAGTGACAGATGGGCATCCCGCCTCCGCGTGCCCGCAGTTGGGAATATGCGGTCGCTTCGCTGATGCTTTTCTGGATTGTGTCCTGTATCCGCGCGTCCTTTGGCTCTGAGCAGCGGTTGCTCTAGAGCCGCTCGGGGTGCTCGGGAGGCGCAGCCCTGAGTCACCGCGTTAGCCAAGACCTCACCGAATCTTTAATTTTCTCAGTATTGCATTCCTGCGTGCTGCCCGGCCCCTGCACAGGGAAATATTTAGCCTGTGTTGTAAGTAATTAGAGCGAGCGGCGAGGAAGCTCTGAGGCGATACTGCTGGAAATCAGCTCGTGCTGGAAGCCGCCCTCGCAACGCGGCTCTGGGGTGATCCTCGCTGCCGGGTCCTGCTCGTGGGCTTTGCTGAGCGTTCCCGGGAGCACGAGCTCAGCGGTGCCGCTCGGTGCTGCCCGGGGCTCGGCGCCGTGCTCTGCTCCGGCTGCGCTCGCTCCTGCGCCACGCTGGGCACCAACGCCGACCCCAACGCCGGCTCCAGCGCCGGGCTCCAACGCTGGCTCCAACGCCGGCCCCAACGCTGGCTCCAATGCCGGCTCCAACGCTGGCTCCAATGCCGGCTCCAACGCTGGCTCCAACGCCGGCTCCAATGCCGGCCCCAACGCCGGGCTCGTGCCGCGGGTCGCCGGTTCCCCCGGGCCCGGAGCGGCGCGCGGCGCTGCTGACCCCGCTAGCGCGGACACCACCTCGCTTGGGCTCCCTTCTCCCTGCTTTCCACGGCCGTGCTGCCCATTCGTTGGGCCTGGAACGCTGCAGGAAATAGGAGTTTCCCACTTGGAAATTTTACAGGAAGTGTTAAGGAAATCATGTGGCTCAGGAACAGTTACGTCACTCCGTCTCATCCAGACTCAACACTTTCTTTGCAGTATCCGGACGGGAGCAGCGTGGTGCCAGCTGCCGGATCCATAACCCTCCTCCCTTTCCACGCCGGCATGGCGCGGCGTTCCCAGCGCACGGGGAAAAGGGAAGCGGCGCGGCCGGGGCCGGGCTGACCCCGGCTCCGTCCGGGCTCTTGGACACGCTCCGGTTTGGGCCCAGGCCTGGCGGTTCCCCCCTCCCGGCATCCTGCTCCCGTGGGTGCATCCCCAGCCAGGGAAGTCCCAAACTTCCCGCGGCCGAGGTTGGCTCCAAGGAGAACGCCCGGAATCGCTGGTTGTGAACAGGCAGCCGGGGCCTTGCATGGATGGGACGATCCCTCTTAATGTTCTTGCGGCTGAATCACGGAACACGGAGCTCTGAGTCAGCGCTCATGAATGCGGCGTTTCGTGTTAGCGTGGACTGAAACGGCGGCAGTGCCCTTATTAGAGGAGCTAATACGTGTGCTCATTAGGAGGTTCATTAGGTTTAAAGTGAAACAATCCGGGGGAGTTTGGTTTTTCTGCAGTGTGTATAAACTGACTGTTAATATCGGAATGCCAGGTCCTAAACGGGATGGATGAAGGGGAGGGGAACCTCTGGAGGACAGTTTTCCACGTGCCCTGTGTGTCCCACATCCCGCCCCAAACCTGTCTTGTTTCCACCTTTCTTTGACCATCCGGGTCTCCCAAAATCCCGTAATGTTTTGTGTAAGTGGGATTTAACGTTTGCTGAGTTTTCCGAGGCAAACGTTGTAGGAGCAGTTATTGAAACCTCCTCGTTGTGCTTCCCTGTGCATCGCTGTGCGTCGCCGTGAGCTCTTCCTTCTCCTGACGGTCTCTGCGTGTCCCTGTGGAGCAAGGGCCCTGCTGGAACAGTTCTTGGCGGTTAGGCACCGGCCCTTCGGCATTATTCTGGGAATTTGGGGCATTTGCTCCTTGTCCTCATTGAAACGTGACTTTTCCTTTGCCGGGATGTGCTTGGGGGTTGGTTTTGCCTCCCGGCTGCTCTCGGTGGAGCTAAAACTCCTTGGCAAGATGGTGCAAAATCCAGCGCATTGCGGTAGGAACATCCTCCTCTTTGTGCCTGCCGGTGCAGAATTTGCTCCCTTTCTGTGCAGAGATTGAGGTGCAGGATGGACTGACAGGTTTTTCTGGCCAAGAGTCTCTCTTGAAACCCCAAAATAACCCTAACGTCATCTTTTATCAAGCTGTCCCTGTTCTGCTGGGGCGGTTTTGGTGCTCTCCCCAACCCTCCTTCCCAAGGGGAAGGGATTTGTGATTGAGATCGCTAAAGATCGTGTGAAGTCCAGGCCCAGCTGCAAGTTTGCCCCCTTAAAGACGAGTTCCAGCCTCCATCTCCAAACTGTAGCTCTCTGCCAGGTGCCTCTGTGCTTAATTGGCTCTAAAATGGCTTTTTCTTGGTGTCAATGCGGGGAGTGTTCAATGAGGCAGGGGATGCTTGTGAATGGGGACGTCAGCTGCCCGCGGTGACAACCACGAGCGGTTCCCGGTCGCGGTGCCGCTCACGATGCGCTCGGCGGCTCCGCAGGTTTCGCCAGCCCACGGCACCTCTGGTACCTGAGCGAAGGGTTTTCTGTTAAATCCTCTTTTTATCATGAATCTGGCCGGGTGCACATCAGCTTCGACTCCCTTTGGAAATTCCTTGCACTCTCTGCAGCCTGCAGCACCGCGGATACCCGCAGCGTGCCGTGCTTTGCCGATTCGGGCCGGTTTGGAGTGTTTTGCCAGCTCGGTGCCTCTCGCGGGCCGGCAGGCGAGGCGGCCGCGCACGTCGGTGCCTCCAGCCGCTTTTCCGTGCCGGGTGTGGGTGCTCTGGGATCGGGGCCGAGCGCCCGCCTGTCTCCTCCCCTTCCTGAGCTGGCCGCGTGCGCGCGCTGGAATGACAGGCATTCCTGCTCGGAGCGAGCTGGCACCGCAGCCTATTTATGAGAATCAAGTGCCTGGCCCTGGGGTCCGGGGAGGAGAGACCTGCGCGGAGCCGCCGGCCGCCTCCGTCGGCGCCGGATCCCTCCGGGAGCGCCGCGGGGATCTGCCCCCCTAGCAGCCCTCGGGGGCTCCCGCGGCACCGGGATCGGGGATCGCGGTGCTCCCTGCCCTCCGGAGAGCGGCTCGGGAAAGAGGCTCATGGGGCAGCCGCGCTTCTCCAGACCGGTCAGTCCAGCTGCTGCCGGTGAGTAATGGAGGGCCAGGGCCGCGGCGGGAATGCGGGGCGGGAATGCGGGGCGGGAATGCGGGGCGGGAATGCGGGGCGCGCAGCACCTGCGCCGCTGCCCGTGTCCGTGTCCCCGCGGGCTCCTCCGCCCCTGTGGGCCCCGGGCTGCGGTTCAGCCCCGTCCCGCGCGGCGTCCCCGGCCCCACGGCGCAGGCAGGACGGGCTGCGCTGGCCGCCCCGCGCTCCCTGCCCCGTCCTGCCGGCGCTGGCGGCTCGGCCGCCGTCCCGGCCGCGCTGCCCCGTGGCCGCGGTGGCAGATGCAGCCCCTGCCGGGCTCCGGCCGCTCCCCGGGCGCTGCCGAGAGGAGGAGGCTCCGCGCTGGGCGCCGCTTCCCTTCCTCCCGCGCTCATGTGCTGCCCGGTGCGTTTGTCCCCGTTGCGTTGCCGTCTCCCGGCTGTCCCGGGGGATTCTGTGTGGGATTTTTGCAGAAACACCCAACGCACAGGGGGAGCTCCCGAGGTGCAGGTGACTCTCTCCTTCCTTCCTACTTTCCTGCCCGGTATTTTACTAGGTTTAGCTGAAGCGCTGACTTTCTTCCTCGCCCCAGTTTGCTCTCAAGCTCGTTTTGTTCAAGAGCCGCTAAGATGAGAGTGCAAGGGGGAAGTAAAACTTCAGTCTTCTCGGAACCATCAGTGAGGATTAGTAGCAGCTTCTCCCTGGATTTACGCGGTGCGGGAAGGCAGGTCGGCTCCGGCCCTCAGCACGTGCCGGGATGGTGGCAGTTTGGGAGGCCCTGGGAGCAGCGTGGCCAGCGGAGCCCGGGCTGCTCCTGCGGCTGCTCCTGCGGCCCCTCTGGCCCGGAGCGGCACGCGCGGGTCCTCCCGGACGAGCCGGCTTGCGGGGACGGCTCTTGCATCGGCTTTGGCAGGACGTTGCTGTAAACAAGTCTCGGAAGATTAGCAAGGCGTGAGACAAGGAAGCCGAGAGCTGGGAGCGCCGGAGCGCCCGTGCCCGCAGCCTCCCATTGCCTGGGGGTCGGGATTCACGTCTGCCCCGGACAGGTCAGGAAATGCGCACGGCGTTTCTGCAGCTCCTGGAGGAAGCGAGGAGCATTTCCCCTACAGCGCCGTGTTGATGCTTTAACCATAACAGCGTTTCCATCAACAGCGCCTTTGTGTTTGCTTTCTGAGTTGTAGCTGCTTGCTTGGAAGCGTTTTTCCCTTTGATTCTTAGCGCTCGCCCTGGCACGGCCGAGCCCGCGGCGACGCAGCCGCGCTGTTCTCCGGCCTGGGCACGGCGCCGCGTTGGCACCGCGGTGCTGGTGGCACCGCCCGGCGGGGGCCAGCGGGGATCCCGCGCGGCGCCGCGCCGGAACGGGCGCCGCGGGACGCGCACGGAGCCGCCGCGCAGTGTGCGGGACAGCAACGCTCCGGGTGCAGCTCGTGGGAATCGCGGCCGATGCGGCCGGAGCCGGGGCTGCTCTCGGCACGGCGCCGCCGCGGTCCCGCAAGGGCGTTTGAGCCCTCAGCTCCGCATTTCCATCGGCCGCTCGCGCCGTTCGACGGCGCCGGTTCTGCGAGCGCGCGAGCCTCGAGGCCACGACGTTGAGGCAGGAATGGCCGGCGAGCTCCGTGGGGGCTGAAACTGTCGTGGTCCTCGTGGAAATCTTGTAAATACCACAAATAGGACGTGGATCAGCTCCCGCGTGAGCTGACATTTAGGAACAGAATATGAATTTTCAGCATCTGGGGTGCAATTCCTTGGTTCTTCTCTTTTTCCACATCCCTCAGTCTTGCTTTGTGAGGATCTCTAACTTGAATCTTGAAGTGATTTTCTGCTTACGTAACCATGTGCCTGTTGAAAACAAACAAAAAACCCTCTCCGTAGCCACACTGGCTTTTGATGGTGTGTGCGGCTGCAGTTAAAATGGTTTAAATTCGCCAGAAGCAGTTTCTTGCAGCCATGCACAGACCTACACAGCTCCACTTTAATTCTCGCTGTTTCGTGCTGTACACAGAGCTCTGGCCATGCCGGCGTTCAGGATGATCCCGAATGGAGTCGGGGCCGTGCGGATCGTGTCAGGCCGTAGCTGCAGTCTCTGCCGGTGGCGAGGCCGGCCCTGCTCCGCGGCCGTTGCCGTCCGAACGCGCTGCGCTCCCGCAGATCCGCTGCCAAAAGGGCTGCCCCTCTGCTCGCCTGGACGGAACCGGCATCGGGCTGGCGTCACCCGGGCCTGCTCCGGCTCCCGGGCCGTTTTCCCCATGGGAGCTTCCCTGCAGCGTGTGCAGGATGGTTAAACAAGGTCGCTCCGGCCTGGGCATCCACGTTCCAACCTGCTCGTTCGGGAGCTCCGACCTTCCAGCGAGGCCTCCCCTGGCTCCAGCCGGGCCGCTGTGCCCTCCTTTTCTGGAAGATTTTGTGGGCTCTCCGGAGGGCAGCGCTGGTGCCGAGGGCTCGGCAAGGATTCCTGGGGCATTCCTTAAAATCCAGGTCCTCTCTGGTGCCTCGTTTCCCTCCCAGAGCTCTGCGTTACGGTTTCTCAACACGGTTCTCCAGTACTTGGCTCGGGTAAGGAGGGACTTTCTGCCTGGGGTTGCAAAATGTCTTGGGGACCTCCTGGGCCTTGGGGAGCTCCTGGGCCTTGCAGAGCGGGACAAGAAGCAGCGTGAGGACGCACCTGGCCACGACGCTGCCGTTAGCCAAGGCAGCCGGGGCTGGAAAGGTCCTTTTGCACCGACCTTTGGGGAAATGTGAGCTGGAAATGGGCTGTGGCCGGCCCTCCTGCAGGGGAGGACAGCGTGAGCAATGAGAGCGCTTAAAATGCAGATCACTGCTGATCCCACCCGCTCATTAGCAGCAAATGCAATTTATAGTTGCATCATAAGAGGCTATTTTAAGTGCCCGTGTGTGCACAGTAATTAGGGAAGGTAAAAGGAGGAGGGCTGGGGAGGAGGCGGCAGGAGCCGGCCAGGGCTGCGGAGTGCGGAGGACGAATCCACTCGGGATGAAGGTGGCGAGAGGAAGGGAATCGCGTTTTGGCCTCGCTGTCACCTCCGTTGCCAGTGGGAGTTTGTGCTGTTTAGTAAAACGCAGTGAGTTTGATTCTGCCCAAAGCAAGTGAGATTGCGAAGCTGGTTTGTACTGTGGTTTTATGCGAGGAAGCGACGGATGAAATCCATCTCCCCTCTTCAACGGCTGCTTTTAGAGAAGGAACGGGGTTTTAAAGGGGCAAAAAAGAAGGATATTTTCATGTTGGACAAGATTTGATTCACAGCGCTCTACCTGCAGGCAGAGAGATCCCAGCTTGTGGAGCCTCCTCGTTAACGCGAGGGCCTGATGCTGGAGTTCCCTTGTAGTGATTGTGCGTTGCCCAGTGCAGTGCTCCCACCTCGGGGACACGGAAGCGGCATTCCCTGGAGCAGCGCAAACGAGGCCGCGTTGGAGACGTCGCTGCCTCCGGGAGGGCATCGCCGAGGGGCTCGGGGGCGCTGTGCCGAGCCCGGCGTTGGAATAACCCGCACCCTCCGGGGCGAGAGCGCCGTCCAGCATCCCAGCAATTCAGCTCGGGTTTCTGGGAGCTCGGAATGCCACTTCCGACCCACCCACCCCTTTTCCAGCACAAATCCCAGATCGGTTCCGCTGGCCCGGGTGCCGCCGCGTCCCGTGCGCTGGGAGCTGGATGCTGGAGGCAGCTCCGTGCTGGATGCTGGCGCCACCGCGCAGGTCCCTTCCCAGCTTCTTGTTGCGCGTGCGGAGCGAGCGGTGCTCCCATAAAACCCCTTTCCAGTCTTTTGGCCCCGGGAGATGGGATTCTTGGCTGGCCTGGGGGCTCTGTCTTTTCTGCCGACGCCTCTCGTTGGCTTGTCCGAGACCGGCAGGTCTCCCGTGATTCCCGAAGGCTGTGCAAGCTCCAGAGCGTTGGCCGCGGAGGCTCCGGCACACACGGAGCCCTGCGCGGAGCCGGGGCCGTGCCGAAGCCAGGGGACGTCGGGCCTGGGAATTCACCCCCTGCACAGGCCTGTGTCGGTCTGTGCGCGCGCTGATCTTTCCGCAGGCGTCGCTGGTTCTGCTGGTTCCTGAGCGTTCCCTGGTGCTGCCGGCAGCAGACAGAGCAGCGGGCGAGCAGGGAGCACCGAGGGCCACCAGCGTCACGCCGCGCGTCGGGGCTCGGCTCAGCAAACCGCCCCTTCACGGGCCGCTCTGCCGGAGCCTTCCCTGTGCGTGTCCCTTCCCTCCGCCGTGTCCGGAGGCTCCCAGGGCAGTAGGTGGAGCGCGGCCCGTATTGTGCTGCCTTCCTGTGTCCTTGTTGCTCTTGGCCGGCATTGCTGGCCTTATTTACCGCGGGAAACATCGGCGAGGCTCAGTCCTAGCACACACAGCTGTTGTACCGGGGCCGGTCGTTTCGGTGCGTGGAAACCGGCCGTCCACCTGCCTGGAGGGTGTTGGCGTTCGTTTCTAGAGCATTTGATTCCCGCTGAAGATGAGGAACGGCCCCAAAGTTGTTTGTTTCCCTTTGCGAAGCCCTCGCGCTGGCAATCCGCGCTGATCCGTGTTTCCTTAGCAAACCCCCCTGCATCAGTCCCCCTTTGCACCGTGAGCATCGCGAGCGCCGCTCCCGCGTGCCCGGGCTGCCGCTGGCTGCATGAACGTGCGTCCCGCTGCGTCCCGCTCCGTGCCGCTCCGCGCCGTGCCATCCCGCTCCGCTCCGTCCCGCTCCGTCCCGCTCCGCTCCGTCCCGCTCCGCTCCGTCCCGCTCCGTGCCGCTCCGTCCCGCTCCGCGCCGCTCCGTCCTGCTCCGCTCCGTCCCGCTCCGTCCCGCTCCGCTCCGTCCCGCTCCACTCCGTGCCGCACCGGGAAGGGCCGCGGGAGCCGCGCACGGGCTGACCCGCGTCTGCTCCTCTCCGCAGCGGAGGACGCGGATCCCGCGCCGCCGGACGCCGGCATGGGGGTGGACGTCCTGGAATCGGGCGACACGACGCCCCCCACGAAGAGGAAGAGCAAGTTCTCCAGCTTTGGAAAGATCTTCAAGCCTTGGAAGTGGAGGAAAAAGAAAAGCAGCGACAAATTTAAGGAGACTTCGGAAGGTAAAGTCATGGGCCGGGCGGGAGCCCCTCCCTGCACAGGGGAAATCCTCAATTAGCCGGTGACTAACGAGGACGGGCACGGAGCGGCCCCAGTGCACACAAGAACGAGGAGCCCTCGTTTCCCTGGGGGCTGATGCCTTGGGAAACTGTTCTTCTCAAACCTCTGGTTTGCCCTGTTTTCTGACTGCCTTTTTTTTTTTTCCCAATTTAATATCAGTTTTAGAACGAAAGATTTCTATGCGAAAGCCAAGAGAGGAGCTGGTAAAAAGAGGGGTCCTGTTGGAAGACCCTGAGCAGGGTGAGTGCTAATAAACTTATTCTTCACCTCTGTGTTGTGTAGCCGTCTGCCTCTAATGCACTCCCTCTCTTCCCTCTTGCCTTACAAATGTTCTTTTTTGGGGAGAAATTTAAGGGTCTTGTCAAAATAAGTTTTCAGTTGACATCTGGCCTGATTTGTCTGCGTGTTGGGTGACGTTGGTACGAGGAGGGAGCTGGAAAGTGTGACAGTGTGAGAGCAGACATCGCTTCAGTGACATATTGCAGCACCATAACATAATGGCAAAATTCAGGTTTCCCCTTGGAGGAAAAATGCAGACGAAGAGGAAAAAGTGGAGGTGAAAAGAGTGGTTTTCAGATCAAACCACTGAAAGCAAAACAGATGAGAGGTCTCGCATGGTTGTTTGCAGCTCCGCTGTGATGAAAGCCACCTGCGATTCCCCCAGGGCAGAAATGCTGGGCCCAAGGAGGAATTCACGGTGGTAGAAAAGAGTATGAGGTCACAGGATGAAACTGGGAAAGATCAAAGGCTCCGTGCATCAAACTTCCAGCTAGGGATGACAGAGGAGTCCTCCAAGCTGCAGGGGTGTAACAGGAGCGTGGCTGGGAGGTGGAATTATTTTCTGCTTAAAGTCATCTGATCGGGCTTAGGAAACAGAAGATGGTTATAATGTGGACAAAGTGCAAGCCCACGGTACGGGGGAGCAGTCGGTATCGTCAGGAGGGTTAGATTAGAAAGCGCATTATCTTAATCCTTTGCTTCTGTGATTTTTAAGACACTTGAGCGGTCACAAGACGGTGGGGTAGGTTATTGCATTTGCTGGTAATTCTAATCCATGCACTTCCAAGGCCAGGTAATTTTCCTAGGCAAGTTCTTGCGGGGGGAAGAAGTGGCAGAATTCCTTTGAGACAAGCGAAGGATGAGGAAGGAAAGAGGAGCAGCGGAGGCTTCCGAGGGCCGCGCGGCTGGGAGAGGAGCTTGTCCGTGCGCTGCTGCCCGGGCGGGTGGCAGGTTGTGCTGAGCACGTGTCAGCGCGGAAGGACACGCCGGGATGTCCTGACCTTGCAGGAGGCCCCTGGGATTGAAGGCTGGAGCAAAGTGGCCCCAGGGAAAGGCCGTCGGGAGCATCGTGCCACGGAGAAGGGCACGCGAGGTCTCACGGGGCAGCGCCAAGCCGCGGTGCTGCGTGTGCCCTCCGCGCTGCAGACCTGCGCTAGCCACAGGCAACTGCTGCTGCTGTTCAAAGCTCCTGCTCCTCTCCTGAGCTTCAGCCGCGGCTGGGCAGGAGATTCCCTCTCGGTGCTGCCTTTGCATCCCGCCCTTCGGGAGCAGCGTGGGAGCGCTCGCCCGTCTTCCCTTGGCTGCTGCCCGGGTTGTGCAGGGTGGAGGCAGAGGGAGCTTCCAACAGGCACCGCTGCTTTCGGCCTCTGAGTAACACCAGGTTGGGGAAGGAGAGGGAAGATCTTTGGGGGACAGCAGAATAAATCCTCAAAAACCAGAGCAATGCAAGTGCCTGATGTTTGGGAGACCCACGATGCCATCAAGGCAATTAAGGAGGTAGAGAATGGCTGAGATTTTCCTCCTGGTGACTAGGGCTTTAAATGCTCTCGAAAGCACGATGTACAGGACTGAAAAGAGCCCTCTGGGAGAAGGGGAGTCCTCCTAAAGCCTGGGGAACTTGGCACTAGAATCTGCACGAGCAGAAAGAGCTGAGATCCTGGAGATGTGCGGTTACACCGATGGACACCAAGGAGAAGTGAGGAAATTCCTCTTCCTCTTGGTGCAGAATTTGTGTTTGCTCCCACAGTGAGTGGATAGGAAAGTGGCTGGAGTAATTTATTGCTAATTGTGGTCACATTTTTGGAGGCTGTGGAGCAGTGTCAGGCATCCTTGTCTCGCAGTTTTTAAATGCAGGTGGTAGGTTAATAGGCCACTGCAGGAAGAACCTCGCGGGTGGGATGCAGCACTGCCCTCCTCCGCTTCTTGCTGATGAAACCACGTGCTCAGCTTAGGCTAGAGCTGCTGTTGCTGTGCAGGAGTGAAACCAGTTGTTTCACAAGCTGGAAAGGAATAGGTGTGGATTGGTGGTGGTTTGGCCCGCTCTCCTGTCTTGTGCCTTCTCACTGTTCTCTCTTTGCTGCTCTCCCTTCCCACCCGCTTGCAGATGGTGAAGAAACAGAGAAGCTCAACCCGCCCGCGCTGAAGAACGGCCACACGGTCCCCATTGGAGGCTCTGGAGTTTGTGCTTGGAGCAGCCAGGAGGAAGAGGCCGCGAGGCCGCCGAGCGCCGGGAAGCCCGTTCCAGCCGAGGAGCCGCAGAAACGGCGGGGTGAGAATGCAGATGTTTGCACAATCGATTGCTTCATGTCCTTGCAGGACCAGCTTGGACCGGACTCCTCCGTCCGCTCCGCGGGCGCCGCAGTGTCCTGAGCTCCCCTGTGCTTTGCAGGCTCATCCAGCAGCCACCCTGGAGCAGAAACGGAGCCGCCTCAGGAGCCGCACGTGCCCCGGCAGCCGCTGCTGCCCCCCAAGAGACCCCCCTCCGCGTCGCAGGACGTGACCGAGGCGCCGGCGAGGGACGTCGGCAGCGCCACGAGGGCACCGGCCCCCGCAAAGACCCCCAGCCCCGCGGCCGCCCCCTCCCCGGCTCCCAGGACTCTGCCCCCGGCTGCCGCCCCGGGCACGGCGCCCCCAAAGCAGCCCCCCGTGCCCCCGCCCAAGCCTGCGAACCGCAACAGCAGCGCCGTCATCGGTGAGTGCCGCGCGGCCGCGCGCTGCAGCACCGCGGGCTGCTGGGGAACGCGCCGGGTCGGATCCTCCAGCCCCGCTCTGCTGGGGAACGCGCCGGGTCGGATCCTCCAGCCCCGCTCCGCTCGGGAACGCGCCGGGTTGGATCCTCCAGCCCCGCTCTGCTGGGGAACACGCTGGGTCGGATCCTCCAGCCCCTGCTCCGCTGGGCAACGCGCCGGGTTGGATCCTCCAGCCCCCGCTCCGCTGGGGAACGCGCCGGGTCGGATCCTCCAGCCCCGCTCCGCTGGGGAACGCGCCGGGTCGGATCCTCCAGCCCCGTTCTGCTGGGGAACGCGCCGGGTCGGATCCTCCAGCCCCGCTCCGCTGGGGAACGCGCCGGGTCGGATCCTCCAGCCCCGCGCTCTGCTGGGGAACGCGCCGGGTTGGATCCTCCAGCCCCGCTCCGCTGGGGAACGCGCCGGGTTGGACGGGTCGGATCCTCCAGCCCCGCTCTGCTGGGGAACGCGCCGGGTTGGATCCTCCAGCCCCGTTCTGCTGGGGAACGCGCCGGGTCGGATCCTCCAGCCCCTGCTCCGCTGGGGAACGCGCCGGGTTGGATCCTCCAGCCCCGTTCTGCTGGGGAACGCGCCGGGTTGGATCCTCCAGCCCCGCTCTGCTGGGGAACGCGCCGGGTTGGATCCTCCAGCCCCGCTCCGCTGGGGAACGCGCCGGGTCGGGCGCGGAGCATCCGCCTGCGTGGAGCCGGGAGCGCCGCGGAGCCGGCACTTGGAGCGCCCTGCCAGGAGCCGCTGTCCATCTGCTGCGGCACCAGGCCATGGTTTTCAGCAGGGCAGGAGCGGGACGAGGAGGTGGGAGACGTTTCCCTGTTGGTTTTAAGACGGCGTCTTTGAGCGTTTTGCCGGAATTCAGCTATGGAGAGCCTGGATTGATGGATGGCGTATGGAGATTTTTGCCTCACCGGGTAGAGTCAGTGGGATTGATGCGTTCGGGTGGTTTTAGAGGCGGTGGAGGGGGACAGGAGGCCCTCACATCGCAGCAGCCTGCACGGCGCTCGTCGTGACTGCGTCCCCACGCAGAGCAGAGAGGCCTGGAGCTGCCGGAGAGACGTAGCCCTTCCCGGTTCATACCGGGCACTTTCTCTAAGTGCTCGGGGCACTGCTGTGCTGAAATCATAAGTTTCCTTGATTCTTGTCCCATGCATGGACGCAATAAAGCGTAATTTGCACTGATTCTTCCCACTTAGAAATAAGATACTTAATTTTTTAATGCTAACTTTTCTAAGGTGAAGAGCTGGGGAGGGTTCGTAGAGCTGCTCTATTTAGGAGGGTTTCCTTCCCTGCTCTATTTAAGATTCCCAGAGGTGTTGAAGATGTCTTGCCCGCTCAAGCACTTGTGCCAGTGCCTCGAATCCGCTCGATGGCCTGTTCCTATGTCCCAGACCTGCTGCTTAGCTGTGGATGGGGTTAGGGAAGGCCGGTGCAGAGCAGGAGGGAGGCTCCCGGGAGGCCGCAGGGCAGATGTCTGTGTCCCTGCTGCAGAAGGCAGCGACGCTACGCGGGCGAGGGCCGGGAGGCAGCGCGGGAAGCCTGGGATCGTACGGGAATTGCAGGTGGAAGTGGCCAGGGCCGCCGCTCTCGGCAGGAGGCACCGCTCCGTGCTGCGTGGGGCCGCTCCGCGCTCGAGCAGGTTTTGAGGTGACCTTGACCTGGCATTAAACGCTCCTGAGTGCCAGGCCAGCTCGATCAGTCTGAGCGGGCTGGAGCGCCCGATGAAACGCGTCCTTGTTTCCCCTAAGCTGCTTGCACACACCACAGATGGTGTTTGCAGTGCCCCAGCGCTCACTGCAGGAGGTGCCTGCAGTGGAAAACGCGGCTGACGCCGGCGATCCATCAGAGCGCGGAGCCGGGCCCTGCGGCCGCTGCGCGGAGCGGGGCCAAGCAGCCGGTCCCTGTGTCCCACATGGCACAGAGCGGAGCCGGGCGGCTGGTCCCCATGTCCCTGCACCCGTGCGCTGGGACCGTGTCACACCGAGAGGCGGTGGCTGCTCCCAGGGATGCTCTCAGCAGCCCCCAGCCCCTCCGTCCCCTGTTCCTTGTCCAGCCGCTCGGCTCCTCTTCCCGTCGGTCCGTCAGTCCCCAAGGGTGACGGGAACCTGGTCCCGCCGGGCTTTGAGGGCTGCCGAGGAGATACTGAAAACTCTCCCATGCTGACGACGATGGGAGCTGAGAGCACTCGGTGTTTTGCACAATCTAACCCTTAATCTGTAAGGGGAAAGTCAGAAAATGCCAAACATCCCAAAAATGTGCCCACCTCTCCCCAGTCCCGCAGCGTTATCGCGGAAACGCTCCTGCTGCAGCACCCTCTGGTGGTGCCGGTTCCTCCACGGCCTCGGCTCCGTAACCCGCTCCAACGAGATGCACCGTAACTTGGACCCCCTTCAAGCAAGGAAAATGACTCTTTGAGCCCAAGAAGCCATCACTATGTGAATATGAAAGGGTGAAGGGCCACAGACCCTTGAAGCAGGAGCAGCCTTCGCTGGTGCAGCTTCTTCCCTAGGAGCGAGGGCTGTGATCGGTTATTGCAGAAGTTTCCCATTCTCTGACCTGGTCCTTGTGTGTCTGTCCAGCTCAAAGCTCTTATGTGGGTTTGGAAGAGGTTTTTTGCTGTGGCTGCAGATCAGCTCGTACGGGGCCTAAGGAGCAGAGTGCCCAGGCGCAGAGCACAGGCTGGTCCCGGGCAGGAGCTGCTCCCGGCAGCGCTTTGCAGGGCAGCGGACGGAGTTTCCTCTGCAGCGCACGGGGCCGTTAGCGCGGGGGACACGAGGGACACGGGGGCCTCTCCCAGCCGCTCGTTGTCCAGTCGCTCTCCCGAGCCTGGGCCTGGCTGTGGAAAGGACAAGCCAGCGGTTGCAACCTGGTTATTTCTGGCGCCTTGTTCCAGCGTGAGAGCAGCCGCGGGTGCCCGTTCCCGGGTGCTCTGCTGTTCCTTTTCCCCCTGCCCGATGGAGTTACTTTCTCTTCCTTCCTTTTCAGCTGAACTGTCTCAAGCGCTGAACAGCGGCCCGGGCTCGTCCAAGCCTTCCCCGCCGCTGCCGCCCAAGAGAGGCCTCCAGCCCGGGAGCGGCTCCGAGGCGGCTCCCGCTCCGGAGCGCCCAGCGGCCCCGCACCCGGTGCTGCCGCCCGCGCCCGCCTGCCCCCCGCCGCCGCCGTCGCCGCCGCTGCCCACGCACGTCCCGCCCGAGCCCCCGCGCGTCCCCGCGCCCGGCGCCAGCCCTGCCCTGGACCCTCCGCGCTCCCTGGACCTGCCCAAAGAGACTCCTCCGCCTCCCGGCGACTTCAGGCCCCTGGAAGCGCCGAAGAGGGCGACGGAGCAGGGCTTCGGGGAGCCGCACGCGCTGCCGCGGCTGCCCCAGCTCCCCCTGCACATCCGCATCCAGCAGGCCCTGGCCAGCCCCCTGCCCGTCACGCCGCCCGCCGAGGGCTCGCACCGGGCACACTCGCTGCTCTTCGAGAGCGACGCCCCTGGGGACGACAGCAGCAGCCTGGGCCGCACGCGGTCCCTGCCGGTCACCATCGAGATGCTCAAAGTGTGAGTGCGGCGGCGGCGGCGCTGGGCCCCGTCCCGGGGCTCTCCTTGCTGCCCGCGGCTCTTCTCCGCGCTCTTTGTAGAAACCTCCTTGCCTGTCTGCTCCATCTGTGCGTCAGGCTCTTACGGGGTCAGTGCATCGTCCACACGAGCCCTGGTTCTGGGACTTTGCTGCTGTTAACAGCAAACGTGCTCCCGTGCAAGGGACCAGGAATCCAGACCTGTCTTTAATTGTGCTAAGACAAAACAAGGTCTTGGATTTCATCCATTCATGGCCTGCTAATCCTTTCATTTTTGCAAAACAGAAGTCGCAAAAGGACTGGCTTGTGTTAATAACCTGGTTGAACCTGAAGGTCTCAAACGGGGGTGGCGAGAGGGCTGTTCTGTGCAAAGAGAGATCTAATGATGTGCTGCTTGTTAGTCCAGATGATGAGGAAGAGGAGGATGATGACCAAGAGGAGGAGCAGCAGAGCTCGGGCCCTCGTGTGTATATTGGAGATGTGCCATCCGTCACAGTCATCCCGAAGCTGGTGCCCCAGGTCCTCCCAGAGGAGCACGAGAGTGATGAAGGGATGAGTGACTCTGACTCGGAGGGGCCCATCCTGTACAAGGATGATGAGGATGAGGAAGAAGATGAAAGCCATAACAGTAAGGCCTTGACATTGCAGCTGGCACTTTTTCTTTGCTGAACTTGTGTCTGTACAGAGACCTGGCTCAGAGCTAGCTCCTGTGGGTCTTCAGAGCAGCTGGTTCTTGATTTTGTGATGCACCACGTCCCTTTGTGCTACTTTTGTAAAAGCCAAACCTGTGTCTGAGGCAGACCCTCCTACACGTGCACTTGTGTTGCAAATAAACAGCCTCTGCCATCAGGTCCTTCAGGTGGGAAGGTGCTAGCTGAGCACGTGGGCGTCCCAGAGGAGCTCCAGCTCCTGCCATCGCGAGCAGCTCTCGCTAGCCAGGAGCTCCGTGCTCAGCTGGGAAAGCAGGGCCTGGGGAGCGGGGCGGCAGGCGCGGGGGCCGGTGCTGCCCTGCTCGGGCGCTGCAACTTTCGGACGCGTCCCCATGCCCTTCCTCCCCGCAGGCACGCTGGCCAACAAGGTGAAGAGGAAAGACACGCTAGCCATGAAGCTGGGCAACCCAGCTGCCCCGCACGAGGAGAAGATCGTCTTCCCTCGCAAGAGCAAGGAGGAGTGGAATGAAATTCGGCACCAGATCGGGACCACGCTGATCCGGTAGGAAGAACAAAGGAGGATTTTGTGAGAGCCGTTGGCACGAGCTCAGGTGGACTGGGCAGAGCTCTGGCCTCGTGCGAGCGGCGCTGGAGCGGGACAAGGGCCTGGGCAGCGCCGCTGGGCCAGCCTGTGGAAACAACGGCTCCGTGTTGCCTCCCCGCTCGCCTGTAACGGCTGGAGGTTTTTCCTGGAGCTGAGCAGTAGCCCGGGGCAGGATTCTGTTCCCAGAGCCGAGGGGCACTGGGGGAGCAGAGTCTCCAAGGGCTGCCCGGTGCCTCGTTGCGGCACGCTGCCGCGGTGCAGGGCTGCAGCCCGAGGGCAGGGTGCTGGGTTGAGGGTGGGCGGTTGGAAGCCCAGGCTCTGCTGCCTGTCCCAGCTCCCTGAGCTGCTGGGAAGCCCTGGCAGGACTGACCTTGCTGCTGGGCGAGCGCTGCTCGAGCAGAGCAGGTGAATGAGGAGCGTGCAGAGCTCCAACGCGCTCAAACCAGGTTGTGTTCCTCAACCCCTACCGACCAGCTAGAGCGTAACACTCTTGTGCTGTTCTTCTGCAGGCGACTGAGCCAAAGGCCGACAGCAGAAGAACTGGAGCAGAGGAACATCCTTCAGCGTGAGTAACGCTGCCTTATTGGCCCTAAGTGTTCAAACAAAATAGCTGATACCTTATCTCTGCTTTAACATTTTACTCCAGTTGCTCAAAATAACAGTGATGATGGGTTGTGCTTTGGTTACATCAGTGTAGTAAAGCAGCTCCACTGAATTTCCTAGTGCTTTGTTGCCATCAGAAACCAGCTCTGGGTGAGATCAGGCTTTAGCAGGGCCTGGCTTTGCTTCTGAGTTCAGATAGAGAAGCTAGACAGAGAGTACCAAGAAATATGGTTCAAAGTATCATATAAAAGTACCACCTGTCCTCTGTCTGGCACTTTGGGGGAAAGCATGTGAGTACCAGAGCCTGGTTAAGCATAGCAAGGACTACTGAAGGTGCTCTTGTTTGGGCTGGACTTTGATTTGTGGTGCAGACACTGCTGCATTGCAGTGTATCCTCCAGCAAGGAGGGGTTCTTCGTGCAGTGCGTGGTGTTTCTCTTGGCCATGCCCTGCCCTGTCAAAGATTTAAACAAACAGTTTGACGAAAGGGAAATGTTAGTTCAGGAAGTTTCCATTTAAAATATTTATCTGTGCTGCTGTTCTCTTTAAACTACTACTATAATGGCTTTGGGAGGAGCATTTTGAAAAGCTCGTTCTCAATTTGCAAAGTGGCTTGGATATATTTTGACAATATGACCATTAATCTTTAACACACCTAGGTCTGGAGAG
The DNA here is from genome assembly GCF_059628265.1 of Tinamus guttatus. Classification (NCBI taxonomy): domain Eukaryota; kingdom Metazoa; phylum Chordata; class Aves; order Tinamiformes; family Tinamidae; genus Tinamus; species Tinamus guttatus. The sequence continues at coordinate 469,943 of NW_028288931.1, forward strand.
AATGACTCATTCAGGTGGTGCTAAGGCCCATATTGCCATTCAGTGGGGTGTTCAGCGAGCATGGGTATCAAGTTAGTGTTCTTTGCCTACAAATAAGTGCAGCCATCCCAAATGGAACTTTCAGATGTTTAGATAGCTTGCTACAGCTGCTGCTTTTCCTCTAGCCAAATCTAGAAAGTGCTTTTCAAAATCTGTGATGCTTAAAGGAAAAAATATTTTTCCCTTGGCAGCAAAAAATGAAGCTGACCGTCAAGCTGAGAAGCGAGAGATCAAACGCAGACTCACCAGGAAGGTACTGTGGCTTTCATGCTGTGATTGCCATCTGGCAGGGCAGCTGGGGACGATGGTGACCACGAGCACACTGCAGGTTCCTTGCTGTGGCTGAAGTCACGGGGCTATTACGTAATTGTCCCTAGTGCCCTCCGTGCCTTTGGAACCTGGTCCGCCCGCGCCGGCGAGATGCTGCAGCCCTGCTGGGCACCGGCAGATCGGAGCTGGCATCGGGCAGAACAAGCCGTATGAGAACTGGATTTGTCACCTGCCACTAGAAAAGCTGTTAATGCTGGCCTGGCTGTAGTAATGCAAGAGCAGAGCACTAAAATGGCCATGACTTCCACCTGAGGCTCACCAAAATCCATTTCTAAAATATCAGCAGTTATTTTGAAGCTGAGAAGAGCAACAGGGGTGCTTAGCTACCAAGTCCAAGTTACCTGTTGGATGTTTAATCCTGGCTGTACAAGTCTGGCATTAAAGCTATACCAAATGTTGTGTAAATGGCTTGAAACTGAGGTACCCTCTGCTCTAGTGTGTTGATCCCACTTATGTCAGCCTCAGTGGAGAGAAGCTGACTTTGGTCTTGTGCGTTGGAGCCGGCTCGCTCGTGGCTGGGGAGCATTTCCAAGGGCCCGCGGATGGGACGCGAGAGCGTTGCCGCTGCTGGAGCAGCAAAGGGGCTGCCCTGGCTCCGGAGCAGCAGGACCTGCCCTTGCCGGGGCACCGGGAGATCCTTCGGCAACATCCTCTTCCTCTGGATTGTGGCCATGGCCATGCCCTAGCGCAGCCTCGGGATCCAAAGGACTGCAAGAGGATTTGCTTCCTTGCAGACTGTTTCATGAGCAGCACCTAGTGGTGCCTGTGACTCGGGTCCAGGGAGGGAACTGGCCTTTGTTTCGCTTGGGGCGCTCAGTCCTGAGCGCTTCACGGACAAGGTGCAAACTCACCCGTGTCCTCTCTTGTGTCCAGCTTAGCCAAAGGCCTACAGTGGCAGAGCTGCAGGCCAGGAAGATCCTGAGGTTTAATGAATATGTGGAAGTAACAGATGCTCAAGACTATGACCGGAGAGCAGATAAGCCATGGACAAAGCTAACACCAGCGGACAAGGTAACCAGCAGTGCTCTGTCACCAGCTCTGTGCTGGAGAGCTAGACCGGGGGGTTCTTCCATGCCAAAAAAAGGCTATGGGCAAAGGAGCCTTGCTCTGCTCCTCTTGCTTCACCTCCTTCCCTTGGCTGTGCCACCAGCAAGCAGCAGCAGGTCCCATCACCCACATGCACTGTACCCAGCCCTGCTTCCCTGCACTGCAGCACAGAGCCTGAAAGGACCTTGTCCACACTCAGATGCAGCCTCTGCCTCGGCGCCCAAGGGACACGGGAGCACGAGGCCTGGGTCCGGTCAGAGCAGGGCCGGTGGCCACAGGCTGCGGCACGGAGGATGCCCTGTTGTTAGCCCAGGGCAGCGCTGGCCCCAGCCGCCTGCCCGGCCGCCGTGCAGAGGAGGGAGTGGATTAAACTCGGTCTAGTCCGGGAACATGGGGAGGCTGCTGCAATCCAGGAGCTCCTTCACCTGAAGGACCTGAGGGACTTGTCAAAACTGCCCTCACCCTTCGCTGCGGCAAGGTGGTGTGATCAGCCCCGAGCAGGTTTGGATGCACAGCCCCTTCTTGCCCCACCTGAGCTCACCTGCGGGAAAGAGAGAGGGTAATTGGCCTGAGTTGGAGATAACAAGCTCTCTGCTTCGTGCAGGCTGCCATCCGGAAGGAATTGAATGAATTCAAGAGCTGTGAAATGGAAGTCCACGAGGACAGCAAGCAGTTCACACGGTGAGCACACATCACCTGCTCCCTGGACACACAAATGCTCAGATTTCCTGCTGGTCTTGTTGGGAGATTTGTGTCACCGGCGTAGTGCTCAGAAAAATGAGCGGCACAATAGCTGCAGATTTAATGTCCACTCCACCTTGGGTGGTCCTGGGTGACCTCGTGTGAAGTGCTAATGGTTCTTCCCTAAAGAGGGCCCTGAAACTCTAATCTCAGAGGTGACTAGTGACTGATTTGAGGTGTATATGAAACCAGTATCTCTTTGTAGCTGGCATGTGCTGTTCTGGGCCTAGAGACATGCAGCAGAATCCACAGCCTTTGGTGTTTTGCTTCCCCTCAGCTTTGCCACCTGTGTTACGCTGCTCTTTGTGGAATGTCCTGAGGTCTATAGCAGATGGCAGGTATCACGAAACACCTTGGTAGTTAGCTCTGGTATATCCACAAAGGAACTAGTGGATCATAGCCCAAATTCTTCTTCTTTTTCCTGTAAGAGTTGCCCTTTTTTGGCTAAGATGAGTGTATTTGCAGATGAGAAAAGCTTTCTGCGATGGGGTGGAATCCTATTATGTTGACAGCTTAACTGAGCACTGAGAGTTCGGGTGTTCTAGTCACTCATTTGGGCCATCTGTGATGCTTTAGTAACCACTTACCCCCAGTTCCAAGGATGACACTTTCTCACTGGCCTTTCAGGTACCACCGACCATAATCTTCCAAGAGGGAGCAAGAGACTCGAGAGGACTCCAAGTTCTCCGTGCCCATCTCCCGGCAATTCAGCGAGGGTGAACCTCGACTCTTCCAAGATTTGCCTTCAAATCATACCTAGAAAAGGGCTCTCGGCGGGGGAAGGGGAAATCCCGTCTGAATGTAGCATTTCACTGGAACAGCCACATCTCGCGTGCCATCGGGCTGGAACGGAACACTATACCTCGCCCGGCGCCGCATCGCGCCCCTCCGGCACCCAGCACCCTGCGGGGACCGCGCGTGGGGCAAACGGGGCCTTCCCGTCCCCCGCGCCCCTCCTCAACCGTGCCAGGCCCCGTGCCCAGCTGCACCTACCCCTTAGGACTGGAAACTTGCTGATTTTCCTCCTCCTGACCAAGGGGAGGAAAGAAACCCGGCAGCTCTGGTGTTGGAGAGCTGAGGAACGGAGAAGCAGATGTGCCAGGAAGCACGTGTGTATATTAGCTGTGTACAGAAACCCTGCACAGATGCTGACCTGGCGGACAACTGACATGGGACTTGATTTTGTGGGGTTTTTTTTTTTTTTTTTGGGGTTTTGCTTGCGTCTCCATAATGTACTTAATGTCCTGAATCACTACTGACCAATGGTTTGTTGTCCTGGAAGGGAATTGTATAGATATTAACATATGCTGCATCTTTTGTTTAAAAAAAAAAAAAAGGCAAAAAAACAAAACCACGACACACCTTTTTAAATGTGTAAAACATTCCCTCCCCTTCCCTCTCACTTGCTCTGATGTTAACGGATCTTGTCTTGAGATACTTAGGCTTGTTTAACAAATTACAGAACCAGGAAATGACTGTTGCCTTTTGAAAACTTTTCTAATTTGGGGAAGCTGTGATAGTAGGCAATTCTTTTTATTGTGGCTTCCACAGTGATGTTTTTTTACTCACAAATCAGGGTGAAACTTGCCTTTTTTATTTTAATTATAGCAAAACCTACTGGAAACTTGATAACTTCACTGTGTGGGTGGAAAGCTGGGAAGGGGGGAGAAAGAGGGTTAATAAGTGACCTTAAAGCAGCTGCTCTCTCTGTGCGGGGAATGAGGGTGTCTGGGCTCGCGCAGTGTTCGGGGTTGTTCATGGTGCCATGAGGGGCTGCCCCGGCCCCCGCCGTGTGCCAAGACCTGCCGGGCTGCGGCCGGCACCCCCGAGCCTCCCGGGTGGCCCCAGAGGACCCCGCGGTGGCCTCGTCCCCGGGCCGCCCCCCGCTGGAGCAGGCCGAGGCTGCCTTCCCCCTCGCCGCTTTCCCCCGTACGATAATGGCTGTAGACTAAACCCCTGTGTTGTTTATCTGTCTCCTCAGCAGCAGAGTTTAATTATGGAATAAAAGTATTTTAGGATTTTTTTTACACTTGAGTTTTATGAGTGTGTTTTGTGATGGGGGAATGGCTGTTTCAAAGGGACTTTCTGCGGGAGGAAGGAGAAGGCTGGAGCTGCTGCTGCGCTGGCGGCCGCTTTTGGGGGGAAACACAAAAAAAACGGGGGTTTTAGTGGGGGCGCGAGTTCCCCACTGCGCATGCGCCCGCCCCCAGCCGCGTGCGTGGGGGGGCTCCCCCCGCGCCCCCGCACTGCGCACGCGCCGGGCGCGCTGCCCAATCAGACGCCACAGCGGCACAGGCCCTGCCCGCCGCTGCCAGCGGCGCATGCGCAGCGCCTAGCCCCGCCCTCCCGCTCTATAAATTGCGGCGCGCGGGGCCCCTCTGTCTCTTTCGCTGCCGAGCGGCGGCCGCGCAGGTCGGTGGGGCCTGGGTGGCTGCGGCGGGGCCGCGTGGCGGCCCCTTCCTCCCCGGGGTGGTCGGCGGGAGCCCGACGTGGATATCCGGAGAAGTAGCTCTCTCCCGGCTCTGTCCGTGTGGCGCAGGGGAGCGTAGGCCTTCGGGCTCATGACGTATATTCCCTTTCCACAACGTCGGAGAACAAGCTGGGCCTCGCGTCTGCAGCCTGCATATTCCTACTGCCTCTCCGAGCCCTCGGGCAGTGACGGAGGGGATAAACCATGCAGGAAACAGGCGCTCTTGAGCTTCGGGGCGGCCCTTGTGTGGCCTGTGGCATCGCTTTGCAAGAAACGAGGTCTAATTTGCGCGCGATTGCTTAAAACCCTCTTTCTTTATTTCATAGGCTGCTTTGGAGTGAGCGGGACACGCTTGCAAGGTAAGTTTTGTTTTTTTAAAGCTTGCATTACATTCTTTTAACTGGCTTCGATAAACTGAGTTGGAATTAACAGTTTGTAGTAATTGAATGTCAGTGCAAAGTTTGTAGGTGTTGTTTAAGAGCCAAAGCTTAGCTTGGAGATTTTCCTACTTCGGAGTTAATGCAGAATTTAGGTGGTTTGGGGTAAGAAGCTAATTCCTGAATCTTCTAGGAATGAAAACAGAAAAAAAAACAACACGTTTCTTTTTAGGTAGGATTGAATGGTATTTATGGGTTTAGTGAGCTCAAGGCCTCACTTGTTCCAAAACACATTTGAACCCCAAGAGGAACAAAGCGAGTCCTCTGTACCCAATCACTTCTTGGGTGATTTAGCTCACCCTGGGATGCTCTATTGTTTTTGTAACAAACTGTTTCAAGGAAGAGCCGCATGCATTGCCCCTGCTCTCGTGTCAATGACTTCCCCAGCAGGCTCCCACGTGCTCTGGATGGGTCGTTGGGATTACACAGCAGGGAGCCACGTGCTGCCTTTGTTAAGGCTGGGAACACGTGGCTCTCCTGTGATCAATACCTGAAACTTCTATCTGTTAATGATTTATTTAATGGATGGGCAAAATTGCTTGTTAACAGAACATAAAGTCCCTTGAAAAAGTATTGTAGCACCTTGCTGATGGAAAAAGAGTGCTCTCTGGCAGATAATAGCACCAAAAACCTGCGACTTCCAAGGAAATAAGGTTTTGGTTTGTTTTGGTTAATGTTGCAGGGTGGTGACTGCTTGTGATGAACAGCAGAAAATAACCTGCCTGCCCCATGGGATGGTGAGTATGTCCAGAGCACCAGTACCAACCAGCAAAAAAAGAAAGCAGTTAAAGTCCAGTTTGTGCAAGATGTTGAACGGAAGTGAGTCTGCAGACATCGGAATGGAGCTGGAGAAATGGGGCAAGTCTTCAGGAATCTTCCTGGTTCTGGTGATCTGGATTGCTTAGTGCTGGGAAAGAGGGTGGAGGAGTGGGAGCATGGTGTGAAAGGTGTGAATGTCTGTTCAGGAAGTTAGGAATTAACTTCCATGAATGGCCATGGATGCTTGTGATGCTGTGACCAACAAATAAAGAAGTAACTTTGAAATGGTGTGTGGTTCTTTTCTCTTGCACGATGGACCGTTAGTTCATTCCCTGCAGTTTCTCAGGACAGAACTTAAGGGTTTCAGGGCATCATGTGCTTGGGTTGCTCTGCTCTGGAGGAGTCTGCCCTCGCTTCCAGTGACTGGAATGGCCACAGGGCCTGTGCAGTCCTGTATGGAGCCTGGGGGAGGCTGCTTGGGGCCTGCAGGGCTTGCCTGGGTCTGTGGGGCCTATAGGGACTGCCAAGGCTTGCAGGGAGCCTGGGGAAGGACGTGTGGGGTGGGTGGGCTCTGCCCCAGCTCCTGGGGAGGGTCTGCCTGGGTCCCTACCCCAACCGCAGGGGCCTGAAGGGTCTGTCCGGGTGTGTAGGAAGTCCCTGGGTGTCAGTGTGGGGCTCATTCGGGCCTGTGCAGAGGCTGTGGGAGGCAGTGCGGTGCTTGCAGGGCCCACCTGGCCCCATGTACTGCCCCCCAGAAGCTTCACGGGGCCCATAAAGCCCTTTTAGGTCTGCGATGCTCTGGGTTGGGAGCCCAGGGAGGTCCACGTGGGCCTGGTGGCTGTGCAGGCTGGTAGCGGGGTGTCAGAGGGCTGCATGGGGCTCATAGTGCTTGCCTGGGCCCATATGGAGCCAGGGAGGCCCGCACGATGCCCATAGATCCCACGCCAGCCCACGTGGAGACCCACAGGGCTGCACAGGGCCTGCAGAGTCAGCCCAAGCTTTTAGGGGCCCACAGAGGTCCGTGTGTGTCCTGTACAGCCCGCCCATGTGCATATGGGGCCTGCAGAGGGCCACGCTGGGCCCATAGAGCCTGCCTGACCCCACATGGAGCCTGCCAGAAGTCTCAAGGGGCCGGTAAAGCCCACCTGGGCCCATACAGAGCTCGCGGGGGTCTCCGCAGGGCCTGCAGGGCTTGAGCAGGCCCATACGTAGCCTGTGGAGACCTGTGCAGGGACTATAGATCCCACCTGGGCCTGGGCAGTGAGAGCAGTGGGGCATGCGGGGCTCGCAGGGCTCACCTGAGCCCGTATGGAACCCGTGGCAGCCCGCGTGGGACCTGGAGAGCCTGTTTGGGCTTGTCCACAGCCCGTGGGAGGCTGAGCAGGGCCCATAGAGCCCGGGCGGACACATGCAGTGCATGTAGAGGCCGGTGTGCGGCTGTAAGGCTTGTGTGGGCCCATATGCAACCGCATGGGTCCTGTAGGGCCCGTATAGGCCAATACGGAGCCTGCGGAGGGCTGCACGGAGACTGTAGGGCCTGCCTGGGCTAGAAGAGATCCTGTGGAGGTCCGTGCACGGCCTGTAAGGCCAGACCGGGCCGGTGCAGGACACACAAAGAACCGCACAGAACATGTAGAGGCTGCTAAGGCTGGTGTGGAGGCCGCAAAGGGCCCTGCAGGACCCGTAAGGCCCAGCCCAGCCAGTACGGAGCCTGCGGGGGTTTGTGCGGTGTCTGTAGAGCCCGTTCTGGGCCCACAGCGGGTCGTGCAGGACCCGCGGGTCTCGCCTGGGCCCGTACAGTGGCCACAGGAGGCCCCTTGGAGCCTGTAGGGCACATCTGGGCCGCTACGGGGCACGCAGAGGCCTGTCCGGGAGCCGCAGAGCTCACCTGGGCTCGTACGGGGTACTCAGAGGTCTATGCGATGCCCGTAGGGCCCACCCGGGTCTGTATGGGACACGAGGAGGCTGGTGTCGGTCCCGCAGGGCCCACGCGGACCCGTTTGGTGCCCGCAGGGGGCCGTGGGGAGCCCATAGCGCCCACGCGGGCCCCTAGGGAGGCCGTGGAGGTCCGTGAAGGGTCCATAGGGCCCTCACAGGCCTGTACAGAGGCCACCGAGCTCTGCGTGGAGGCTGTGGAGCTGTCCAGGGCCAGTACGGTGCCCGCAGTGGGTTGTGTGGGGCCCACAGGGCTGGTCTGGGCCCGTATGGAACCCGCAGAGGAGATGTAGAGCCCGTGCAGTCCTGTATGGAGGCCATGAAGGGCTGCACAGGGTCCATAGGGCCCGCCCTGGCCAGTGTGGAGCCCACAGAGGTCCACGTGGAGTCTGTAGAGCCCATCCAGGCCCATATGGGGCCTGCAGGCGGTCATGAAGGACCCATGTGGCTCGCCGGGCCTGTATGGATGCCAAGAAGGGCCACAGGGGGTCCATAAGGCCCTTTCAGGCTGTACGGAGCCCGTGGAGGGTCATGAGGTGCCCATAGAGCACATGTGGGCCAGTACGCAGCCTTCGGAGGGCTGCACGGGCTCTGTAGGGCCCTCCCAGGCATGTTCAAATGCCGTGAAGGGCCACAGGGGACTCATAGGGCCCACCCTGGCCAGCACGGAGCCTGCCGAGGTCCGTACAGGGTCTGTAGAGCCTGCCCAGGCCCATAGCAGGGCATGTGGGACCTGTGGGGCTCACCTGGGCCCATATGGAGGCCACAGGTGGACGCGTGGGGCCCGTAGGGCACCTCCCAGGCTTATGCAGGGTCTACGGAGCGTCACGCGGGGCCCGCAGAGCCCACACAGGCTTGTATGGAGCCCGCAGGCTTGTATGGAGCCCGTCATGGGGATCTGTAGAGCCCGCACAGGCATGTCCAGTGTGTTCAGAGGCCCACACGGGGCTGTAGACCTGGCCCAGGCTCATCCAGGGCCCAAAGGGGGCCACGTGGGTCCTGTAGGGCCCGTCTGGATCTGTACGGAGCCTGTAGAGCTCCATGCACGGCCCGTAAGGTCTGATCGGGCCGGTGCAGGACACACAGAGGCCCGCACAGGAGCTGTAGAGGCCGCCAAGGCTGGTGTGGAGGCTGCGAAGGGCCCTGTGGGACCCGTAGGGCCTGGCCCAGCCAGTACGGAGCCTGCAGGGGTTTGTGCGGTGTCTGTAGAGCCCGTTCTGGGCTCACAGTGGGTCGCGCAGGACCCGCGGGTCTCGCCTGGGCCCGTACAGTGGCCACAGGAGGCCCCTTGGAGCCTGTAGAGCACACCTGGGCCGCTACGGGGCACGCAGAGGCCTGCCCGGGAGCCGCAGAGCTCACCTGGGCTCGTACGGGGTACTCAGAGGTCTATGCGATGCCCGTAGGGCCCGCTCTGGCCTGTATGGGACACGAGGAGGCTGGTGTCGGTCCCGCAGGGCCCACGCAGACCCGTTTGGTGCCCGCAGGGGGCCGTGGGGAGCCCATAGCGCCCACGCGGGCCCCTAGGGAGGCCGTGGAGGTCCGTGAAGGGTCCATAGGGCCCTCACAGGCCTGTACAGAGGCTGCAAAGGGCCACATGGGGCTCGTAGGGCCTGTGGAAATCCACAAGGGCCCCATAGAGCCTGTGTGGGCCAGTGTGCAGCCCTAGGAGGGCCTCACGGGGCCTGTAGGGCTCCCCTGGGCCCGTACAGAGTCCTCCAGAAGTCTCGCGGGCCCTGTGAAGGCCACCCGGGTCCATGTGGAGCTCGTGGAGGTCTCGGCAGGTTCCCTAGGTCTCACCCAGCCCTGTACAGAGGCCACCGAGCTCTGCGTGGGGGCGGTGGAGCTGTCCAGGGCCAGTACGGTGCCCGCAGTGGGTTGTGTGGGGCCCACAGGGCTGGTCTGGGCTCGTATGGAACCCGCAGAGGGGATGTAGAGCCCGTGCAGGCCTGTATGGAGGCCATGAAGGGCTGCACAGTGTCCATAGGACCTGGCCTGGCCAGTGTGAAGCCCACAGAAGTCCACGTGGAGTCTATAGAGCCCACCCAGGCCCATATGGGGCCACAGGGAACTCGTAGGGCCCACCCTGGCTAGCACGGAGCCTGCCGAGGTCTGTGCAGGGTCTGTAGAGCCCGCCCAGGCCCATAGTGGGGCGTTTGGGGCTCACCTGGGCCCGTACGGAGGCCACACATGGACGCATGGGGCCCGTAGGGCACCCCAGGCTTATACAGGGTCTGTGGAGGGTCACGCGGGGCCCTCAGAGCCCACGCAGGCTTGTATGGAGCCCGCAGAAGGCCATGGGGCCTGTAGAGCCCGCACAGGCACGTCCAGTGTGTTCGGAGGCCCACACGGGGCTGTAGACCTGACCCGGGCTCATCCAGGGCCCAAAGAGGGCCACGTGGGTCCTGTAGGGCCCGTCTGGATCTGTATGGAGCCTGTGGAGCTCCGTGCACAGCCCGTAAGGCCTGCCCGGGCCGGTGCAGGACACACAGAGGCCCGCACAGGACCTGTAGAGTCCGCCAAGGCTGCTGTGGAGGACGCGAAGGGCCCTGCAGGACCCGTAAGGCCCGGCCCAGCCAGTACGGAGCCTGCGGGGGTTTGTGCGGTGTCTGTAGAGCCCGTTCTGGGCTCACAGTGGGTCGTGCAGGACCCGCGGGTCTCGCCTGGGCCTGTACAGTGGCCACAGGAGGCCCCTTGGAGCCTGTAGGGCACACCTGGGCCGCTACGGGGCACGCAGAGGCCTGCCCGGGAACCGTAGAGCTCACCTGAGCTTGTACAGGGAACTCAGAGGTCTATGCGATGACCGTAGGGCCCAAAGGGCCTGTATGGGACACGAGGAGGCTGGTGCTGGTCCAGCAGGGCCCGCGCAGACCCGTTTGGAGCCCACGGCCGGGGCGGGGGGGGCTGTGCGGAGCCCATAGCACCCATGCGGGCCCCTAGGGAAGCTGTGGAGGTCCGTGAAGGGTCCATAGGGCCCTCACAGGCCTGTACAGAGGCTGCAAAGGGCCATATGGGGCGCGTTGGGCCCGTGGAAATCCACAAGGGCCCCATAGAGCCCGTGTGGGCCAGTGCGCAGCCCTAGGAGGGCCTCACAGGGCCTGTAGGGCTCCCCTGGGCCTGTACAGAGTCCTCCAGAAGCCTCGCGGGCCCTGTGAAGGCCACCTGGGTCCATGTGGAGCTCGTGGAGGTCTCAGCAGGGTCCCTAGGGCTCACCCAGCCCTGTACAGAGGCCACCGAGCTCTGCGTGGGGGCGGTGGAGCTGTCCAGGGCCGGTACATTGCCCGCAGCGGGTTGTACAGGGCCCATAGGGCTGGTCTGGGCCCGTATGGAACCCGCAGAGGGGATGTAGGGCCCGTGCAGGCCTGTATGGAGGCCATGAAGGGCTGCACAGGGTCCATAGGACCTGACCTGGCCAGTGTGAAGCCCACAGAAGTCCACGTGGAGTCTATAGAGCCCACCCAGGCCCTTAAGGGGCCTGCAGGCGGTCATGAAGGACCCGTGGGGCGCTCCCGGCCCGTACGTAGGCCATGAAGGGCTGCACAGGGTCCGTAAGGAGCTTTCAGGCTGTACAGAGCCCGTGGGGGTCTATGAGGGGCCCGTAGAGCCCATGTGGGCCAGTACACAGCCCTCGGTGGGCTGCACAGGCTCTGTAGGGCCCTCCCAGGCACGTTCAAATGCCACAAAGGGCCACAGGGAACTCGTAGGGCCCGCCCTGGCCAGCACGGAGCCTCCGGAGGTCTGTGCAGGGTCTGTAGAGCCCGCCCAGGCCCATAGCAGGGCGTTTGGGGCTCACCTGGGCCCGTACGGAGGTCACACATGGACGCATGGGGCCCGTAGGGCACCCCAGGCTTATAGAGGGTCTGTGGAGAGTCACATGGAGCCTGCAGAGCCCACCCAGGCTTGTATGGAGCCCGCAGAAGGCCATGGGGGCTGTAGAGCCCACACAGGCACGTCCAGTGTGTTCGGAGGCCCACACGGGGCTGTAGACCTGACCTGGACTCATCCAGGGCCCAAAGGGGGCCACGCGGGTCCTGTAGGGCCCGTCTGGATCTGTACGGAGCCTGCGGAGGTCCGTGCACGGCCTGCAAGGCCTGACCGGGCCGGTACAGGACACACAGAGGCCCGCACAGGAGCTGTAGAGGCCGCCAAGGCTGGTGTGGAGGCCGCAAAGGGCCCTGCAGGACCCGTAAGGCCCGGCTTAGCCAGTTCGGAGCCTGCGGAGGTTTGTGCGGTGTCTGTAGAGCCCGTTCTGGGACCGCAGCTGGTCGTGCAGAACCCGCAGGGCTCGCCTGGGCCTGTACAGTGGCCACAGGAGGCCACTTGGAGGCTGTAGGGCACACCTGGGCCGGTACGGGGCACACAGAGGGTCCGTAGATCCTGACTGTGCAGGTGCGGGGCCTGAGGAGGGCCACACAGGGCCTGTAGAGTCCGCCTGGACCACTAGGGAGCCTCTCAGAAGCCTCACGGGTCCCAAAGAGCCCACCCAGCCCCTATGGAGCTCTCAAAGGTGCGCGCAGGCCCCACAGGTCCCAGCGGCGCCCATATGGAGGCTGTGGAGGTCCACGCGGGGTCTATAGAGGCTGCCCAGGCCCATATGGGGCCTGCAGTACATCACAGGGGGCCTGTAGGGCTCACCTGGGCCTGTACGGCACCTGCAGAGGGCCGCACATGGCCCATATGGTTCGCCCAGGCCCGTATGGAGCCCACAGAGGGATGCTTGGGACCCATAGCACCCGCCCTGGTCACTGCGGGGCACGCAGGGGCCACGTGGGGCCCATAGACCCTGCCCCAGGCCCATACTGGGCCAGCCGGGGGCCTCGCAGGGCCTGTAGGGCTCGCCCGGGTCTCCATAGACCCTGCAGGAGGCTGCGCGGGGCCGTATGGCCCGGCGTGGAGCTTGGCACCGGGACCCCAGCGCGCCTGACCGCCACTGCGTGTCCCCCGCCGTCCCCGCGCTCTGCCGTCCCGCTGCGGCGCCCGCAGGACCCTGAGCACCAGCCGCCGAGCACAGACTTTATTGCGGCCGCCCTAGCAGCTGCTGAGGGGCCGCGCGGCGCCCGCGACGCCGAAGCGCGCGCTGAGCACCGGCGAGCTCGCGCGCCGCTCCTGCCCCGGCTGCTGCCCGCCCGCGAAGAGCGTGAAGGCGCCGGGCTCCAGGCGCCAGGGCGGCCCCCAGACCGCGCGCTGCGCCGCCGTCACCTCGAAGGGCAGCTTGGCCGCCCGGCCGGCCGGCAGCGCCACGCGGCGGAACGCCACGAGCTGCCAGCGCGGCACGGGCACGGAGGGCTGCTCCCAGCGCAGGTAGAGCTGCACCACCTGCGGGCAGGGACGGGCTGAGCCGGGCGCCGGGAGCGCGCCGGCCCCGCGGCGCCGCGGCGCTCACCTCCTCGCCGTCCCGCCGCCCCGTGTTCTCCACCACCACGGACACGGAGAGGTTGGCGCAGGGGGGCAGCGCCGTGGGGCTCAGCACCAGCTCGCGGTACGTGAAGGTGGTGTAGGAGAGGCCGTAGCCGAAGGGGTAGAGCGGCGCCGCGGGCCCGTAGTAGCGGTACGTCCGCCCCGCCATGGTGTAGTTCTCCATGGGCGGCACCTGCGGGCAGCGGCGGCGTGGCACCCAGCCCGGCGGCACCGCGGGCCGGCACTGCGCGCGCTCACCTGCTCCATGCTGGCTGGCCACGTGGCCGGGAGGCGCCCGGCCGGGTTGGCGCCGGCGCGGCCCAGCAGCACGTCGGCGATGGCGAGGCCGGCCGCCTGCGCCGGGAAGAAGCAGGCCAGGATGGCGCCCACGCCGTCGTGCTCCTGCGCCCAGCTCACGTCCAGCGGCCCCGCGTTGAACAGCAGCAGCACCACGGGGCGCCCGGCGGCTGCGGGCACACAGGTTGGCACCGACGCCGGCTGCCGTCACCGGCGCCCGCGGCGCCGCGCCGAGCCCCTACCCGCGCGCACGGCGTCCTGCAGCAGCTGCAGCTGCTGGCCGGGCAGGGACAGGTCCGCCCGGTCCTTGCCCTCCGTCTCCAGGTCGATCCCTGCGGGCAGAGTCCGGGAGCGGCGCGTTACCCGCGGGAGGACAGGGCAGCGCTGCCGGCTCTGCCCCCGGCCCCCACGCACCGGTGCCCAGGCACACGAGCACCACGTCGGCGCCGCGCGCCGCGGCCTCCACCTCCGCGGGCGCGTAGTCGCGGCACGGCGGCTCCCTGCAGCCCGCCGCGAAGCTCACGTTGGCTGCCAGCATCTCCAGGCCCCTCCTGCGCCAGGGAGAGGCCGCGTGGGCTCAGGCTTGGCACCCGCGGGCACAGCCGGGCCGCGGGCGCCTGGCCCGGAGCCCCGCTCTGGCGTACCGGGGCGTATAGATGTACTGGGGCTCCGGGACGGGCGCGTAGTCCCCAAACAGCACGCGGGGGTTGTCAGCAAAGGGGCCCACAACCTGCGGAGCGGAGAGGGGCTGAGCGCGGGGGGCCGCCTGCGCGCGGGCCCCATTCCCGGCACTCACCGCGACACGCCGGGCGCGCAGGTCCCGCAGCGGCAGCGTGTCCCGCTCGTTCTTCAGCAGCACGAAGCTCTTGACGGCGGCCTCCCGCGCCAGGGCTCGGTGCGCCGGGCTCTGCACGTCGCCCAGGCCCAGGGCGCTGTAGGGGTTCATGGCCGGGGGGTCGAACTCACCCAGGCGCAGGCGCGTGTAGAAGAGGGGCCGCACGCGGGCGCGCAGCGTCTGCGGGCGGCGGCGGCAGCGGGAGCTCGGGCGCAGGGCACCGCGGGCGCCGCGCGGCCCCGTCCCGCCTCACCTCCAGCGTGATGCTGCCCGCGGCCAGCGCCTGCCCGATGCGCATGAAGACGTTGTCCTGGATCCCGTAGGAGAGCTCCAGGTTGCAGCCTGCGTTCACCGCGGCTGCGAGGGAGGGGGACGGCGGCGCCGTCACGCGTGGCGCTGGGGCCCCCGTCCCGCCGCGGGCCCCCGCGCTCACCCACGGCCGTCTCCAGAAAGCTGTCCGTGTAGTGGTGGCCCAGCATGATGAGCTCCACGGCGCCCTCGTCGCTCACCACGTAGCCCTCGAAGCCCCACTCGCCCCGCAGCACATCCGTCAGCAGCTTCTTGTTGGCGCAGGCGGGGACGCCGTTGATGCTGCCGCGGGAGCGCGGTCGGCACCGGAGCGCGGCCGGCACCGGCGCGCGGCCGGCCCTGCCGTGCGGTACCTGTTGTAGCTGCACATGAAGCTGAAGGAGCCGGCGCGCGCGCAGGCCTCGAACTGCGGCAGGAAGGTGGTGCGCAGGTCCCGCTCCAGCACCTGCGCCGGGCAGAGCGGGTCAGCGCCGCGGCGAGCCCCCCGCCGCCCCCGCGCCCGCGCCCGTGCCCACCTTGGCGTCGAAGCTGAGCCTGGAGACGGGGATGTCCTCGGGGCCGCCGTGCACGCTGAAGTGCTTGCAGCCGGCGCTGGCCGCCACGTAGCGCGGGTGCCGGCCCTGCAGCCCCTGCACGAAGCTGGTGGCCAGCTCCGCCGTCAGGAACGGGTCCTCGCCGTACGTCTCCTGGCGGGCGCACGGGCTGGTGGGCGCCCCGCAGGGACACCCCTGTCCCCAGCCCTCGCTCCTGCCCCACGCAGCCCCCCACGGGGCCTGGACCCGGCCCGCAGCACCTGGTTCCGGCCCCACAGCGGGTGCCGCATGATGTTGAGCACCGGGCTGAAGCAGCTGAGCCCCGTGTGGTCCCCGTAGCGGCCCGCGGCGGTGAAGTTGTTGTGCTTGGCCCGCACTTCGGTGGCCGTGGCGTTGGCCACGCGGTAGACGAGCTCCTGGCTGCGGGGAGAGCCGCGTTGGAGCGCGGCCGCGCGCCCCGTGTGCTGGGCCCGCGCGGGGCTCCTACCTGAAGGCGGCCGCCAGCCCCAGCGCCTGCGGGAAGGCGGTGGCCCAGCCGGGCGCCTCGGCGTCGCCGCGCAGACACTCCGTGTTCCAGTTGTAGGGCCCGATGCCGAGGCGCGGGATGGGGGGCGCGGGGCCGTTGCGCAGGGCTCCCCCCCGCGCCACCTGCAGCACCATCTCGCCGGGGCTCAGGCGGCCCACGAGGTCGTCGAGGCGGCGCTGCCAGGGCAGCGCGGGGTCCAGGAAGGGGAAGGGGAAGGTGCCAGGGCCGGCGGCGCAGCGCGGCGCCCAGCAGCCCAGCGCGGCGCCCAGCAGCAGCGCGGCCCAGCGCGGCGCCGCCATGCCGAGCGCGGAGGAGGTGCCGCGCCGGGGAGGAGCCCGCGCTCCCTCCGGCCCCTTGGAAAGCTCCGCGTGGAGAGCAGCACCCGGCCCGACAGCACCGGGAAACGCGAGCCCGGGCCGGGAAGGGAAGCCAGGCCTCCCAAGGGCGCTGCTGTCCCCATGCCGGCCCCATGGCCCTGGTCGGGGGCACTTGCAGGCGCATGGTGCTGCCGAAGCACAGGATGGTGCCGGGCACCGCAGCGCCCTAGGGCTCCAGAGCTCCACAAAAATTCCCCACCCAGAAAGGGGCAGAGGAACCGCTGGTCACTGGCGATGCCGGTGGCTTGAGACGCTCCGGGTGAGCCAGGGTGACGCACGAAGCTCTCAGGATGCCACTGGCAGGATCTGCACCAGGAACGGAGCCCGAGCGGGGGGCTCCCACATCCACAGGGACCCCAGGGGCCCCTCCAGGCTGCGGACACGGTGCCACCTGCGAGGCTGAGCAGGGCCGGGGTGCGCGCAGGGCCCTCCCGCGCTGGGCCCTCGGGGGAGCAGGTCCCGCATCCACAGAGGCTGCGGAGGCTCCTTCTCTGGAGATCTTCCAACCCCCCCGGATGCCACCCTGTGCCCCGTGCTCCGGGTGTCCCCGCTGGAGCAGGGGGTTGGACTGGATGATCCCTAGAGGTCCCTTCCACCCTCAACCATCCCGGGATTCTGTGATTGCTCACGGTGTACCGCGCTGGCACCGCAGGAAGGGGCGCACAAGCTGCCTGGGGGGACACCCGGGGATTCAGCGTTTCCTTTAATGAGCAGGCCCTTTCTCTAGCCATTTCTCTTCAGCGGGAACAATTCACTTGGCAAAAGTTAACATCCCCGGGGGCCGGTTAACATCACCAAGGCACCGGGAGCTGCTGGTGCCGCCCGCGGCCGGGGCTCGCGGGTTCCCCCTGCTCCCAGCAGGACCCCTGGCGGTCTCCCTTCCTGCGGGCCCCGCTCCGCCGCGGGAAACCTGAAATCGGAACAGGGAAAAACTACAACAAAAATAAAGCGCGAACCGGGGAGGCGCCCCGCGCCGCCGCACCGAGCCAGGCCCCAGCGCTGCGCCACCGCGCAGGGCAGCGCCGCGCGCCACGGCCGGGACCGCAGCGGACCGGACCGGACCGAACCGGGCGAGACCTAATAGGACCGGACCGGGTCTAATAGGACCAAACCGAACCGATCCCCACGCGCGGCAACCCCGCCCTGCCGCGCAGCCCGCCGGGTAATGTAGGCGGCCACGCCCCCTGCATGCCGGGTAATGTAGGCGCTCGCAGTCACGTGGGACAGCTGTCAGCCCGCTCCCCCGCCCTCCGGGGAGGGCGCGCGCTGCCTTGTGGGACGCGTAGTTCGGCGGCGGGTGGCGCCGGCCGTGCGCGCGGCGCGCGGACTACAAATCCCGTGACACCCCGCGCGAGGCCCTCGGCGCCGCGGCGGGGCTGGGCCGCGGCGGGGCGGGGACGCAGCGGGCCGGGAGGATGTCGCGCCAGGCCGGCCGCAGCACCGAGAGCAAGAAAATGGTAACGGCGGCGCCCGCGGGCCCGGCGGGGTCCCCGCGCCGCCCCGGGGGTGCCGTGCCCGCGCCGTGCCAGGCCGCGGGGCCCCATCGGCGGCGGGGAGGCGGCTCGGGCCCTGCCGCGGAGCGCGCGCGGGGCCGAGGGCAGCCCTCAGCCCCGGGGCGCAGTAACGTTCTCCCCTCCTCCGTGGCGATCTGCACGCGCAGGTGCCTCCAGCAGCACCGGGACGCGGCAGTGCCGGGGGCAGCAGCCCGAGCCGCCCTCCTCCGGCGGGCACGGCCGTTCCCGGGCCAACGGGATCAGCTTCGGGCGTTCCTGCGGCTGCCACATGACAGTACGGCCGTGGGGCTCTGCACCGAACTGCAGTGCAGAAAATATAACTGACCGAAAGGCTTCACGTGCTCTAATCCCATTAGGCAGGCTGAAAATGAAGATCTGATTTACAAAAAATGAATTTCGCTCTTGTCTTTGTTATAACAATCCAAGGGTCCCCAAGCAGCAGTTGCAGGCAGTGACCGATCACCGTGGGGCTTCTCGCACGCTCTAACAGCGGGTGAAACCCTCAGGCTTGGTGTAGGAAACGACAGCGTCTTGCACTGGTAGCAGCTGGACTTATCCGTCCATCCACCCCTACTCTGTCCAGCTGCCAAGCACTATCTTTACTAGAAGTACTTAAATCCTTAGAAATAGCATAACTTTTGCTGCATCTCTGTTAAAATCTCTGCCAAATGTCTGCCTCTGCTAGTTGAGTCACGGGACACTTCCACCTTGTCCTTCTGAGTAATCTAAATTTAAACAGTCTTTGTCTTTTCATGATGAAAGGAGAATTGGAAGTGCTAAACATAAAGAACACGTGTCAATTCTTCAGATCTAAAATTGAGCAAGGAGCCCGACTGGTTCTTTTCATGTGTCTGAAATCTCTTGGTAGCACCTCGCTGTTGACCCATGAATTATGGTGACAAGATGGAATTCCCTGCATCTTCTAACAAACATAACTCCTACTTGTTGAATGTTGCAGTTTGGGAGTGCTTCTTTCTGGTGTTTGCCTTGGCTTTGTGTACGCTTGTTCGGAATGAAGTGTGGTTAGTGCTGTCACTTAACTCTGATGTTGTCTCTTTTCCCTTCCTTTCTGCCTGCCTGCTGCTTTCATTCTGTAGTATTGGTATTTGCCATTCATTTCACCTTCTGCATCTATGCATCTCATGGTAGGTGATAGGCTTTTAATCTGAGATTAGACTTTCTGTAATGTTTCTAATTGCTAAACCTGAAAGCAGAAGTAAAAAAAAACACTGCGTTAAAGTGGCATATTTGCTCGTGAAGACGCTTTCTTCGGGTGCTATGAAAATCCGAAGCTCCATTTGTTGTAGGAAGCGCAGTCTGCAGGAAGCAGTTTGAGCCAGAGGCCCTTCCACCTCTCGGGCGTTGGTTGAAGTGAAGCCACGACCCTGGTGACTGCAGGTCGTTGCCATCCGGGTGTTACTCCATGGAACACGTGAAGTGACCGGAGACCTCCCGGGACCGCGCTCCGCACCCGGGAATGGGGAGCGCTGGGTGTGTGGGGAGGGAACAGAGGGACTCGCTTGTTCCTAATCGAAGGAGGTTCTTTCCAAATGGGATTGAAGTCGCCTTGTCAAAAATGTGACCATCTCTGCTTTTGAAGCAGCAAGTTCCTTCGAGGCACCAGGTTCTGTTCCGCGCTTCCCCAGCTGAAGCAGCACTGCCCGCAGACCCCGGAAGGCTCCTGCCTTCTTTTTCGGCTTGTACTAAATTGCTTTTGCCTCTGTCTAGAACTCGGAGCTCTTCACACTGACGTACGGAGCTCTGGTCACCCAGCTGTGCAAGGACTACGAGAACGACGAGGACGTCAACAAGCAGCTCGACAAGATGTGAGTGGATCTGCCGTCTTGCGGGTGCTCTGGAAACCTGCAGACTGGGCTTTAGTTAATGTTGGTATTTCCCGGAATTGTTGCGTTTCTCCGTCATCTTTTTGTACAAACGTCGGGTGTCTTTCTGACGCGGCGCCGTTCTCCTGTAGCTCATTGCTGTCTGGTGCGTTGGCAGGGGTTACAACATCGGCGTCCGGCTAATAGAAGACTTCCTGGCCCGGTCCAACGTGGGGAGATGCCACGATTTCCGTGAAACTGCAGACGTTATTGCAAAGGTAACTGTCCAAGGCAGCTCTGCCGGGCTCGTGGCGCTGGTGACGTTGGAATGGCAGTTTGAACCTCATCGGGAGTTCCTCCTGTGTCCACAGTTCTAATTCCAGAGATGCCTGTGGACATCTTTCCTTGAGGAGGACCTTCCATATTAGCTGGTTTTGCTTCGATAAAAGAGTATTTGGGGGAGGAAAAGAGATTTTGGGGAAGCAAAAAAGGAGAGAGAGAATTAGGTCTGTGACTTTTGCTGACTGGTGGAAATTGGGGGAAAGGAGCGGTGTTTTCAAAACCTTTAGTATATTTTTTTTTGACAAAGATCAGAGTAATATTGTGGCTTCATGGGTCACTTTCCTGTTGATACTCTGTTTCACATAACAGATAGCATTTAAAATGTATTTGGGCATCACTCCAAGCGTCACCAACTGGAGTCCGGGAGGTGATGAATTCTCCCTGATTTTGGAAAGTAACCCCTTGGTGGACTTCGTGGAGCTCCCTGACAACCACTCGACTCTCATCTATTCCAACCTGCTGTGCGGGGTGCTGCGGGGAGCCCTGGAGATGGTAAGGCACCGACCCGCTTGTGCTGCAGCAGAGAGGCCAGAGAAATCTGGACTGTGAAGATACCTTTATGAGTAACCAAGATACCAGCAGATAGTTCAGCATCTGGTGTGTCTGCATGACCGATGGCTTTGTTTTGGACGTGAAATACAAAGCAAGGAACGAGCAGGAGGGTGCTTTGTTGCTGTGCCTCCCTTGCTGCAGCTCCCAGCCTTGTTTAGCTGAACTTTTCAAGGCAATACCCAAGCAGGACACAGCCCCGAGCAAGAGGGTCAGTTGGGGTCCTTGAAGGGAGTCCCAGCTACGCCACAGGAGGCACCTTGTGCAGGCAGGTGCCCACGGAACGGGGGAGATGTGATCTTGAGAGCGAGTGAGGGCTTCCCCGGAGCTCTGCGTCGCACGGCACGTCCTCCCGGGGGTCATGAGCAGAGGGCATCTAGGGAGGCTGCTCTTGCAATGGAATAACAGCTCTTTCCTCTTGCACCCTAGGTTCAGATGGCCGTGGATGTAAAATTCGTGCAGGACACACTGAAAGGAGACAGCGTCACAGAGATAAGGATGAAGTTCATCAGGCGGATCGAAGACAACCTCCCAGCTGGTGAAGAGTGAATCGCAGCCCAGCCTTGGGGCCGCAGGGGAGCAGCTGGCCGTTAGCTCTCATCACAGATCCGTAGGGAAATAGTGCCCCTGTGCATTCAGACTGACTCACTGACTGTTTAAGATGTCATATAGTCTTCTCCTCTTACCTCCATCTTCCATAGAAGACAATTGTTTGGTTGCTGTTTATTTCACAGGTTCATTCTGAAGCTTTTTCCTAAGGTGATGGTTTTTCCATGTCCTCCCCTGGAGACTCTTTCTATGCTGTTTCTAATTGTGAGATTTGGTTCTGCTCAAACTCTAAAAAGTTTCAGTCTGTTCAAATCTGAATCCAAGTTTGATCCCCAGAATTGGGGATACACGAGTGCCACTGCGTTTGCTAAATGCTGTTTAAAAAAAGAGGTTGCTAAAAGGAACTCTGCCATAGGCGCATGTCATTTCTGTAGACCAAACTGGCTTCCTGCAGTTGATTCTGAAGTTACTAGTGAAGTGCAAACCTGATCCCAAGGGGTGTTCAGCAGAGCTGCCTCAGCGCTTGGCTCCTTCTCCCAGAGCAGGAGGTCTCTGCTGCCCGGGCCCTTGGCCCTTTCCCTTCGCCCAGGAGCGGTCTCAGAGCGGACTCAGCAGCCCCTTCTCCACCAGGTTGTTTGTGCTTTGGTCTCTTCAGCCTCCTCTCGGAACAGAGAGCCAGTAAATTGTGTGGGAGAAGCACTGAGTACTGTAAATGGAGGGTTAAATGCATTTCAGCAGATGGAGTCTGTTTTCTTCTTAAATTCTGCACCATGTAAAGGGGATGCCAGGATACAGTCTCACATACGTGTTTAGGCTGACTTTTCCGTGTTATTTGAATTGGCAGGATAGAGCAGTCTGCAATACCTGCTGCAGTGTCGAGTAACTAAGTGCACAAAGTAATGTTGTGCCTCAGAACCCAAGAAATTGTCCTTTTCTTTGGCCACCCTTTTCAGACTGCAGTCAGACGTTTAATTCTCTGTCCCCGTTACACAGCACGGAGGCACGGATCCGCAGGGATAACTGGGAGCCTGTGGCTGCCACGGGCGCTGGGGCTTGGCCGTCTCTGCGGGTTTGCGCGTGAGCGTGAGGTGCAGGAGAGACGGTGCTGCCGGTTGTGCCGTGCGTCCTGCCAAGGACGAGGGCGCAGAGCGCTCGGGTTCTCCAAAACACCCCCAGGAGGTTCCTTCCTGAAGAATTCACCCTGCTTTGGGCTGGCCGGAGGCTGCGCTTGGGCCCAACGCTGTCCCTTGTCCCCAGAGCGGCTCAGCCGAGGTGGCCACCTGGGCTCTCCCCTTGAGCCCGTTGTGCTGGGGCAGTTCTGGCTAGTTGGGAAAGGCTGGAGACCTCCATGCTGCGACCGTTCTCGTTAGTGCTGCAGTAATTGGGGTCTGCCAGGGAATCCAGGTTGTTCCATCAGGCAGACTCCACAGCTCAGACAGGCCCTGTTTTCCCCGGTTAATTCCTTTGGGCTTTGCTGTGGTCTGTCCTGGAAAGGGGCTCCGAGTCACTTTAAAGGTGGTCAGGGAATTACTGCAGGCAGCAGCCGTGGCTAATGATGCTCTGGGGGTGGAGGTGCCGCGTGGTCGCCTTGCAAAGGTGCAAAGAGACGGGTTGTTTCTCAGCATCGGTGGTTATAAGTCATGTTAAGGATGCATTTTAAAAGCAGTTACATTAAAAGCAATCCCAGCGTTGACTCTGGTTCTTTTGGAAGCCGCTGCCCTGCGGAAGGAGCTCCGGGGTGAAACGGTCCCGCGAAGCTGCCGGAGCCGCTGCTCGGCCGCGTCCTGCTCCGGGCCCGCGGTCGGCGTCCCGCATCCAGCCCTCCCACGGGATTCGGCTGCCCCCGGCGCTGGCCGGGCCCCGCGGATGGTGCCCCGGTCCCCACTAGCGAGCGGAGGGCCCGGAGCCGGGCAGCAGCGCGTGGGGCCTGTGCCCGTCGTCGGGTGGCGCTTCCCACAACACGGCAGCTCCCCTGCGCTTCCGAGCGGCAATGGGCCCCGCTCCAAGGCAAACACGGCCAAATCCCAGGTGCGTTTCCCTCAGGATCAGGAGGGCCGGAGGAGCCCCACGGCCGCAGGGTCTGCGCGGCCTCCTGCCCGCAGCCGCAGAGCCACCGCCGGGGGGACCGGCCTGCGCTTGAAGCCCCCGCTCGGATTTTCGCAGCCCGGGGCACTGCGGGTCTGCAGGGCTGGGGGACCTGCCCCGAGGGAGCCGCGCACGGGGGCGGCGGCGGCAGCGGGGGACAACCCGGGGGGTGTCCGGGAGCCGCGCGGAGCGGCCGGAGCAGCTCCCGGTGCCGGCAGAGGGTGCTGAGAGCTCGGCCGGCGCCGGCAGCACCCGGAGCTGCTCTCGGCAGAGCCGGCGTCGCGGGGCCGGGCGGCTGCACCCGCCGTCCCCATCCCCGTCCCGGCAGGAGGAGCCACCGCCGGGCCCGTCTCCCGCTGCCTCCTGCTCCGGCCCCGCGTCCCAGGCCCTCATTTGCAGCGTGGGGGATGCGGCACACGTAGGAGCGCGGAGCCGCCGCGCAGCCCCGCGCGTCGCAGCCCCGCGCGTCGCAGCCCCGCGCGTCGCAGCCCCGCGCGTCGCAGCCCCGCACACCGCTCCCTCTGCCCGGGGCAGCAGCACCGGCCGGGCTTGCATCTTGTGCCCAGGTCCTGTCTCTGCATCGCCCCCACTCCGTGTCCCCACACCAGCAGCTTTTGTGACACGGCGGCAGCAAGAACCAGGCCCACGAGAAAGGCCCCGATAGCCTTGATGGCACCCGGCATCTCCCGAGATAACCCCGGGCGGCTGCGGGGCCGGGGGCGCCACGCGTCCCCGCGTGTCCCGCGGCCAGGACGGAGCCGCTCACAGGCTCCTGCCCCGAGGAGCTGCAAAGCTCCCAGCAATTTGCTGGGGCCACTGGGTCAAAAACAGCCCAGACCCTCTGGAAGAACAAAAAGCAAAAATTGCATTAAGTAAATTAAAACTGTCTACTACCAAGTAGCTCATTGTAGACGAGGGAGAATATGCAAAAAGCTCTGTTTGAAACCTACTAAATATTACCATGTGCTGTTTATAGGAAACAAATGGGGAAAGGCATGCTGCATCAATAAAAGCCTGAGCATGGTTGGAGTTGGACCGAAGCCTTTCCACGGCTCTAGGTTATTGAATACCCTCCACTTTCATGTAGTGCCAGGCCTGACCCCTGGACACATACCACGGAGGGGAAAGTCGACTTGTGGGAATAATAGACATTCCTGACGAACAATTTAACCTGGCAGGAAAAGAGGCAACTTTCGGCTTTTCATGTCTCCGCGCGATATTAAAGATGACAACAGCGACGTGGAGACGAGCGCGGGGGAGCGAGATGGGGACGGGAGCAGGAGGCCGGCGGAGCCGCCGGGACGCTCCGGAGCTGCTCCCGGCTCCCGCGGGCAGCGTCGCGGCCCGTCCCGGTGCTCAGCCCCGGCCGCGCGCGGGCGCCGGGCCCTGCTCCGGAGGGAGGCGCTTCCGGAGCCGTGTCCTCACGGCAGGGGCAGCTCCCGCAGCTTTCGGCCAGATGTGCCGCGCGGGCCGGCGCCGTGCGCCGCGTGCTGCAGCGCGGTGCTGCTCCCCGCTCCAGCGCGGCCAACAAACAGCAAAACAAACAAGGAGGAAGAGCGCGGCTGCGGCACGGTCCCCCTTGCCGCAGGCAGCCCCGTCCCCTCCGCTGGCCAAGGGCCACCGCCTCCGTCCCTGTGGTCCTGAAACCCCCTGTATCCTCCCAGCCGCGAGCAAGACGGCGGCGATAGGCGCCTGCGGAGCGCTATCATCCCGCTGGGATCATTTCTCCCCTTTCTCTTCTCCCGCAGGATTTACTGCGCGTTTGACCTCCCCGCCTGGACTCTCGAGCGTTTCAGAGCACAACGGGCCGGGCTCCCCGGCTCCACGTGGTCTGCCGGGACTCGGCAGCTCCCACCCCTCGAGCCGGGGAACGGAGGTGCCGCCGGGAAGGTCATCCCAGCTCCCGTGCACAGCTCCAGCCAGGGACCCGTTTTATGCTTATGCAAAAATTCACTTGAAAAAACACGTTGCTTTTCCACAAGACATGCTGATGCGAATCCAAGCGGAAAGCGGCAGCGTTTCTTCTCCAAAAGCTTCCGAGAGCTCCGCGAGCCAGGAGCGCTCCCGCGCGCCGTTCCAGGTCTGGATTGCAGCTCCCTTCCTCCTCTCGGCTGGGCGGAACCGTCGCTGCCTCGGGGCTGCCCCCAGGAGCCCAAGGGGTTGAATTCAAACACACTTTGCAGCTCCTCTGCGGAGCATCTAACACCGTCACCCTTGGAGCCGCCCTGTCCTGCACCGCGAGCGCCTCCAGGCACCCCGGGGCTCCCAGACACCCTTCGCAGCCCGATCTCCCCTTGCTCCTTTCCAGCTCTTACTATTTTTTCTGGCTTTTATCCTCTTGGCTACTGGAGCAAAGGCGAAAGGGCAGCAGGAGGTTTCCAAGCCCGCTCTTTCCGCGCCACCGTGGGCCCAGCTGTCCCCGCTCCCCCTTAACTCAACTCATTGCTATTCAACACAAAATCCTAATCACCAATTTGGATAGTGAGACACACAATCAAAAACCCGGCAAACACCAGGCTCGCCCTAAGCCAAAGCCCTCCAGCAGGAAATGCGCCGGTGCCGCCCAGCCCGGTGCCAGCAGCGGGACGGCCCATCCAGCTCTGCTCTCTGCCCGTCACCGCTCTCCTTCTGCCCTTCCTCCTCGGGCAGCCAAACCCCGGTAATTAGAACCACTGCCGCTGTTGTCCTAATGGCATCAAGGGCCCTGCCCTCCCGCACGGAGCGGGTTCACGCGGCCCCTCCGTCCCATCCCGGTGCCAAGGGGCAGGTCCCGGTTCACACTCCCACCCCAGTGCCCAGCGGAGCCGGGAGCTGCCGGTGCGGAGCAGACTTGGCCCGCGCCGCTGCCGCCTTGAGCGAGGGCTGCGGGCCAGGAAAAGGAGACACAGACGTTTTGATGAGAAATGTTTGTTTTCTTTTAAAATAGTTTTAATTGTGGCTTTCTCGGGAGGGAGCCCTGCGAGGGGCCGTGTCCCCCCGCGCCGCGGCACACGGGGCTCCTGCTTTCCTGGGGCTGCTGGTCCCGGCCACCCCTTCCCAGAGGGAGCAAAGCCCCAGGTGCTCCCAGGATCCCAGGCTCCCGCACATGTCGTGCACAACCAGCCGGACCGCGGGCACTCACACAGGGAGAGCATTTACCAGAACAGTGTCTCTTTCCAACAGGAAAATACTGCGTTTGTTTTAATTAAAGCTAGAGCCGACGGTCTGAAGAGGCTGCCAGGCCACTTCCATCCTGGGCCACGGCCTTGTCCCTCTCTCCCACGGCCCGGCCAGGAGCTGGGGCTGCCCCTGCCTCGTGCGCGACCCCCAGCCCGGGGATCCTGTCCCCAGAGAGGCAGCAGCGCCTGCCCCAGCATCCGCATCCCTCAGCATCCCCCAGCCCCAGCTCCTGCATCCCTCAGCATCCCGCATCCCCCCATCCTCCTGCATCCCTCTGCCCCAGCTCCTGCATCCCGCAGCATCCCACACCCCCTATCCTCCTGCATCCCCCCATCCTCCTGCCCTGGTTCCTACATGCCCCAGCATCCCACATCCCGCATCCCTCACGCTGCTGCCCCAGGCAGTGGCACCCCCGGCATCACGCCGTGCCCGCGGGGCAGGGATGCCCGGAGGCGCCGCGGCCGCCGGAGCGCAGAGCGTTAAGCGGGGCGGCCAGGAGGAGCTCGGAGGCGCTGGAATGAGGAAGCCGAGGAGCGGGTACCCCGTAGTGGAAACGGCTTGGCAGGGGCAGTGGAAAAGGGAGGCCTCGCGCGGCGCGGCAGGCTGGGCTTGCTCCGAGCGCCGCGCCGCAGCGCAGCCTTCAAGCCTGCCATTGTTCTCCCCTAATTATTCCCACTCCGCGTCTTACACCCCATAACTCAGGGAAGCTGAGTAATGGAAGAAACAACAGCAATTTTAATCTCTCAGTACCGGTGGTCTCCACCAAAAAAATGCTTTCAAGCACGCTGCGGTCACGACTTCCTCGGCTCGGTGGGCAGCGCAGGGGGAGGAGAGCCCCAAACACCCTCCGGGGTTAAGGAAAGCGGGGCCGGGAGGGGAGGGGACAGCAGCCATGGAGCAGGGATGTGGCGTGAGGTCCCCCCCATGGAACCACCGTGTTTTCCTCTCCTTATGGCTAAGCCATGGAGAGGAGAGCACCAGGTGCCAGCGTGGGGCTACAACCCCTCTTTTCCATAGGGGACCTGGCTGGCAACACCCCAGGCTCTCTAGAACACTCGATACCAACAAAAGCCACTGGCGGCTCCTTTCCTACCCCAACCTGCAGCCCGGAGGCTCCTCCACCTGCGGGGGACAAGGGCAGGACAACAGGGAACCGCGGGGGGAGCCTGGCCACAAGCAGCCCAGCATCCCTCTTGCTGCACCTTCACGTGCAAAAAATACAGGAAGAAATTGCTACGTGCACCCCAGGGTCACCAGCAGCCTGGGGAGGACGGGGCAGCACCCGCCAGGATGCAGCGGGAGATGCAGCACCACGTGCCGGGGCCAGGCACCATCCCCGGCCTTGCGCCTCCAGCTCCGGTTTGCAACCTCAGCTCTCTACAGACACAGCAACTACCCTGCAACAAATTAGAATCCACTTCCCTCCTGATTGAGGTTTCTTCACTAGCAAAGTCAGGGCCAAACGAAGAAACAGCTCGCGGAGCTGAGCAGCCACTCGCGGCGCACGGGACCCGGCACACGGGCTGCAGCGACGCTCTTGCACCGGGCAGAGCAGAGCAAGCACCTCCAGGACGTGGCATTTTGCATCACTTCTAAGCAGCTCATTCCTAGTTTTGCTGTAGAGTGTGCATCGGGCACCCGAATTTAGGAGTATTTGGCTACAGATACGTCCTAGACCCGGATGCAGCTCGGGGCAGCAGCTCTGGGAGAGGCTCCCGCACGTGGCTGCCAGTGTCAGCCCATCCCGGAGCTGCGCGAGGGAGCAGGAGGCCCTGGAGCATCCTTGGTCCCTGGAGCATCCTTGGTCCAGCAGGGCCGCATCCCCGCGGCACCGCGGAGCGTCTTGGGCTGCCGGCGCCGCAGCCGCCCCGCGTGGGCGAGCGGGACCCACGCGGTCCTGCCCCCGGGGGGGCGCGAGCCGCCGCTGTGTGGTCCACAGCCATCTGGATGCACTTACAGCAATGCTGCAGCAATTGCGAAGAGATCAAAAATCGTCAGGCCAACCTTGATTCCCATTGCATTTTTTGCATTTTTGAGGACTCGCAGCTAAAACCTGCCTGCAGGGAGGGGACGTCGCAGGGCACCCCGGGAACGCTCAGTTTGGGCCACAGGGACTCGACCCGGAGCAGGGGTCGGGGGAGCCCGGCACAATGGTGGGGTTGGGGGTCTGCATCGGCGCAGGAGCAGCCTCCGCTCCTGCCCAGGGGCACAAGGACCCACAGGTCCCTGTGTCCCCACGAGCACAGGGCAGCGGTGCTGCTCAGGTTGCCCCACGGCAGGTGCACGGAGTCACCCTCACGTGTCCCCACGCGTCACAGGAGGCCCAAGGGCAGCCCAGAGCAGTGCTGGCTGCAGACCCGGTCCCCGGCTCAGCCCAGGCCGGCTCCGCACGCTGTTATTGCAGCAGCGGATCAAGGCAGAGCCCCTCTCCGCGCCGCGCGCCCCCCGGCAGCGGCTGCAGAGGCTCCGTGTTGACTTTGGGCCGGGATGAAAGCGGAGCTCCGCAGCGGCTCCGCGGCGGGGCCGGGGAGGCGGCGGCGGCTGCGTCTGGGGGGTCCCGGCCCGCTCAGGTGCTGCTGCCCACGAGGGGCTGCGGAGCGGGACCCACGCGGCCCCATGCGCCAAGGGAACCTACCTGGGCTGCGAGGAAGCCCCGAGCAGCCGTGAGGACGCGGTGACAGAGCCGAGGGCACGACAGCCCCAACACCGACCCAGCAGCTCCAAGGCGGAAAGAGCCAGGGAGGAACCCGGCTCCTTATATAGGGCAGCTGCTCCTGCACCTGGGGCTCCCGTCAGCCCCAGGTGCGCGTCCCACCGCGGGGCCCGGGCATGGCGAGGGTTAACGGGGCGCCCCGCGCGCGCCGCCGCCGCGGGAGCAGGAATGCGGTGGCTGCATCAATGCGGCCATTGTCCGTGTGCGGGCCGGCCCGCGCCGCGCGCCCCGGCGCGCTCCCGGCCCGCCGCATTCCTCGGCACGCAGCCTCCTAGCAACTGGCATTCCCGGGCCGGCGGCAGGGGCACGGAGCAAGGCCGCGTCCCGCAGAGCCGAGGGCGACGCTCCGAGTGGCACGTGGTGACCCAGCTCGGGAACGCAGCCCGCGGCGCCCGGACGCCTCCGGCACTGCCCGGAACGGGGCTCCCCGGTGCTGCCGGGAAGAGGCCCTGGCTGCTTTACAACTCGGATAACAAATGACTTCCGAGCGCCTCCGCGCCGGGCGCGTGGAGCCACGTGCCGGGCGCTGCTCCCTGGCCCTGTGGCTGCAGGGAGAGCATGGGAGTCGGGGGACATCCCGCCGTGCCGGCTGCTCCGCCAGGGAACGGCCCCGGTGCGCGGCCCCTCTTCCTCGGGAGCCCGGGGCCGCGACGCTCCCCGCGCGCCCTCGGGGCTCTCCCACCCGCCCTTCCACCGCACGGCCCCTTCGGACGCAGCCGCTTCCCGTGCGGATGCTCATCGCCATCCCGGCCTGTCCTGCATCCCAGCGCTGCCGAAGGAGCTGCCGCGCACGGGTGCAGCGCCCAGGCCGTGGCCGGCACCCCGGCGCACGCGCTGGGTTTACGGCGTGCCGACGCGCACGGCGTTCCCGTCCCGCTGCCCATGGACGAGGCTGGCGGCACGGGCGGTGTCGGAGCAGATGGGCTGGGATTGGTGCCGGCGCTCGCCATGCCCAGACGAGGCCGCGCGGCAGCTCTGCACAGGGCAGCCGGGACGTTCCCCATCCCCATGCCGGCACACGCGGCCGTTGGGTGCCCAGCGCTGTGGGGACTTGGCAGGGCGCATGGCGCGGGGTGCCCGCGCAGGACAGGGCACCGCATTGACATCGCAGGGAGCGATGCCGCGTGTGTCCGGCCGCTCGGCGCCTCCGAGCGCTCGTGCGTCGCCCGAGGGCACCGGCTGCCCCGTCCTGTGGCCGGGGACCATCCAGCCCCAGCCCCCCCAGGGCTGTGCGGGGCCGGGGGCTCCCGGCACCCACCTGGGCAGCCCGGCGGCGCGCGGAGCCTCGGAGACGGAAGGTGAGTGCACATTTTCCATGCGAATGTGGAGAGGAGGGGAGCGGGCTGCCAAAGCAAATACAACCCTTCCCTTCCCAAAAATGTCCTCCAGGAATTGTAAAGGATCCTGCAGCAGCAGTGCTGCTCAGCCCTTTCCCGCGTCGCCGGGACAAGCGCCCAACCCGGCTCCCTGCAGAGCTGCCGCGCTGGGAGCGTCGCTCCCACGACGGGCGCGAGCGGAGCCCGGGCCGAGCGGGAACCCACAACGGGCTCCACGGGCTCCACGGGCACCCGGGAGCGCGGAGCCTCCCGGCCAGGCCGCGGGCTGCTCCGGGCTGCCCAACGGCCGGGCGCTGCCGCCGGGCACGTTCGCCCCGCTGATCCCTCCTGGCTCATTTAAGTGACTTTGGAAAATGGGATTTTGGCTCTTAAATCGTTCAGGGGCTTTTGAAAATTCAGCTCTAAATACTTTCCGAAGTGCATTTGTATGAAGTAATTCTCTCCAACCTCCCACAGCGGTAGTCAGATTGCATTTAATCCATCACTGAATGTTCCCGAAGGCTGGGATCTGGCACCGCGCTGCACACGGAGCCGCGGCCGCGTCGCGCCGCACCGGCCCCCGCGCGCCGCAGCCACAGGGGGTCCCCATGGGGACCAGCCAGGGCCACCGCTCCCTGGGGACCGGCCGTGCACCAGCGCCGCAGGGACCCACGCGCAGCCCGGGACAAACCCAGCTGGGGCCCAGCATTTCCAGCCCCTGGTGGGTTCGGACCATAGGGTCCTCCATCCCTGTGCACGGTCACTGCATCCCCGTGCACCCTCACTGCATCCCCGTGCACAGTCACTGCATCCCCGTGCGCAGTCACTGCAACCCTGTGCACCCTCACTGCAACCCTTTGCACCCTCACTGCAACCCTGTGCACAGTCACTACATCCCTGTGCACCATCACTACATCCCCGTGCATGGTCACTGCATTCCTGTGCATGGTCACTGCACCCCCGTGCGCAGTCACTGCAACCCTTTGCACCATCACTGCAACCCTGTGCACGGTCACTGCATCCCTGTGCACGGTCACTACATCCCTGTGCACCATCACTGCATCCCCGTGCATGGTCACTGCATTCCTGTGGACAGTCACTGCATCGCTGTGCACTGTCACTGCACTCCCATGCACCATCGCTGCACCTCCATGCACGGTTGCTGCATCCCTGTGCATGGTCACTGCACCTCCATGCACGGTCACTGCACCCCTGCATGGCCAGGGTCCCCGGTACGATACCCCCGCGCCCCTCATGACGTCGCACCTGCTGTGACAGCCGGTGGCCGCTGGCCAAGCGCATCCCTTCCTGCACCCCTCGCCTTTGCCTCCCGCACACAAGGGCTGCTGTTGGGCGCGCGATTACCCCTCCTATGGAAACCTGGAAACGATCCTACAGGGCATGGGGCTCATTCGATTGCATCCACAACCCACGGAATCAAGTTAGGACTTTCTTCAGTCCTAGATTGAGTTATTTCTGCTCCTTCCCAACTGCTTGTCCCATGTGGAGCTCCGGGAGCGGTGGGATGCGCGCTGGGGAAGGGGCATCCCCCTGCCCAGCACCCCCGTGCCCGGCATCCCTGCACCCAGCAGCCCCATTCCCGGCACCCAGGCAGCGGCACATCAGCATTCCCGGGAGCAGGCCAGGCCCACGGCGCTCCCGGCGGAGCATTGAGCTGGGATTAGCCGTCTGAGCCCCCCCGCACGCGGGGAGCCCCCGGGGCACCCGACGGCCTCCCCGGGCGGCCCGGCCCGGCCCGTTGCCCCGGGCTACCTAATCTGCGGCTCCCGCGCGGGGCCGGGGGCTCCGCGGCCCCCTCGGGACGGGGCTCCCGCGGCCACCCTTATATATTGACTTGGTGCCTCCCTCCTGCGCCCGCGAGAACGGAGCCACAACCCGGGGCTGGAACCGGCTCCAAAAAAAGAAAAAAAAAAAAGAGAGGGGGGAGGAAAAAGGAGAGAGCGAGAAAAGGCAGGAGCCGGAGCGCAGCCCAGCTCGCGAGCGCCTTCCTCCTCGCGCGCTCCCGCACGGCGCTCCCGCCTCTCCCGCTGCCTCCCACCCGCCTCCCGCCAAGGTAGCGCCGGAGCCGGAGCCGCCCGCACGCCGGCCCGCAGGCTCCTTCCCGCTCCTTCCCGCTCCTTCCCGCTCCGGCCAAGGTAAGCTCCGCTCCGCGCCCTTCCCTGCCGGCACCTGGCGCTCCGCACGCTGCCTTAGGCTCGCCGAGGGGAAATCTCCCTGGTTTCGCGGTCACAAGACTGTAATTCCCAGGACTCTTCCCCGGGCAGAGGGAATATTGCAGAGACTCGTCCAGACTTCTCTCCAGGCGAGAACTTTCCCCGTGCGTTTCCCTTTATTCCTTTTTCCCTTTTCTCATCTCCTGTTTTCCCTCGACCCACTTTAATCTGCCTCTTCTAACACAGTGGTGTCCAAACGGTTTGTGATGCCTGGACTCTTAATAAGAACCAAACGGGCCGGGGCCAGGGCCGGACCCTTCTCCCTGCTCCTGCAGGATGTTCCTGGGAGAGCCGGGCTGCTGCGGGAGCGCCGGAGCACCCGCGCGGAGCCGCAGGGCTCGCCCCCAACCCCGGGGAAATACAAGGTGCTGATTTTATTGCCTTTTTGTAAGAGCCCTGCTGTTAATCAGCTCCTGAACCAGCAAGTCCCCAGCTCTGAGCGCTCCCTGAGCGCCGCGAGCGGTGCCCCGCACGCCAGCCCCGGGCTAAGCAATAACCTCCTGGAGACACTCCTCATCTATGGGCAGCTTTGCTATAGGGAACATGTTTAATAAATCATAAGGCCGGCGAATTCCTGGGATTTTTATTGCTTCTGTAAAAATGCAGTTTTGATCTCTCTGCGAGGGACACTGGGAAACAAAGCGGCTCTTTCCAGCAGCGGGATCCCGCGGCGCCGGGACGGGCGCTGCCGCCCGGCTCCAGCCCCGCCGCCGGCTAAAGTGTTTTTCCTCCTCATCCCCTTACTGGGGCAGAGGAAGAAGCAGAAACAAATTTGCACTGAAACAAGGGGATTCCTATAGGAGGAACTGGCCGTGCTGGGGCAGCCGGTCGTGCTCTCCTCATTGCACCCAGGCGGGTTTCCCTGCTTGGAGTTGGATGCATTTTGTGTCCCAGCGGGATGGAACTGCATTTCCAACCCGAGTGCAGGCGGGAGCTCGCGGGGCTTTGGAAAAGGCCGGGTGCCACGTCCGGGAGCGGGTAGGAGGCACCCGGGGCTCTGCCTGGGCTTGAAAGCGGCTCCCGCCCGGTCTCTCCTTCCCGGTCCTGCCTCTGCTTTGGGCTCTGGCCAGGCTGGGCCCGGGAGCGCCGAGTCCTGCAGCGGTTCCT
This sequence comes from Tinamus guttatus, assembly GCF_059628265.1. Classification (NCBI taxonomy): domain Eukaryota; kingdom Metazoa; phylum Chordata; class Aves; order Tinamiformes; family Tinamidae; genus Tinamus; species Tinamus guttatus. The sequence continues at coordinate 503,363 of NW_028288931.1, forward strand.
ATAATATCCCGCTGGGACAGAAGGCCGCAGCCTTGTCCTCCCGGGCGCTGGTTTGGGAGGAGCCGGGCGCTCTCCAGCTCCTGTGCCGGCCTCGGCCGTGCAGCCGGGCCCGGGGAGGAGGAGGAGGGACCGGGAGCCACCTCGGGCGCTCTCCGTCCCGGGGACGGGGCGCATCCGGCTCGCTGGCCTCCGGGGTGTCCGCAGGTCTTTCTAGGAACGCTGCAGAAGTGCTTGGATGCAGCGCCCTGCGCCGCAGCGGGGATCCGCGAGGTGCGTGAGGAAAGCGCGTCCCGGGACCCCTCGGCCGCGCGGCGCCGTTCCCGATGGAGCGTCCCGTTTCCTGCACGGCGGGAAGGCCGCCTGCAAAACGCATTAGGCGCGCGGCGAGGGCGCAGGGCTCCGCTTCCTGGCTCCACGCGCTCGGGCGCTGCCGCGTTTCCACCCTGCGCCGGGGGATCCAGCAGCGAAACCCCCGGAGCAGCGCGAGGAGGGAGGAAAGGGCTCGGATCGCATCGCCTGCCCCACGTTCCTCCCCGTGCCCGCTGCAGGGTGCTCCCGCGGCCCCGCGATCCATGTCCCGGCGCTCCCCCAGGCTCTTCCCTCTCCCTGCCCGGCCCCTCCGGACCCCTCCGGCCGGGTCAAGGCCTGGACAGACGCTCCCAGGATGGAGGGAACCAGCCGTGTTTCCACCCGCTGCTCTGGGCACGGAGCATGAGGCACAGGGGGAGTCGACGTCCTTCCAAACCTGGGCATTTTTCACCAAAGAGCCACGAAACGAGGCCTCGTTTCTTGCACGCAAGCAGCGTGCTTGGGAGCTCAGGATCCCCCTGGGAGCTCTGCCTTCCCCGCAGCAGGATTTGGCCGCGGGAGTCTCCTAAAGCCCCCGGAGCCCCAGGCGGTGCAGGCCCCGCAAACCACCGCGCTCGCCGTTCCCCCCGGCCGGCGGCTCTGGCCGGCGCTCAGAGCTGCCTCTTTTTGTCCCTTCGGAGGGTTTTATTTCGCTGCTGCCTTCCAAGTTCCCAGGGATTTTAGTTTCTAAAGCAGGGTCTTAGAAAGAGCCCTGGCCCGATGAATGAGACGATATTGCCGGTATCGAGATGAGATCTCTGCCCGTCTTTATCCGCAGACAATACAGCAGAGGGAGCAAACAAGGACACGGCTTTTCTTCGGAGGCCCATTAGGCGGACGGGAGCCTCCGCTTTGTTTGGCGCCGAAACCCAAGCCCCCGCGGCCGGACCACCGCGTCCAGGGCGGCCCCGAGCCACACGGTGCGCACCGGCCTCCCCGTTTCATTACAGGCTCTGCAGGTCAGCCCAGGTTTGTTTAAGAAGTTACTGGAGGCTGAGAGAGCCTGGGAGTGATTTATGGTTTCCCATCAAAATCATGTGGTTTTGCCACAAAACTTGGAAGCTCTGACTGCATTTTTCCTTTTGAGATGTTGGCTTTGCTCCAGGCTCAGCTCCTTGGGGTGAGGAGCGTGAATCCAGAGCAGGCACCAGGGCACGCGGGGCTCGCAGGCAGGACGGAGCGGGGGGCACTGCCGCGTCGGGCTGGGGCTGAGGCTGCCGCCGCAGGGCTGTAAATGCCCCTTCACAAAGGAGGTTTAAAATCAACATTTGCCACCCGTCACTTCTGGATCCTGCAAACTCCTAAGCAGCTCGACAGCAGCGGCTCGGAGCTAAATCTCCTGTGGCGGCCGCAGGGCCGGGGCGCCCGTGCAAGGTGCTGCCGTCTCCTGTGTGCCCCGCTCCCAGGGCCCCGGGGATGCCCGCTGCGCCGGGGGTTAAATATGTGGGCTGTTGCCAGATAAGCACATTTCCCCCCATAGACATGCATTGCCAATGGCTTTAGAAAGGTATTTTTGTCCATCTCGGAGTTATGTAAGCCTCCTGGGCAGCAGGGAGAAACCCGACCAGCTGCTCCTGCTCCATGTTCCCTGATGCCGCCGCTCCCGGGGCTGCAGCAGCAGCAGCGATGCGGCGGCTCCGGAGCCACCGGGCGCCCCGCGGTCACACCGAAAACCTGCACCCGGGGCCTGGGAGCGGGGCCGGGGCGCTCGTGCTGCTGGTGGGTGCCACAACACAGGGCGGGCATCACGGCATGGGGTGGGCATCGTGACACTGGGCATCACGGCACCGGTCCGGGCACCGTGGCACCAGTCTGGGCATCGCGGCACCAGTCTGGGCATCGTGGCACCGGTCTGGGCACCGTGGCACCAGTCTGGGCATCGCGGCACCGGTCTGGGCATCGTGGCACCGGTCCGGGCATCATGGCACTGGTCCGGGCATTGCGGCACCGGTCTGGGCACCGTGGCACCGGTCCGGGCATCATGGCACTGGTCCGGGCATTGCGGCACCGGTCCGGGCATTGCTGCCTGTTTTCTCGGCGCTGGCTGCGGCTCGCGGGCACCAGGCCCTCCCACGCGTCGCGTGGCAGCGAGGCCGGCGCGGCCGCGTGCGGCTCCGGGCAGGAGCGCGTGCGCCGGGGCCGGGCAGCGCGGGGCAGGCCGGGGCGCGGGCTGTGCCGCAGGGCTCGGCCGCGCTTGTGGTTTTAATTTAGCTGCTTTTCCAAGCAGAGGGAAGGAAGAGGCAGGCGGCTCCGCACGGCTCGCCGGCTGCCGCGGGTCTCTTTTTGTCTGATTTCTCTCGCAGCGGTTGGTGGGCGGGCAGCTCCGAGCACCACGATTTCAGTGCCTGGTCCCGTCATCTCCGCTCATTCCTTCCCACCAGCTTCCCGGGAAAGGCAGCGCTGCAGCCTGCCCTTGCCGGTGCCGAACGGGGCGGCTCACGTGGCGCGGCCGCGCTCGAGGTTCAGCGTCCGCCGCGCTTGGCCCCGGCGCGCTCGCGGAGGCCGCGCGGTGCCGCAGCCGAACACGAGCGACGAGCCGGGATGAGACCCCGGACATCTCGGAGCAGTTGTCAGCAGAGTTCCACAGTGATTTTGTAATTATTTTATACCGCGCCCGGTATTTTCCTTTCCCCAGGGGAAGTCCGATAGAGCGCAGAAGAGCCGGCCCGTGCCAAACCATACCCAGGCAGCGCTTTTATGAAATGTCGGCTTCATAAGAATTAATTTCATTTAAAACATTCTTTGCGTTTTTCATAAAGCACAGCAAATCCGCGGCGCTTATTGCAGGAATGCAGCAAGAACGTGGCTGGGTAGACAGCGAATTATCCCAATATATGAGGGCCGGCGGCAGGGCCGGGCAGGGGGCTCCCGGTGCGGGGGCCGCTGACCCCGGATCACTGCGGAGCACCGGGGGGGCCGCGGGCGCAGCTGGCCGCGCTTGGCCCCGCGCGAGCCGCGAGGAGCCGACGGGGTTGACGGGCTCCGAGCGGCTGCTCCCGCGCGGGCCCTGCGGCTCTGCCGGATTCCTGGCGCCGGGGAGGCGGAGGAGCCATGGAGCGGGGTGTCACGGTGCCACGGGATGAGTCCAGCCCTGTCCACTGCTGTCTTGGGTGATGCCGCCAGCTCTGCCGTGCGCCACAGAAGGGGATCCAAGAGGTCTATTTGCATCCCCATTGCCAAAGGGACCAAGTCTGGCTGCACCAGCGGCTGCAAAAACTCCATTGCAACGGAGCCCAATAACCCAAAAGCTCCCCACGGACTTGCCCCGTCCCAGGAGCGGCTCTGCCGACCCGCGTGGCTCCGTGCGGGAGCCTGGTGCAGGCAGAGGCTGCAGGATTTGGCTCGTGGGAGTTAGGAAGTGGGAAACGCTGACGAGCCCCGTCTGGCTCCCGCTCCCGCTCGCGTTCGCCGGCTTCCCCGGGGACGCTCAATGCTCGTAAATCTGCCGCCTTCACCTGGCTTCTGCCTCTTCCAAGGAGCTGCTTGTGATGAATAAGAGGAGGATTAGAGGGTTTAGCAGGTGTCAAGGCTCATCTTTCATCTCCACACTGGGATGTCAGTGTCTGGCCCTTCCCTGCGCTCCCACGGGCTGCTCTTTCCTCCTCGTTTCTAGGTGGTGCTCATTTGCCGGGACTGTAGACGGGATGCAGGCTAAGGCAAGGGCGGCATCGCCGGCTGCAGCTCCGCGCCGGCCCCGCTGCGCTCCTGATCCCGGGGCTGGGCCGCCCGTTAGGACAAGCGGGAGCGCTCCGTGCCGCATGCAGGAGGGCTGCAAGAGCCGTGGGTAGCGGCGCCGCCGCCGCCGGCCTTCCCGCACCGCGGCCACGAGGAAGGCCGGGGTTCCCGACACGCACCGGAGCTGGGGAGACACATCCAAATTGCAGCCAAAGAGGGGCCGCACGGGGGCCGCAGCCGGTGCCCACGCTGCGCTCGCCGTGCAGCAACCCCAGCCGCCACGGCGAGGATGAGGGCAAAGGCTCGGGGTGATGGTGGGGACCAGCCCAGGGCACCAGGTGAAGCCCCTGCGGCCCCGGGATCTGGTGGGGAGAGCGCGAGCGCGCGGGGCTGAGCGCGCTGGTTATTTTGGTTAAACTGAACTTGCTCTGGGAGGTTGAGGGGTGCCGGGGGCCTCCAGACAAGGGGCTTTTGTGAGCCGGGCCGATCGCCTTTTGTGGCTTTGCTTTTTCGGATGATACAATTTGTTATTCCAAGAACTACCCAAACGGACCCCACTAACCCCGCGCGCGAGGCCGGCGGGCGCTGAGGCCCGTGGAGCCCCTGTCTGCGCCCACCCCGGCCCTCGCGGGGCCGCGCGCGCCGGCCCGGCCCCAGCGCTGCCACCCTCCCTGCGCCCGCCCGCGGCCACCTCGTGCTGACGGGGCATCTCGGGGGATTAGTCGGGGCTGGGAACGCGAGTGTGACAGGCGGAAAGCGCCGGGTTTGTTTAATTCCCGGCACACTCGTGTCCCCGGCGGCACGCGAACAATAACGCGATTGTTCCCGCGGCGCTGGGGGCCGCTCCGGGGCGCCGGGTGTCTCCGCAGGGCAGCCCCGCGTGGGGACGGGGCCGCCCTGGCGCCGCGGGACCTGGTGCTGCTCCCGTCGGGCCCGTGATCCCTCCCGGACGGAGGGAGCAGGATCTGATCCCGGTGCAGCCGCTTCCCGGAGCAGCCCCGGCCCTCGCGCCCTTGCTCCGGCCTCGGCCAAGGCTCGTCCTTGTCGCGGGGCGCCGGGGCTGGAGCATCCTTGGCTGCTCAGCTTCACCTCCCGCCGTGCAGGGATGCTGCTGGCTCTGTTTGCGTTGGCTCTGACGGGCTTTTTCCTGCATGAAAGCCGGTTGTAGCTGGGCGGGAGCCAGCGGGTTTATAAATAAAAGCATCGGACACCTCTCTGGGTGGTGCTGAAAGTTCCCGAAATAGCCTTGCCTCTGGGCCAAGGCGCGCGTGGCCGCGACGCTCGCGGGAGCGTCGGCCGGGACGTTGGCCGGCCGCGGCGCGGAGCCTTGGGGACGCGGCGGGGACGGCGCCAGCGCCGGCACCGCGCGGCTCCGCAAAGCCCCCCCAGCAGCTCCGCTCACCGGAGAGGCGCTCGCGGGAAGGAATCCGGCTCTCCGTCCTCGCAAACCGCCTCCTCCTGCTCCGGGGCCGCCTGGCAGGACATCTTATTTTCACCGCAGCCCCAGCTGGCCCGGGAGGGGATGGTCACGGGGGCATGGGACACCGGCCTTGCACAAGGCTGTTTCTTTCCGCTGAACAAGCGCTGCTTGCCAGCAAGGCCTGGGCACCGTCGCTGGCAGCGGCCGCGGGGCCGCAGGGACGGCCCTCATGGGCATCCTCGGGTGACTGCTCCTCTCCCATGGAAAACGCTGGCTCCAGGGGGCCTGTTCCTCCCAGGCCGTGTCCCGGCGCTCCACAGGACACAGCACAGGGACGGTCCAGCCCGGCGCGGTCCCCACGTCCCGGCCCAGCACGAGGCAGGGGACAAGGCCGGGGCCGCCTCCGCATGCCCGGGCCGGCAGCGCTGGTGCCAACGGGGCTGCAGGGACCCAGTGCCAGCACCGGGGAGCCCAGACAGGGGTGCCCCAAGGTCACTGCAACAAAAGAGCTCGACAGTGGGAAGGAGACGGCGCCGGGAGCCAGGGGCCCTCCCGGGGCTGCCGCTCTCCGGGCCGTCCCCGGCCTTGCCGCCCTCGCGCCTTCGCCCGCGCTCCTGCTGCGAGCCCAACCGGCCGCCCTGCCGGCCCCTCAAATTCCGCCCAGGGTTTGACATTTTGATGTGTGGTGCCCACAGAAAGCAGCATTTAATGCTCTTACTGTGAATGAGGGGGAAAATGTTTGTGGCTCGTGCAGCGAGGCTCCTCGGAGCCCGGCGGACACGGGAAGGCCGGGCCGCGTGAAGAGGGACGAGCTCCGAGCCCTTCCCGCACGGACACAGCATCCGGGAAGGATCCTGTGCTTCTCCCATTGGGAAGAACACAAGGACATTGCCTACTCTGTGGCATGGGGCACTGCGGGGCTGCTCGGCAGCACCTGCAGCTCTGCCCTGCTCAGGAGGTCTTGGGCCCAACACGAATGTTTCCTTTTTATTATTTTTCATAGTTGCCCTCTAGAAAGGTAGGATTATTGGGTGGGTTTGGTTTTTTCCTGCATGTTTCGTTGTCACACGCCGGGTCTCATTAGTCCCCAGCACCACGCAGCGGAGCAGCACCCGCAGCAGCGCTCCCCCGCGCGCGCCACGCTCCAGCCAGCACTGCCAAATATCTGCCGTTTCCTAGAGCACCGCAACGTGTGAACGTCCCCCTCCCAGGCTGGGCCGGCTCCCGGTTACCCGGGTGTAAATCAGGAGCAGCCCCGCGGTCCTGGGGTGGATGACAGCACGGCCGCGGGCTCTCCCTGGCCTCGGGCTCTTCCTCTCCCGATGCCGCGTGGCTGCGATCCCTATGGAGCCCTGCCGTGCGGCTGCAATCCCTATGGAGCCCTGCCGTGCGCGTGGCCGCTGCGCGTGGCCTCCGAGCACCTGCGCAGCCCGTCTGCGTTCGGGGGATATTTGGGTTCCGTGCCGGTTCCCAGGCGCGCCGAGCCGGCTCCGCGTGGGTCGCGTTTCCTGGCGGCCCGCGGGAGGTCAGTCCATTATGCAAGTTGCCTTTCTGGACAGCGTTCCTGCCAGCTGCATCATTGTGTAACCGATAGAGGAGATTCATGAGCTGTTTGCTTTGAGGACACAGAGTCTCCCAAGCATGTTGTGAGCTGATGGATGTGCCCCGCTCACGGGTCCCGTGTGATTCCTGCGCCTTGAAAGGAGGCGTCTTTGGAGCTGCCCCGGAAAGGCTGCACCGTGCTTGGCCGCGGGCCGGCCGGACCCCGGCGCCGGCAGCACCCGGAGCGCTCCGGAGCGGGCGAACACCAGGGCCACGGATGGGAGAGGAAACCTGGCCCGGCCCCGGCTCCCACAGCCCCGAGCGTGGGTCGGGGCACACGAGGGGACCGCGGGGCTGGCACAAGCCCTGTCCTGGGCAGCCGGCCCGGCCCCGCCGCCTCCCCGCGACAGGCGACCCGACTTTAGCAATTACTGCAGGGTTTAGCTTTCATTACGCCTAAGTCCCCACAGCTTTAGCAGCCGCTGCGTTGTTTTGGAACGGGTCCGTAACTCCAGCAAGGGGCTGCCCTCGTGCAGCTCCGAAGGGGGTCCCGGTGGGAGCCGGGCTCCGCTGCCCGCCCGGGACGGGCTCTGCGGCCGGGAAGCACCGGGACACCGACCCGGCGTCACTGACCGCCCGCGCGAGGACAGGGCCCTGCCCTTGAGGAACGGGTCCCGAGCGTGGGCACAGGGGGGTTTTCGCATGACGCAGCCCCAAGGAAAACTCTGCAGGAGCAATAGGAACCGAGTGTTTTTCCAGCTTGAAGCCTGAACAAAAGGTTTTGTAAGGAGTGCGTCCCTGTGCTTCGCCGTGAGCCACGGCAGCCACTCCACCCCATGGGACAGTCCCCGGTTTCTTGCCCTGGGCCCCAGGGCTGCACGCAGTCACCCCTGCAAACTCTCTTCCTTTCATATAGAAAATTTGCCCCAAAATTGCTGCTTCTGGTGTTTTCTGGTGCACACTCCTTTGTCAGGAGCAAAGGCGAAGCAGGAGAATGGAGACTGCTCGTGCTCCGGTGGGAAGACAGCAGCAGCAGCAGGGTTGGGGCTTTGGAAAGCGGAGTCTGCCTGAATGCTGCGGGTTACACGGCTGGTCAAGGGCTGGTGTCTCTAACAGAAATAAATAAGTTCCACTAAGAAAATATTCTGCATATTCTTCACTGATTTCCACTGGTGCTTGAACTCCAGGCCCCAGATTTTGCTTGGCAAAGGGTCAGTGGTAATAAAGACGCCCAAGTGCAAAGCTCTCCGCCTCGCTGAGATAGAGCTGGCTCTGCAGCTACCAAACCTTTGAACTCCCAAGTTGTTCAGGTTCCCGTGGTTCTCAAAAACAACTTGTTTCTGACACTATGTTCATGTAATCCTACCAGCTCCTTTCTCTGACTTGGGTCCAGAAGTGATTTTTCCCCTAGGATGGACCGAGGCCCATGAAATCATTTCCAGTTTCCTCCGCGCAGACGTCCCTGGCAGACACCTCGGTGCAGTCTGGGCCCAGCTGGGAAGGGCTGTTTTTAGGGCACCGCGTGCCGCCCCGCTCAGCCCGCGCCTCCCGGGACGGGAAGCTTTCGGCTAGATGATATCTCACGAGGAGGAGGAAAAACACCAGGAGATTAATAGGGCTTGTGCTCAGCGTTGCGTTGCCAGTGAAGCGGTCCAGCGAGGCAGAGGGAGGCTTCAGAGAATCTGGAACCCTTTAAAGCAGATTAAACTAGATATTCAATTGCATTGGAAATTAGGAGCTTGGTAATAAGATTGTGGCTTTGGATAGCTACGGATTAGCGTTACTTGAGGTTTGAAGCTGTTTGTTTATGACAAATACACACGGCGCACGCGGGAAGGGTGCGGGCCGGGCCCGGCCGCAGCCCCGGCGCTGCACGTCCCCCTCGTGCGGAGACGCGCGCGGCGGCTGGACGCGGCGCTGGAGGTCCCGACGCGGGCACCGCGTGTCCCCGCTGCCATTGGCGGTGCTATGGGTGCCCTGGCGCCGTCACCGAGCAGCCCGCGGGAGTGTCACCGCTGCGGGCGCCCCAGGACCCGCTTTGGTGGTACCGCGGGGCGCGCAGTGCCCCAGGGCCGACCCCCTGCGCCCCGCGCGCCTCCCGAGGCCGCTGCAACCCGGAACGCGGCCGGGCCCTGGGCGGCCGCGCGGGGACGGGGGCTGCGCTGCTGCGAGGGTCTCACATGTCTGCAATGCCGCTCCGCTCCAAACGGGGGTTCAGAAGGAAACAGAAAAATCCGAAGCAATCTCCAGAAAAGCAATGGGGAGAGAATTCCCTCCTCTGCTTTCTACTCCAAGACAAAAGAAATGTGGAAACAAAAAGCAAAAAATTTCAAATCGGAAAATGAAAAGAGCTGATTCAGTGATGGTGAAATATCTTGTGACATTGCGGGACACATTTTTTCCAAATGAAATTCTGGGAAAGATCTGCCTGATTTCACACAACCCCCTTGCATCCCCGTGGACATAAACATCCTGCGGAGATGCCTCCTGCGGCCTGGTCCTGAACCGCGCCAGGAGCCGGAGCCTCCCCCGGAGCCGATACCCCACGTGGATCCTGTTCGGCAGCGCTGGTGGTGCCGGGATGAGCAGGGATGGAGCGAGGGGCTCGGAGAGCCACGCGGGCCCCAGGAGCTCCGGGATGGCCACGGTGCCTCCAAGCCCTCACGCTCGTTCCTGCTGTGAAACCCAAGGAATCGCTTCATCCTTCGCTCTGGACTTTTGCGATGTGGGATCCAGCCTTGCTAAACAACTGAGCGAACCTGGAACCACCCCGCGGTGTAAAGGGCCCGCGGCCGCTGTCAGGGCCATCCGCGCCGCGTCGGAGCGTCCCGCGGCGCTGGCTCGCGGAGGAGCATGAGCAGCGCGATCAGGCAAAGTCCCGCCGACTCTGACACGCTTTCAGGTTTTTTTTTTAATGGGTGAATTGACCAAACACAAAAAAGTCACATGCTTTAAACCCGTGAAATCCCCGGGCGGAGGCAGGCCCTGTCACTCACGCTTATAGGGCACCGCGAGGGCAGGCCGAGGCGAGAGGCCCGGCTGCCCGCACGAGCCGCCCGCAACCGTCCGCTCCCGCAGGCGCCGCGAGGGCGGCCGGGACGGGGACGAGGGACGCGGGCACCCTCGGGGAGCACGAAATGGCGGCACACGACAAGATGGCGGCACGTGGTAACGTGGCGGCGCGCGGGATGACATTGGCGCAGGAGATGGCAGCACCGCGTGGCGAGGCGGCCGCACGGCCGGGGCGCCGCAGCCCGGGGCGGCGCAGGAGGCAGGAGCAGCCCCGCGGGCACCGCGCCGCACCGCGCCGCCGGGTAACCTTATCCTTTCCTGCCTCCTCCCCGCCGCCCGCTTCCTTCTGAGGGAGAAACTCGGCCGCGTCTCCCCGCGCCGAAATTTATTTTAATGTAAACCTAGCTCTAAGGCAGCTTTTTCTCATTTTTAAACTATTTCATATCAATCCTTGGCCTGACGTTTGTTTTCTTTGAATTTGGTGGGGAGAATGGTCTGCATTGCTCAGGATATCTCCTCAGGAATCTTGGCAGAGGCCGCACCGTATCTTTGAAGAAAACGGCAAATGCAAAACAGAAGGCCGATATTAGAGACGCATAAACAATATTCCGTGGCCGCGCGGGGCCGGGAGCAGCGCCGGGGTGCGGGAGGCCCTGGGGTGTCCGAGGCGGCTCTGCCCCCGGTGCCGCTTCCTATGGGAATTGCCTGGGAGGTGGGAAGGGGACAGGGTGCGGAGAGCACCTGGCATGACGGTCCCGTGGCTTGGAGAGGGTCAGAGAGTCCCGTGGCGCCCACATCCATCCCGGAGGGCAAAGCTTGGATTGCAGCAGCGCGCGGAAGCGCCGGGGTAGGATTCCCGCTGCAGGGAGCTGCTGGCCGGCTCTTCCGATGGCCGCGGAATTAACCGTCCCCGCAGCCACCCTGGGCACTGCTGCAACACCGAGCAGGAGAGGAAGAGGAGCGCGAACAGCCCGGCGGAGCCCTGGAGACAAGACCTCAACCCGTGACATTACAACAAACTGACGGTCAGGGCAAACACCGCGACGCACTTTCCCATCGCGGGCAGCCAGCTCCGCCGTCGCAGGGCTGGGAGGCGAGGATTATGTTCCTTGGCATTTTGCACAACAGAAAGCTCACAAACTTGCTGCCGTACGTGGGCAGGCAGCAGAAGGCTTCGCGAACAAGCAGTGGTTCGAAGCCTGGAAAAACAACCGGCCAGAGGACACCGCAACTGCTCCATAGTGCTGCATCAGGAAGAAAGAGCCGCTCACAAACACTTCAACCAAGTTTCCTGGAGATGCGAGAGCGCGTTTTCGGTAACGCTCCTGGCACTACATTGACTTGCAGAGCAAGTTCCCAAAGCTGATGGCAGCCCTAAGGAGCAGCCACCCCGTCTCTGTCCCCGTCCCTCCAAAAGGTTGGGATGTCCCTGCTGGTGCTCAGGGCAGCTGATGGACAGGGAACCTGCTCCCGTGGACTGCTGTGTGCCAGGGCCACGCAGGGGTTACAGCCACTGTCACGGATGGCCACGCGCCACGGAAACCTTCCAAGAGTGAAAGGAGAGCTCTGCAGTTGGGGGATAATAAAATCACAGGATAATGATGGATGCATTTGTGTCTTGGACAGGAGAAGATCCTGGGGTACGTCACGTGGACAGTTCCAACACAGCAACCACTCACTCCTTAAAATCTAATCCATGGAGGGATGGAAGTTGCCTCCTGCATGTTCAAACGCTGGTTTCTCCATCTCGCCCAGTCTTGGCTGCGCTGGTGGAAACGTCCTCGTCCCTGTGAGCAGCCCGAACCTGCCAAGGGCTCTCAGCAGAGACTTGGGCATTTCCAGCCGTCTCTGTGCCCTGTCCCGGCTCTCACCCCAGTGAGGGGTTTGCTGGATGCTGTGGGGTGGCTGGGGATGCTTCACTCGCTGCGGTGCCTCTCGCAGAACGAGCACCAGGCCAGAGCAAAGCCCTTTCCAAACACGGCCTGAGCTCCGTGCCAGCTGCTCCGTGCAGACAGGCCTCTCGGGCCCTGCTGCATCAAGTTCCCCTATTTCTAATTCCCTGGCATCCTGCTTTGCTGTTTTGTTATTTTCCTAATTGGGGCTGAAAGGTAGACAGCCCCTTCCAGATATTCCCAGCTTCCTAACAAAGCAGGGCCCGTACGGGGCCAGCCCCACCAAGCTGCATCCAGGTTTCGTTCCGTGTCTTTTGCTATTGTATCCCTTATGTTTTGGAGCCTGGAAGCTGTGAACATCCTGACTGCACGTCCCAAGCGTAAACCTTAAAAGTACGTATCCTTAACACCCGCTCCAAAAACACAGTCCTGTCCCAGCAACAGAGACAGCTCATCCTAATGAGACCAGGCGAATGCAATTATATTTATTTATAAAATATAGTGTATCAAAGAGAGGGGGAAAAAAACCTCTTTCAGAGAAGGGCAGGGCGCCAGGCCCCCTTGCCCAGCAGCGCGTTCGCGCGCAGCGGCGCTCGGCTGGCCGCGGCTCAGGAACGCAGCCGGCGCTTAACGCGCTCCCGCCATTGGCACCTCGGCCAGGAGCAGCCCGGGAGGCTCCCGTATCCCGGGCTGGTCCCAGCCCGTCCGCCAGCTCCGCTCCCCGCTCCGAGGCGGCAGGCCCAGGCCTCTCCAGCAGCTGTGGGATACTGTCTCTTTTTGCCCCCCAAGCCCCCAAAGTGCCGGGAACAGGAGCCTGTTCGCGCTATGATGGGGCAGATCCCGGGATGCAGGGGCTGCAGGAGCCCCTTTCCCCGGCGCAGCTCCCACCTTCTCCCCATTCCCAGCACAGGCACCTCCCGGCGCTCGCAGCCCAGCAGGCAGGTGCTGCAGAGGCTCCAACGCTGCAGCATTTGCTCCACTGCAGAAACCAACACTCCTCTGTGGTGCCTGCGCAGGTGCAGCGGGATCCAGTTTGAGATTTGGAGAGGCAGGAGGCTAATTTGGAGCTGACAGTTTGCCTAAGGCAGGGACCTGCTCTTTGCTGGTTTGGTTTTAGCCTAACTTTGCGCTTTTCACCACCCTCGAGAGGGCCAGGAACCAGCACAGCGGAGCTGCAGCGAACAGCGTTCCTCCAACACGTCCCTCGCTGCCGCTCCGCACGTCGGCGGCAGGGCCAGGGCCACCAGGACACGGGGCCGGCACCTGCTCCCGATCCCAGCGCAGCTGCCGCGCGGGCCGGGCTGGATCCCAGCGGATCCCATGGTCCGGCCCGGCGGGACGGGGCTGCCTCTCGCTGCAAGTGCGCGGGGGGCTCCGGTTCTTGGCAGGAGAAGCCTCGAGGCCACGTGCTTGCAGGGACAGATTGCCGAGCTGTGAGCCAGGAATTCCTGGCGCTGCCACTGAGTTGATGTGTGGCCCTGGGCGAGTCAATTTATCCTTAATCTGATCTAATTTCGGCTGTCTAACCTCATTCAGCGACTTTGATGGCGTTCCAGGACGGGCCGTGTTTTGGTGCTGCCGTTTGATCCGAATCACCTCTTGCTTCCGCGCACGGGAGCGGGGCCGGCAGCGCTGGGCTGCGCGGGGCCCTGCTGTCCTCGGGAGCTGCCTTTGCTGCTCCCATGGGGCAGGACGGGCGCTGGGACAGCGGCTCCCACGTGGGATCTGCCCCCGCGGCCGCCCCTTCCCTGGGGAGGCCGGCCCGGACCGCGGCGCATCCCGGCTAGACTCGTGACCCCAGCACAAGGCTGCAAGTTTGAATGTCTGCGGTTCGTGGCCACTTGCCCGCAAATTCCCTGACATGTGAACCGCTCTCTGCGGGTCCCTTCGGATTTAGCAGATTTCTTTGTAAAAACACCCGCTGCATTAGAAAACCCTGTTTCTGCAGAGGATGTGCAATGGCAGAGCCGCGCTGGCCCCTTCCTGACGGGAGCTCGGGCGTCCTGGCGCGGAACATCCCGGTGCGGAGCGTGCCCAGGCTGTGGGGAGCTCTGCTCGAGCGGCCGCGCTCCTCCCAGGGCGCCCGGCCGGCTGCTCCGGCTCCGCGAGGCGCTGGGGGAGTCGCGCTGGGATAACGGGCGCCTTGGTGAGGCCGGAGCGCGCGGGGCTCGGCCGCCTGCCCCGCATGTCCCCATGTGTCCATGCAGCAACCAGACAGCACTTGGGAGCCCTTGGGGCACAAAGACACAAGGACACCCCCCATCAGCGCCACCCCGTGTGCGCGGGGGCTCTGTGCCTCCGCTCGGCTCCGCGACGCGCCCAGGCCAGCACCACGCTCACGGGGCGCCGGCGAGCGGCACCGACCCGCTCGGGACGAGGAGGAAGAGGGGAAAGGGAAAGAAAAAGAAAAATCCCCACAAAAATGTCTTCAAAACAGGAAACGTCTCATAAAATACCTGTGGTTTGGCATGTATGATCCGACTGGTCAAACTATGCACCTGGCAGGCAACCCTGCTATTAGTGCTGCGCTCGGTCTGGTATTCGGAGGAGCCGAGGTTGGCGGCGGGAGGAGGGAGCCGCGGGGGAAGCGGCCCGGCCGCGCCGGAGCCCGCGGGGCAGCTCCGAGCGGCTCCGCTGCAGCGTTCGGACAGCGGGACGCGCGGAGCGGAGCGGCCGGGCCAGCCCGTCCTGCTTCCAAAGCCGGCACGGCGCTGAGCATGCCGGATCGGCGCCACGTGTGCCGGATCGGCGCGCGCCGCCTGCCCCGTGTGCTGCAAGGCACCAGCCCCAGGGACTGTCCTGCAGGGCCGGCCCCACCGCCGGCACCGCCTGCGCCCCCGGCAGCACCCGTGCAAACCTGCGGAGCACCGGGCAGGCACTCGAGGCCGGGCCCCAGCGCTGCTCTTGGCCTGGCTGCCTGCAAGGTCTGGTCTTAATATTCCCTAATCCGGGCTCCTTGTTCAGAGACTTGAGGACTCAGGGCTTGAAAGAAGAGGCAGCCGGGAGCGCAGGGTGACAACAAACCCCAGCACAGGCCCCAGAGCAAGGAGGAGGGTCCAGCTCCCTCCTGTGCAGGTGCCCAGGGATGGGGCGGCCTGGGGGATGCAGCCAGAGGCTCCATGCTGGGAACAGGGTCAGGGATACAGCGGGACAGAGACTGCCCGGCCACCTCCAGCACAGCCCTCCCGTCCCGCAGCTCCACGTGCTGCTCTCAACGGGGATGGCCCTAGGGGGACGGAGCTGCTGGAGACCCCGCGCCGCCCGCACCAACCTGCGCTCCGCCGTGAACGCTGCAGACACCCGTTAGCAGCGGGAGCCGGGGAGGGAGCGGGGCTGCCGCTCTGCTTCGTGTCAGCCACTGTGAAAAGGGCAGCTCTGCTCCTGGCAAGTTTAAAGGCTCTGGGGATGTGAGCTCCAAAATAGCCTGTAATTCTGCACCTGAGGTTGATTGCAAAGGGCCGTGGCCGGGGCTGCGGACGGGCTCCAGGTGTGCGCGGGCCGGCAGCGAGGCCATGAGCGCTGCCCCGGGCCGGCCGGGCCTCCCCGGGGGTAGCGGGGAGTTTTGACAGCCGGGGTGAGGGATTAAGCCCTGAGCCGCGACCTGCGGCGGCTCCCGGCGCACGCGGGGCTGCTAATCCGCCTGAGCCGCTCTGCGACCCGCGTCGGCGGGAGCGAGCGCCGGCGGGACGCGGGACACGGGACGCGGGACGCGGGATGCAGGACACGGGACGCAGCCACAGGCGCTGCCGGCGCCTCTTGGCCGTGGCCCTGTGCTCCCGTCCCTGCCGCGCGCGGGCGCAAACAGGAGCGGGATGGACTCCCTGTGGGTCCCTGCCGCGACGGGCACAGGGAAACCCCCGAGTCACGGCCACGCGCGGAGCGATGGAGCCCGGCTGCCCACGCGCCCCCAGTCCTGATCCTGCTGTGTCCGTGTTCCCAGCCCCGCTCATGCCGCATCCGCGCACCCAGTCCCGCTCCTGCACTTGCTCCCGTGTTTCTGGCCCCACTCCTGCGCTCGCTCCCGTGTTCCCAGCCCCGCTCCTGCGCTCGCTCCGGCCCCGCTCGACGCTCGTGCCCGGTGCGGGCAGCAGGGAGCTGCGTCCGCCGGGGTGGGGTGTTTTTCTTTCGTCAAGGAAAATGTTTTCTTGTTCCGCGGGCCGTGCCGTGTGCGGCAGCGCCTGGAGCGCCATTAACGGCGCCCTCGTGCCAGAGCCTTCCCGGCGTCCTCCTGCGCCGCCCTGGCAGCCGGGCCCACGGAAACAACGCGCTCCCTCTCCGCTCCAACGGCTCCCTTTTCCTGCTTTTGACTCTTTTCTCTTATTATTATTATTTTTAAAGCATGTGTAGCGCAAACCGAGTCATTTACCTCCTGCTGGAGAGCGTCCAGGCCCGTGTTGGGCTTGGAAAACCTCCCTGCTTTATTTTTTATTGCAAATGACCGGCGGCCGGAGCGGCTCGACGGGCCGGGGCGGCCTCCAAGGCGGCCGGGGCAGCCCACCCAGGCCGGCCCCGGGGCTCGGCCGCGTCCCCGCGCCGCTGCCCCTGCCCGCGGGGTCCCCTCGGCCGCCCCCGGAGCAGCGAGGCCGGCACAGGCACCGCCGTTCCGTGCGGGGATGGGGCAGCGCGCGCAGACACTCGGCTCCACGGGGAAGCGTCGGGATTCGGGCATCGCCGCCCCGTGTCCCCCGGGGGTTGGCACGGCCCCGGCTCCGGGGTCCCGGCGCTCCCGGGAAATGCGGCAGCGTTTCCCATGGAGCAGAGCACGAGGGTTTGCATCTCTGGTGCTTTCATTCCGCGCCAGGGCTGCTCGCCTGGCCGGGCCCCGCTCTGCTCCGCGGAGCACGACGGCGCCGGCTCCGCGCGCCCGCCGGCACCGGAGCCGGGCAGCTCCCGTGGTGGCCGAGCGCGCCCGCCGCGGCGCCCCGCACCCACCCGGCATTCCCGGGAATGAGGGGTCCCCGTGCCCGGCAGCACCGCTCCGAGGGGCTGCGTCCGCTGGGAAGCGAGAGCCAGCAGCGCGGGCACAGAGACGCGGCCCTGCCTCCCCCGATGGGAAAGCGACTCCCAATGCAATTCCCGCCGGCCGGGCAGGAAAACCTGCCCAGGGCCCCGGGCCGTGCCGGAGCGGCGGAGCCCTGACCTCCCGCAGAGGGTTTTATTGGGCCCGGCGGCCCCGGCGCCCTCGCCAGAGCGAGCAAACGCCTGCCCCGCGCCCGCCGAGAGGAAAACCTGACACGGCGGCTAATTATGATTAATTATCGCTCCATCAGGCAGGACACGGCAGGCAGGAGAGCCTCTTCGCAGCCCTCGCGCGCACACTTGATCCGGCACGTAAAACTCCAGATGTTTCCATTTTATTTTTATTAAGTCGCTGCCTGGAGATAGCAGGTAATGCTGGGGCCTCCTTCCCGGGCTGCACAAGCCAGCGAGACGCTGCCAGCGCAACCGGGGAAACAAGGAGCCCGTTTCCCATGGGATATGGAGGCAGAGCCTTTGGCCAAGGGCTCCGGGACGGACCTGGCTCTGGGACGGGTCCATCCTGCTCCATGGGGCTGTTTCTGCAGATGAGGCTGTTGCGGGAGCTGCTTCTCCCTGCTCGGGCGGCGGGATCCGCTCCCGGCCGCAGCGAGGAGCTGGCAGAGCCGCGGGAAGGGGCCGGTTCCGACGGTTTGGGAGCATCCCCGGGACAGGGAGCGGGTCCGGGCGCAGCACAGCAGGGAGCAGAGGGGCCGGGAGGGCGCCGGGCGCAGCGCGCAGGTCGGCCCAGGTGAGGGAAACGCACAAGCAGCTGGTTCAGGATTTGGCCCCTCTCCGTAGCAGAACCTCTGTTTTCACAGCTGCGATCCTTTGGAGCAGGATTCCTGCCCCCCTTTCAACATATCCCGGTAAAATAACGGCTCATAAAAACAAGCGTTCGTCGTTGACACCCCAAAGACGGAAAAATACCGAAGGCCGCGGTGTGTGCACGGCCCGGCCGGCCCTACTGCCTGCCAGCGCCGCCGCCGCCGCCGCTCTGCCCCGCGGAGCTGCACCCCGTCCCCGCGACGTCCCCATGTGCTCCAGCCCCACGTCCCCACGCTGTCCCCGCGCTGTCCCCTTGTACTCCAGCCCCGCGTGCCAGGACGAGCCGCGGCGCTGGCCGTGCCAAGCCCAGCCCCGCTCGGCGGCTCCCCGCTCCCTTTCCCTCATTTTGTTTTATTTTGGTTCCTTTTTTGTTCCACGCTGCAGCTCTTCTTTCAGCGCTGCTCCAGCGACAGCGGTTCAGGAAATTCCGATCAAATCCGGCAGCGCTGCAGCCCTGCCCTGCTCCCGCGGCCGGGCAAGGCGGCGCGCTTAATGTTCGCCAACAGCAACCGTGGGGAGAAGGGAAAACCCACCGGGCGCGCTGGCACCTCGTGTTTCTTGAGCAATGAAGGGCTCCTCGCGAGGCGGCGCAAACACGTGGTGCCCCGCGCGCGCCGTGGCCCCGCGCCGCGCTCACTGTCGCTTTGTCTGCAGGGCACGCGCACCACGATGCTGCCGGCCGCGGTGCCGCCGCTGCTGCTGCTGCTGCTACTGCTGGCCGGCGTGCGGCCGGCGCGCGCCGGAGGAGCCGCGGGATACGCGCAGGTCAAGTACCTGCAGCCCATGGTGAAGGGGCCGCTGGGGCCGCCCTTCCGCGAAGGCAAAGGGCAGTACCTAGGTAAGGGCGCGCGGGGCGGCCGGGCGCCGCGTCCTGCTCCAAGGAGCCCCCTGCTCCGCACGCGGGGCGCGGACGGGGCCTCCCTGCCGCACATCCCGGCCCACGCTCCCTTCCTGCCCAAGCTGCTCCCCTATTCCCTGCGGAAGGTGCCGGGGCCATGTGGGGACGCGGCGCTTCCCGGGCCGGGCAGCCTCCGGCATCCCACACGTTCCCACCCGCTGAACCTGCAGCTTGGCCAGGAAAAGCCCCCCGGGCTCTGCCCCACACGGACCCTGGCGCGGGGGCTGCAGAACGCGGCTGCGCGCTGAGCAGGGCACGCGGGTGCTGCTGGCGGCCGGGGCGCCCCGCGTCCCCCCAAGCCTCCCCAGCTCCTGCTCTCGGGGAACCCTCTGTCCCTCCGCGCTCCCTCCCGCGCTCCTCTCCCTTCCTGCCTGCAGCCCGTTCCCCAGCAGCCCCGTCCGGGCAGGACAGGAGGCCGCGCCGGCCCCCCGTGCACTCCTGGCAGCTCCCGCTCGGGGCCGGCCTTGGCAGCGCCGCCGCCACCAGCTCGGCCGCGTTGCACCTCGGGGCGGCCCCTTCTCCCTCCTCCAGCGTCCTCTGGCCACAGGAGCCCGGCCCTCGCACTGGGATCCCCTTCCCGTGCGGCCGGTGATCCCGGGACTCGCTGCGCCGGGACAGGCAGCGCCCTCCGGGCCGGCCCGCAGGCAGCCCCGCTCCTCGGGACGAATCGCCCCGCTGCTGCCAAGGCTCCCGCCACCCCGGGCTCTGCTGCGGGGCCTTGTTTGGATTCCATGCAAAATGACCTAGACAAACAATTCTTTTCAAAACCACTGCGAGAAAAGAAAAAGTGTGTGGGGAAAAAACACATTGAAATCATTTTCCAGAGAAAAATTCTGGAATTCAGCGCCCAGAAATCCGCTTTGGTGCAACACTGCCCATCTCTGTGACTGTCTTTTCCCGCACTGTTTCTGGGCTGGAGAGGCTTGCAGGAATCAGGGATATGTCACAACAGACGAGCACAGAGTCCTTGGTTTCTTGAGTAAGGACTCAAGAAACCAAGTGACCCCCATTAGAGCAGAGAACCGGAGCAGCCTTTGATATGCAGAGAAGTGCCAGAATGTTTGCATTTCCAAAAGGAGCAGGGCCCGGGTGCTGCTGCCTCCGTTAATCCTCTCCCACAGTCCACATGGATGGAGGCCCCGGCGGCAGCCGCTCCTGCTCCGTGCCCGTGTCCCCGCGCCCGCTAACGCTCTGCCCTCTCCTCTCCCCGCAGACATGCCGCCCATGCTGCCCATGGACCTCAAAGGGGAGCCAGGACCGCCCGGGAAGCCGGGCCCACGCGGGCCACCCGGCCCCCCGGGGTACCCAGGAAAGCCGGGCACCGGGAAACCAGGAATGCACGGCCAGCCCGGGCCCGCCGGGCCGCCCGGCTTCTCGGGCATTGGGAAACCGGGCATCCCGGGACTGCCAGGAAAAGCGGGAATGAAGGGCATGCCCGGAGCCAAGGGCGAGCCTGGCATGAGAGGAGAGCAAGGGCCGCGAGGGCTGCCCGGCCCGCCGGGGCTGCCGGGGCCCGCGGGCATCTCGGTGAACGGGAAGCCGGGCCCGCAGGGCGGCCCGGGGCTGCCGGGCTTCCGCGGGGAGCCGGGGCCCAAGGGGGAGCCGGGGCCGCGCGGCGAGCGGGGCCTCAAGGGCGACAACGGCGTGGGCAAGCCCGGTGCGCCGGGGCCGCGCGGCAGCGGGGGCCCTCCCGGCCCCGCGGGGCCGCCGGGCCCTGCCGGCGTGGGCAAGCCCGGCCTCGCGGGGCTGCCGGGCGCCCCGGGGGACAAGGGCGACACGGGCCCGCCCGGAGGGCCCGGCCTGGCCGGGGAGCCGGGCCCCGCGGGGCCCCGCGGGCCCCCCGGCGTGGACGGCATCGGCGTTCCCGGCGCGGCCGGCGTGCCGGGGATACAGGGCCCCTTGGGGCCCAAGGGAGAACCCGGCATCCGCGGCCTGCCGGGCCTGCCCGGCCCCACGGGCTACGGGAAGCCGGGCTTGCCGGGCCTCAAAGGCGAGCGCGGGCAGCCCGGTGCGCCGGGAACCATCGGCGACAAGGGCGAGCCCGGCGTGGACGGGGAGCCGGGGGAGCCGGGGCCCGCGGGCGTCATCGGCCCGCCGGGCCCGCCGGGCTCCATGGGGCTGCCGGGCAAGCACGGGCTGCCGGGCGCCAAGGGCGACGCGGGGCCCGGCGGCGCCCCCGGCGTGCCGGGCATGCGCGGCGACCAGGGCCCCAGCGGCTTCGCGGGGAAGCCGGGGGTGCCGGGCGAGCGCGGCCTGCCCGGCTCGCAGGGCCCGCCCGGCCCCACGGGCCCCAAGGGGGAGCCGGGCTTCATCGGCCTCCCGGGGGTGCCGGGGCTGACGGGCGGCCCCGGGCCCAAGGGCGACGGCGGCATCCCGGGGCAGCCGGGGCTGCGCGGGCCCTCGGGCATCCCGGGCCTGCAGGGCCCCGCCGGGCCCATGGGGCCGCAGGGGCTGCCGGGCCTCAAAGGGGAGCCCGGCCTGCCCGGGGCGCCCGGCGAGGGCAAGAGCGGCGAGCCGGGCATGGCCGGCCCCATCGGCCCGCCGGGAATGCCGGGAACGCCGGGCCTCAACGGGCCGCCGGGGCCGCCCGGGCCGCCGGGGCCGCCGGGGGCGCCGGGGGTGCTGGACGAGACGGGCATCGCGGGGCTGCACCTGCCCGACGGCGGCGTGGAGGGCGCCGTGCTGGGCAACGGCAAGCCCGGCAAGCCGCAGTACGGCCGCGGCGAGCTCTCGGCGCGCATCGCGCCCGCCTTCACCGCCATCCTCACCTCGCCCTTCCCGGCCTCCGGCATGCCGGTCAAGTTCGACCGGACTTTGTACAACGGGCACAACGGCTACAACCCCGTGACCGGCATCTTCACCTGCCCCGTTGCCGGCATCTACTACTTCGCCTACCACGTGCACGTCAAGGGGACGAACGTCTGGGTGGCGCTTTACAAGAACAACGTGCCCGCCACCTACACCTACGACGAGTACAAGAAGGGCTACCTGGACCAGGCGTCCGGCAGCGCCGTGCTCGAACTCAAGGAGAACGACCAGGTCTGGGTACAGATGCCCTCGGACCAGGCCAACGGGCTGTACTCCACGGAATACATCCACTCCTCCTTCTCCGGGTTCCTGCTCTGCCCCACATAACGGCTGTTGGGCACATTTCCTTTTTACCCACTCTAGCCATAAACTATCTTTTTTTTTTTTGATAAAAAAAAAATAAAATTAATACAAAAAAGAAAAAATCACTGGGAAGAAGGTGCCAGCCGTTGTCGTGGGACCTTGCTTCGTGCTGTTTGATCCATGAGTCAAGAGGGTAATTGCAAAGGAGACATTTTTCTTTCTCTTTCTTTTTTGGGGGAGGGAGGGGAGCGCCCTTCTCAGCGCAGCGTATTTGGAGTGAATTTTACCCTCGTGACTGCACGTGGACCGCAGGAAGGCGCCCAGGAGGGCGAGGATCTGCTCTGGAAGAGTCTGGAAGAGCCGACCCTTGCGCTCTGCAGGCGAGCGGCCTTGCTTCCCGTTTGGAGTACTAACCAAATAACGGAGCTGTTGGAACGGGTGGGTTTTTTGCCAGCGAACGCAGGGGTCCTAGGCACGTAGCACAGATAGATACAGCAGCAGAGATCCTTGATGGATCGAGAAATTTCCCTCCCAAACCATCACATGCCCAAGGTTCAGTCTCATGGATACCTATTTTTTTAGACGATGTTGACACACTTTCTCCGACTCATTCCAGACTCAGTGTGGTTGGATTTATAAGCATAGAAGTGCAACCCTTTGCATAAGCACCTTTTTGTAATAAGTAAATGTTATTTTTAACACTCCCCCCAACATCTTTAGGATAAAACCATCCAGGCATTGCTGCCTTGGAGGATGACAGAGCTATTCCAATGCCCGTCAGGGAGGTTGGGACCCCCGTGACAAACTATGACCCTCTGTCTTGTGTTAACTCGTCTACTGGCAAGTCCAAGGGCTAGTGCTATTCTGTGTATTTCCCTGCAGCCCAAAGACTTGCTCGGCCTCGCGTGCTGCTCTGCCGGCACCGGGACGGCACGCGAGCCGGCCGCACGGTGCTTCTCGCCTGGCTTAATGGAACGTTTAGTTGTGCTTTCCTGAAAGTGCCACTTACGGACAACTTGCTTTTAATGCCTTACTCTTTCAGGATGTGTAAACTCCAGCATTGGCATTTCCCCCTTCTTTGGGGAGCTTTTCATTGTGCAAAAGTAGCGTTCATTCTCACTTTCCATTCAGCCATTGTACAACGGTGCTATTGTCTACTTTAACAATGTTATGTACAAGTCTAGTGCAATATGTATCTGTAAATGTGCACCATTTCAGGTGCCCACCTGTGACTTAGGTTAAAAAAAGAATCACATTTGTCTGTGGTTTCCACTTTGTCTCCCTAATGCTTGAACCGTCATTCATCAACCTGAGCGTGAGCTGCAAGGTCCTGGGGAAGGGGCTGCAGACACCGGCCCCGGGCTGCTCTGTCCTCTGCGAACGGGCACAACTCAACCCTGTCGCTTTGCAGGTTCTGCTCATGGTACAAGAGTAGCTGACACTTGCACTTACAGCTGGGCGACTCTTCTCATCCCAGGCCAGTAGAAAGCTGCTGAAGTCGATCCCCACGCGCCACCCGAGTGTCCCTCTGCCAACGCGTATCCCCGAGAAATCAGCAACCATTCGGTCACCAGCTGAGCAACTTCTGCCCTCAAATCTCCGTAACGCCTATAACACGGCCAAAGAACAGAAACGGAGCAAGAACGGGACTTGGGATTATTCTCCTGATTGACTGTAGAAGATATTTAAATGTGTTTTCTTTTTCTGTTTATGTCTTTTTTTTTTTTCTTTAAGCCTATCTTGTCTTTGTGCCTCTTGCCATCCAGGGCTTCCTCTTAATCATTCACCTGCCCTTGAAATTAAGAAACACAGACATGAAATTGAAAGGCCGGTGCTTCAGCCCCTCGCCCTGGCTGATTGACTCGGTTTCCCACGGGAGCTTTCCCTGTGGAAACGCAGCCCCCGCGTTGCTCATTCCATGCTGGCCAGTTTCCATCCCTGGGACATGGGGGTCTCCAGGTCATTCAGGTTTTGACTGACACCGGTTGCCTCCCCGCAGGAAAAAGGAGACGCACAGAAACTACAAGTGCTCGGATGTTCCCTTGGAGCCCAGACGTGGGCGGAGGGCTCCGGGTGAGGCCGGTGTCTCCTTTATTCCCGAGTTTTTCCTGTGGAGAGCAGCAATGGGCTGGAGCCGGCAGCACGAGGCCTGGCCGAGCGCGGAGGTCCCGGTGCCGCCCGGGCAGGCGGCTTCCACGCGCTCCAAGATGCGCCCCGGGGTGCAAGTTTAACGCTGTTTATTCAGCAACTCCATTTATTTATATTGTGTTCTAACCTACACTTGATCTTTTTGTTCTGTTGTTTTATTCCAAACTTCTGGTTCTGGCTGGCAAAAAGCAACAACAAGAAATACTCACTATAACCAAGCGGAGACGTGAACCCGCTCGGTGCTGCAGATACCGCGTCGCAATTTCATTTTCCCTTCGTGTGCAGAGCGTAAACCATAACCAACCTTCCGCAGCTAATCTAACCCGTTACATTTACACAGCAATTGAAAGGCAAAGGTATTGCACGCACATAGAGTTAGGCTAGAACGATGCCCGGGACGAGGGAGGCTGTTCACTAAAGCGGATATTGCCGGGAACATTCCTCTTCTGGAGTACTGAGGACGCGACATTTGCCAGCAGAAAGGATGATTTCTGTCGTGTGTGTGAGCGCATGGGATTTTGGTTTCAATCACAATAATAAAAAAGGTTGGGTTGGATGAAGTATGTCTATTTTTAATTATGAAAACTGCATTACAACGTGCATTTTTATATACAAATCCTTACTATTTTTTTTTAAATTTGCCTCTAGTATCTTCATTTCTAACCTAGTATATAGAGGTTTTTAGTTTTGTAAATACTTATTACGTGCACTGTCTGTCATAGTAAAAGTTGGTTTAAAATGCACTCTTGTTGTGATCAGAAACTGGCCTTCTCTTCAGAACTAAAACTACAGTACCTGATTGTATTGACAAAACACCAATAAAACTCCTTGTATAGAAGGCGGCCTGGGCTGTGTCTCTGCTGTCATTGCCCGGCCCGCAGCGACGCGCAGGGGGCTCCGGCCTGGCCGCGTTTTGGGAACATCCCGACCGTGTTCCGAGTCCCGCTGAACGAGGAGGGTGTTCCGGACCTGCTCGCAAGGCCCCAGCAGAAACGCGCTCCCCGACGTCTCCCGGCCCTGAACCCCGCGCTGTTGCTTTCCCAACTCAAGGGGCCAAGGTCAGATGTTCCCCAAATCAGTGTCACAGCTGAAACCCAGAAATGCAACTCCATGACTTGACAGAAAACACAACAGCAGTGGCTAATTAGCAAAGATAACTAAGTGACTTTATTTCTTTCCAACAGTCAGAGCTGAATGTCAGTGTGCAGTTAAAAACAGATTTAGGCCAAAATTTAACAGAAATATGTCCATTCTTTGTAGGTACCACACATCAAACATCTTAAAGCAGCTTTAAAAGGAGATTTTCTTTTTTTAAGTAACTGTCAAAAGCATTGACGTCTCTGGCAAAGCAATTTGAAAAAAAATGACATTTTACAATGTAGCTCTGCAGCACAACCCATAAATATATGATAGACCATAATTCCACATGTTCACAAGACAAGATACTCACATGTATACAAGGAAAACCCATTAAAGCATCCTACAGAAGGCCGGTACTTGAAGGAAGAAGAGCACAAGGAAAAGGGGGATGACCCTGTCCCAGCCAGGCGTTCTGCAGCGCACGCGGCTCCGCACGCACAGGAGCCCTGTGCTCACACCGACAGGCACAACGTTCCCCTCCGGATCCACAGAAGTGCTGGAGACATTATGGAGAGTCACACTGTCACATTCAAATCCATAAACATCTCCATATGATGACTGCTTGCCTCTTTCCTTCTGTTTTTCATTACTGGAGACCCTATAACCCTTTTTAGACGTGCATCTGGCTGTATGCAAGCTCAGGTCATTCTCTCTGACCAGCTCCACTGGGCAAAGGTTTTCCACTTAGAGCTGTGGAGGGCAGCTTTCCTGGGAAATCTGTGGCCACTCGTACCAGTTTCAAATGTAGAAATTCTTTTAAACTCTGACACGGTCTCCCCTGATCAAAACCTGCCTTTCCCTTTATTTTCAGAAGATTCTTACCACGTACGTACAGTTTTAAAGCTGAGAAAGGCAACTCTTGTTTCCAGCTGCAGTCATTTTTGTCACTGACAGCAGCACAATCAACCATTTACCCTTGTGCAACATTAGGTCTCCCAACGTATCTCCACTCACAGGTTTAAACAGAAATCTTGCTTGGTGCTATGGATGACATAGGATGGGATTAAGAATGCAGGATGCAAGGATTAGGAAATAAAAGGAAATGTCAAGAACAGCTGCAGCAGTGTGAAAGTCAGCTATCACAGTAATTATAATGACAGTGACATAATGGCACAACAGTGGGACAAAGCAGAAACATTACGAAGAACCGGACGCAGCTGTGAACGCCCGTGGAGAATCACTGCACCCTGCAAGGCGCCAGCGCACCCGCTAAAACGCAACGCCGGGAACGTCCCCCCTTCCGCGGCGGCTCCTCCCGGCTCCCGCGTCCTCCGCGACGGCCTCCCGGGAGGCTCCTCGTGGGCGGGCGGCTCCACCACGAACCTCCGGGCAGGGAGCGGAGGTGCCGGGCGCTGCTTTGCCCGCGGCAAACGGCTCCCGCGGGGCTCAGAGCCGCTGGCAGTAGAGCTGGTACAAGCTGCTCGCCAGCTTCTCCGTCTCCTGGAAGGCCTCGCAGCTCTGCTCCCAGCTGGGGGGAATCTGCTCGTCCCCGTAGTAAGCGCCCGCGATGGCCCCGGCCATGGTGGCGATGGTGTCTGTGTCCCCACCCAGCGAGATGCAGTAGATGATGGTCCTCTGCAGGCTGCTGTAGTGCTCGGGAATGTCGGGGTCGGCGTCCATGCAGCGCAGGAAGGAGTAGATGGCGGTGGGGACGGAGCGCAGAGCCGCGATGCCGTTGCCTGTGAGCAGAACCAGACACCCTCAGCGCTGCACAACACCTGCGTTCTCCTTTCCACAGGAGCTCCTTCTTTTTCTTTTATTTGTAACTTCCTACCGCCAGCCACTTCCACTATTAGTATTACTGATTTTTAGATGACGACACACAAAAGTGAGCTCTCCCCTCCTGCCCCCAGCTCCCAGCACAGACAGCAACTGCCAACGCTGCCAGCACCATCCGGCCTCCTGCTCGTATCCCAACACTTGTAACGAGAAAGGTACTTACCCAATTCAAACAGCACGTCCGCTTTGGGAACACTGCTGAGCTCCAAAAACTCCTTTATCTTCTTTAGGCGCCTTGAAAATGGTAAATCTTCAAATCCTAGCCTGGAAACAGGAGTACAATGAAGAAGAGAGAATGCAGAGAGAGAAGTAAAGACACGCGGAGGGGTCGGTGCTCCTTGCAGCTACTTACGCTCGGGCGTCACTAAGAGACTTATCGTCGGCCTCGACATCTTCCATGTGGCTAATGAGCTGCTCCAGGAAGCTCTCCTTGCTGAGCTCTCCCTGCAGCGCGAGGTGCACGGCCAGCGCCTGCAGGACGGCCCCGTTGTAGCCCAGGGAGTTGGCATGGGTCAGCTCAGCACTGAGCTTTGCAAACTGGCGAGGAAAACACCATCAGCAAAGGCAGCCGAGACATCACGGTGGCACCCGCGCGAGGGGGGACTCCCAGGGCCAAGGAGCCCAAACGGGCCCAGAAGGTACCTTCTTCACATCCTGGACATCGGAGTAGAGCAGAGGAATGCCTGCCACCCTCATGGCACCGCCGTTTCCGTAGGAGCCCTTTCCGTTGAACTGGGCTCTTGCCGGCTCAAACACATCGCTGCACTTGGGGCTCAGGAGCTTCTTGAACACGTTGACCACGGCCATCCCGTAGCCCCTGTTGGGCTCCTTCTTGTACTCCTCAGCAAACCTGGCACGGACGCAGGCGAGAAAAAACCACCCTGGATATTCGATCAGTTACTAACGCTTTATAAAGCGTTACACAGCGTGACACAGTGAACAGGCCGGGCGGACAAACCATCGGCCGGGGCCCATCTGATTCAGCTTCATGGGGGAAGAATCAGATTCGCAGGACTGGTGTGAAAGGACAAGAGGGTGCACAAACACCACCTCTCCCAGCACACTTGTCTCCCTTTCAACTCTGCTTTGAAACAGAAACAAAGGGGAAACGTTTTCCCGGGTCACAGCCACGCAGAAACGCTTTTGTTCAAGTTCAGTGGAAGTGTTTTCTAAACAAATAAACTTTCGCCCTTAAGTGGAAGCAAATGTTATGACTGCTGTGGATCCAAAGGGGGAATGGGTCATAAATGAACCGAGGCTGACCTCACTAATATTCACTAACCAGACAGAGGGAAATATAAACATAAACAGCAACAAACAGCGCCGGAGATTCCCAAGCGTCTCCTCCGCGCAGGTAAAGAACCACTCGGAACAGGGCGCGCTGCCGGCTTCACTGCAAGGCAGATTCCAAACCCTTATTAAAGCCAATAATCCTGCACGTCCCAGGGCAAGGCCCACAAGGAATTCCAGGATGAACCATCACTTGTTGGATTTTTTCTCTATAAACTTCACACTGACGGTGTCTCAGCCCCTGCCCTCGTCCACAGACAGCCAAACCGGGGCCGGTTTTGCCGCCGCTGCCGAGCGTCGCGCCCGGCGCCGGGGCGGCCCTCACCTCTTGGCCATATCGACCTCGTCGAAGTCCCGCTTGGCGAGCAGGGACCGCACCAGCGCCCGGCTCATGGCCGTGTCGTCCGTGTAGGAGAGCGTTTCTGCAAGACAAGGACACGGCGCTCGGGAGGGCTCCCCGCGCCCCGGAGGCTCCCGGAGCCCTTCGGAGAACCGCGACGGGGCGACCGGGAACGAGAGCGCGGGGCAAGGCCGGAACCGCGGAGCTTGGGCACGTTGTCCCCTGAGCGCGCGGCGGGGAGCGGGGCCGCGCGGGAACGGGAACGGGAACGGGACGGGACGGGGAGGCCGCGGCGGAGCCGCCCCCACCTCTGCGGGCGCTGCCGGGCGGCTCCGCCGCGCCGGGCGCGGGCTCCAGCGCGCGCAGGAAGCGCAGCAGCTCGGGCAGCCTCACGGCGCTGCTGCCCTCGAAGGCGGCGCCCAGGCAGTCGCCCAGCAGCGCCCCGGCCAAGCAGCCTCGGAAGCGGCCGGGGCCCGGCCGAGCCCGCCCCGCGCCCGCCGCCGCCGCCGCCGCCGCCATCTTGTCCCGCGCCGCCGCCCCCTGGCGGCCCGGCGGGCAGCGGCAGCGCCGCGCGGCGGCGGCGGCGGGAGCGGCGCCGGGGACACGGGGAGGACGGAGGGGATACGGGGGACACGGAGGGGGACGCACGGGACACACACGGGGGGACGCACGGGACACACGGCGGGGTCGCGCAGGCAGGGGAGCCCCGGGGGCGCAGGCGGTGCCGGAGGGGCCGGGCCCGTTGCGCTCCGCGCGCGGGGAGCCCCGGTTCCCGCCGCCGCCCCGGCTCCCGCCGCAGCTCCCGGCGGGATTCGCCGCTCCTCCTGCCCGGGACCCGCTCCGCGGGCCAGGGGGCGACGCGGGCTCCTTCCCCCAGCGGCTCCCGGCCCGGCCCGGGGAGCAGCCCGGCTCCCGCTGCCGGTCGCACACGCAGGAATTCGCGCACAGGGACCCCGGGGCAGGGACTCTGCTTCCCAGCGAGCGCCTGCAGGATTCAGCACGTTGGGAGTGTGCCTGGAATAGAAACAATAACTCGTGGCAGAATGGGAACGCTGCAATTCCATTTTGACAAATCTGTTGCCGCCAGAGCCAGGACGGGCTCCAGCTCTTGCCTTTGCAGCAGTGTTAACGCCGCGAGGTTAGCAGGTGGGGGAAATCCCAACCCAAACTTTGCTTTAATCGTTGCAGTGAGCAGACCTGTGTCCGTGCGCCCGCAGAGCAGACCTGGCGCGCTGCCGCTGCGGCACAGTCCCTTTGCAGAGCACAGCCCGCACTTTAAAGGACTGAAAACACCAAAGAGCCCAGATGGATTCAATCATCATGAAATGCTTCCAACACATTCGGATGACAACTGCTCTTGGGGACAGACTCTTTATTGTTTATAATGCTCCTCAGAGTGCAAGAGGCTATAAACATCATACAAGGGGACAGACAGTTATATAACAAACCAGGGGAGGGAGGAGAATCGCATTACCCTAACACGACACAGATGTCCGTTCTCGCTGCGGAACTGAGTCACTGGTAGCTTTCTCCTCGGTGTGGCTCGTTGTACAACACGCCACGGCGCGCTAGGCCAACTGCAGCTGCCTGCTCTGGAGCGCGGGCAGCGCGCGGTTCGTGGTCCTGTTGAAGGTGTCAAGCTCTGGCACAAACTTCTCGGCGGGAACCGTGAGCTTTCTCCGGGTGTCCAGGCACTTGTTGTCCAGCACCAGGGAATTAGCTTTGTAGCCAATGTCCGTCTGGATGCGGTAGAGATGTTTGTAAAGCGCGTCCAAGGCACCCCTGCGCACAAGCACAAGCGAGAGGCCGGGTCAAGCACTGCGTTCGCTTCCCAAGTCGAACGGGAAACGTGAACTTCCCCCGTTCTGGCAGCCAGGCCGGAGCGGCTGCTGCCCCTGCACGAGTTGCTGGCGGGGCAGAGCGGGCGCGCAGCAGTCGCACTGCGTGGGCTGTGGGCAGCGAGCCCCGTGTCCGCCCACGGCACCGCTGCTGTTTCTGCCTTTGCTTTTCGCACATTCTTTCCCTTCCAAGGCCACCTGTGCAGCCTGGTCAAGGTCCGACTGCGCACAGAACCCCCGTTTACCCTGCCAGGCCTTTCCCAAAGCCCTGCGGACCGGTCCAGCCCCCACGGCACCCAAGGACAGACATGGCTCCTCATCTGAACAAACACGACCTTCCAAGCGCGGCTCTGGAAGCGCTCCAGGCTCAGGGCTGCACATGGCCACGTCCCTCCCGTGCACCGTGCTGGGTCACTGCTCTGCCCCAGAGAACAGGGGACTTACTGCGACTGCGCTAACTTCTGCTGCAGGGCACTGATGGTTCCTTCCAGCTGCCGAACCTCATCTGTCAGCCCGTACTGGACCTGCCCCGCGGGGAGGGAGAAGGTCAAGAGTTAGCAGGGTGGTAAAGTGGTGTCTTGCAGGGGCCGTGGATCCCTCATTGCCCTCCCAGTCCAACTACTCGCTTTGCTGTGGATAATACCCTATGTGGGCGTGCTGGTGCCTG
This sequence comes from Tinamus guttatus, assembly GCF_059628265.1. NCBI lineage: Eukaryota > Metazoa > Chordata > Aves > Tinamiformes > Tinamidae > Tinamus > Tinamus guttatus. The sequence goes on from NW_028288931.1 coordinate 534,307, forward strand.
CAGAAGCCATCGCTGGGCTCCTCTGGAGTTTGCTCCAAAGCGCATCCAAATCTTCCCAACTCGCCCAAACGCCCATCCCGTTCAGCTCCCCCTCAGCCCCTCCTAGCAGGGAACGTGCAGGGCAAGGCTGCTACCTGATCCCGACACAGCTCCACGTTGGGCCGCTGCGTGCGGGTCTCCAGGCGAGTGTGGGCTAGTTTCAGGTCTTTCATTTTCCTCCGAAGATCTTCTTCCAAACGTCGGATGTCCTCTTCCATCTCAGCAATTTCCTCCAAGGTCTGAAGATAAAGATTTGTACCCTAAGAGTCAATTCTGGCTCTATTCCATTAGCACCTACACTGGGAAACAGCCCCAGGCACCCTGGTTTTTTACTGGGAATTCTCAACCAAGGCTAGCAAGTCCCGTTAGAGCTCAGATCCTCTCCCCTCACAGATCAGGCTCTTCCCATGGCCCGGCCTGGAGCTGTGGGTGGTCTATGGCCACAGGGATAAGGGCAGGCTGGTTAGCAGCGGCAGGAAGCCTGGATCTAGCTCGCCACGAAGGCCGTGGGGGATTGGTACTTGGCCTTCCCAATCCCAGCCCAAAAAGGACAACTACGCAGAGGAGATATGCTCAGCACTGCCGGGCCGCGGGTCAGCAATGTGTTACAGGGAGTGCGCAGCCTTTGGATTCGATTCCCACCGCGGACATGGTTGATAACCCAAGTGCCATTACATTCTTCTCCTGCCATTTCAGTTCATCATAAGCTTTTTCCAAGTCTCGAATCCTCTTGCGCAGCGCAAATTCCGTCGCCACCCGCTGAGCCTCCAGCTCGTTGTTGGTCTGTAAAGGGAACAGGCTCCCATCACACACGCTGAGAAGGGGCCTCTCTCCCAGACATTGGCAAAACAGTCACTGCATGAGGGAGAACTCCTGCACCACCAACCCAGCCAAGTGACCAACTCACCTGGGCGATGGTGAGCGCTATTGCTTCCCGGAGCTCGTTTGAGGCTTTCATTTCTGCCTCAGCATGCTCCTTGTTGCGCTGACTGTAATCGTCCCACTCCTGAAGTGAGGTTGATCTGTAAACAAATCAGCAGTTATAAAAATAAATGGAGTGTCTGCAGGACGGTTCAAAAGCAAACACCTGCTGCAGCCAGGAAGGCTTTCTGCAACACAGAACGATCCAGAAACTGCAGAGATCACACCCGGCCTGCTGGCCTCAGCGCAGCAGATGGAGATCGCTACCCTGCAGCTCCTGCACCGAGCCAAACATCTGCTCAGAGCAGGGACACGTGTAAAGGATGCTCTGAAACGTCAAACAACTGGAAACTCTGCAGCTCTGCCAACGATTAATAGCACATTGTTAACCGAGTACTGCTGATAGCCAAACACAGCGAGAAGCAGCAGCTGGGTTCTCTGCTTTTGCCACTGACTTGTGGTGACAATTTAGATAACTTGTTCACTGTCTGTTCTCCCATTTTCCGCAGCACAAAACAGACACCCTGTTTACTTGACCCTGATGTTGCTGTAAGAGGTAGCTACTGAATGCTCTAAGACCTGAGAGGTTTGAGAGCAGCAATACGCGTCACTACCAATCAGTCCACTACAAAAATGGATCAGGAAGGGCCTTGTCTCCCAGGGGTTTGTGAACACACAGTTCAAGAGCCACAAGAAGCCCCAGTAGCCAGTTCCTATGAGTGCCTGGTTCCATAAAGCCAACCTAGAGCATGGAAGGAAGCAGAATGCCGAAGCTCTTTGAAGCACCAGCATGGGTTTGGCCAGAAAAGGGCTGGCTCTTCCCTTACCCGTCTGGGACCCGCGTTGGGTTGACCTTGAAGGAGATGTTGGGAGCGTTCACGCTGAGGGACAAGCACACACGATCGATGTCCAGCGCTTCCACCTTGCCCCGCTGATCCAGGCTCAGCTGCTGGCGAGCTTCCTGGAGAAGGCTGCGGAAAGCAGGGCCGGAGTGGGCCGGGAGCAGCGCAGGGAGACGGCAGCTCGCTCCTGTTTCCAGAGCTTGCACCGCAACCTCACGCACTGCTTTCAAACCAGCCAGGAGATCTTCTCTCCATGGCAGCGGTGCCCCAGGGCCAGAGCCCGGCTGCCTCTCCTGCACTCCCCTGGCGCGACGCGGGAGCCGAGGCGCTCGCCGCGGGGCCACACAGCTCTTTCCCTCACCAGAGCTGCTCGAAGGCCTCGTTCACTCTCTGCTGCAGGTCCCTCTTGGCCTTCTCTATCACCTCCACTTCCTTGTGCAGCTCCTCCTCCACGGGGTCCCTCACCACATCGATGGCGCGGCGGCTCTCACGGAGCGTCAGGCACTCGATGGCGACGTCCAAAGGCAAGTTCTTGGCCTGGAGGGCATGTTCAGCTGCTTCCTTCACCTGCGGAAAGCAGTGGGTGGAGGGTCTCCTTTGGGGACTGAAGAGAAAGGAAGGGAACCCATGGACCCTTCGTTATGATGGCCTTGCACTGCCCATCCCTGCTATTCTGACGCCTTCCAAGCGAGTCTGGAATGGGAACTGTGGGAGCCCAACACACCAGCCCTCCACACCTGCTGTTCACCCTGGGAATTGCACCTTGCTGAGGACTAAGGACCACAGAAGGCACAGCCTGTGGGTTCAGAACATCAAACAATCAGAACAAGCCTCAGTTGTTTAGTGCCCCAGGTTGAGAGCACAGGATGATTCCAGCCACTTGTCTTCCTGACGTACTTTGGCTAAGGCATCAATTTCTGCATCAATGTCTGCGAGGCACTTGTCCAGGGTCTCCTTCCACCTGTTCACACTGTCGATACGTTCAGTCAGGCGGGTTTTGTTGTCCTGCTCATCCCATTTTGTCTGGAATTAGAAAAGAAACGCCATGACTTCTTTGCGAAGCCTTTCCTTGCTTTGGGGATTGACTGCCCCTTTACAGCAGTACAGTATATTGCCGTGTGCTGCAATAGTTATTTACACAAGTGCAGGGTACAGAAGAGCGCGCAGGTTGCAAAGGATTCACACGTCCTTTCACGTCTACGCGTTCAGCTCTGTAACCGATTTAGGAAGCTCTGCAGGGTAAAGCCCTCTCCTACCCGCAGGGCACGGCCCCGGGCCCACCTGGTTGCTGGTCTCGTTGCGGAGCACGCGGCCTTCCTGGCGGACGCGGTGCGAAGCGGCGCGCCGGCGCTCGGCGTTGGCCGACAGGAGCTCGGCGTTGCTGCGCCAGTCCGGCAGGGAGAACCGCTGTCCCGGCTTCACGCTCAGCGTGGCCATGGCCGCGGCAGGGGACTGCAAGGAGAAGATCATTCCGTTCATCCACGGCCTCGCGCCAACCCAGGCTGCACGCGCGGGTCTCCAGGGAAGGGCCCGGCCTCGACGCCAGCCCCGCTGAGCGCCCCGGGAAGGAGGATCCCTCCCCGGGAAGGCAGAAGGGCTCCCGGAGCTGCGGAGCTGCTCTGGCACCATCCGGCACCATCGGCACCGCGGTGCTCACGGAGGGCAGGGAAGGGCGGCCGGGCTCACTCGTGGGGCTGGGGGCAGCGGGCAGAGCGCTCCGCGGTCCCGGCCCGGCCCGGCGGTCCCGGCCCAGCCCCGCGGTCCCGGCCCGGCCCGGCCCGGCCCGGCCCTCACCGCTCCCCGGGCTCCCGCGCTCCTTTACGGCGCTGCCGCCGCGCGCGGCCCGGCCGGTTGCCAGGGCGGTTGCCAGGGCGGTTGCCAGGCACGCGCGCCCGTTGCCAGGCAGCCGTTAGCGCCGCTGACGTCACAGCCGCCTGAGGCGCTCGGGGTGGGAACGCGACCCCCGTTCTGGGGTTATTTCCCCCAAAATGAAGGCGAGGCCGGAACCCGCCCGACCTCCGCGCCGCGAGCTAACACCCACCAGCCGAGAATCAGGCAGCCTATTTCATATATATATATATATATATATATATATATATATATATATAAAATGTTTATATATATATATTTACTATATTATAAATAAAGCGAGTTAACACAAGGAGCAGGTTTGGAGCAAAGCTTTCTTTTTTATTGCAATTATTAGTGAAAGTTACACTTCAAACTGAAGCAAAGCAACACTAAAACCAATATAAAAAAAAAAAAAAGGAAAAAAAGAAGAGTCCTTCCAGTATAGAGAACGGCGTAAAGGCAGGAGCGGGCGCTGCCACAGAAAGCCCCGGTGACGGTTGGGCTCAGAGAGGTCCATGGTTGATGGCACCATGTCAGAATTGGGAATAACGGGGCTGAACAAAAAGGAACTTCAGGCTCCACCAGGGCCAACACGGCCTCTGCGGAGCCGAGGGTTCAGCCCGGCGCCCCGCGGCGACACCGCGCACGGGCACCAGGACCCGACGGAGCCGCGAGGTCCTGCCCACAGCACGGGCAGACCCGCGTCCTCAGTGCGAGGGCGATGCCAACAGCAGCGCTACCGTCGCACCCCGCACTTCTAGTCCTGAAAACTGCCCACATGAGCACTTAAATCCACCCCCCTTAAAAAAAATAAATAAATAGCATTAATACTACTCAAACAGAAAAGCTGGAAAGTAAAAATCGTGTTTTCTGACCAAAGTTTGGCAGTCGTGTTTGGTATTTCCCTCAAGATATTGTCCCAATTCCTCCTATTACCGATTAACATTGGCACTTCAGTCTCCATCCGTTCTTGTAGGGTTTGCTTCAGAAAGAAATCAAACAATGCAAATATAAAAAGATTAAGGTATCATATATGCATTCAAAACAATTTATTTTTCAACTTAATATGGTTGGTTTACAATATACCCAAGTTGGTGGTATCTAAAGCCGACAGATATCCGATGACTGCTGTGTGCACTATACACAGTTGCAGGGATTAGAGATGACTGCCAGAGGGAAGGGACAGTGAAAAGGTGACATTCGACTGTGCTGCAAAGAAAGCAACTGCTGCAACAGGTAGAAAAATTTGGCAAGAACAGGTTGTGTGGAAAGGAATGGGCAGAGGACACTGCTTCTGCTTAGCGATTACATCTCAAAACACCGACACACACGATTTCCCCTCACATCCCCAACGGCTGCAGCCCACATCCGCAATACAAATAGGCACACATGGTCAAAGATGGTTAAGTAAAAAGAAAGGCTTTTACCAGTTTGTTTGCCATCTGTCTACAATCTATTTGTGCAACGTTCTCAAGCCACAGCTCTGCTTTGTTCTTGAAACATCCCCTGTTCCTGACCCGCTCCCCAGTTACCTTCGCGGCTGGAACACGTTTCAGCTCCTCCTCGAGCAACGGCAATGCCGAAACGGGACGGGAGCAGTTACCAGCATCAGAGAACAGCAAGGGCAAGATGTACGCATAGAAGGGAATCTCAATCCACTTGACTGGTTTATTAAAATTTTATTCCAAAAAGGAATCCCAAACAGTACAATTATTATTTTATTTAAACATACGGTATTAAATATGCAAAATCTATATGCACAACATTGCTTCCAGCAGTCTCCTAAACAAATACATATTGATCACTAGCAATGCTTATGGCACACACTATGCCACCCGGGCCGCCTTCCGCTGAAGATGCTTTAATACCCACACCGGCTCGTAACCGAACGCTACCAATTACAGAGCAAGCTAAAGCTTGGAGTAATACCTGTCCATGGACAACGTTACGCTCTCGTCTCCCATCAAACGCCTCCAGGCCCCTCACGCAGCCGAGCTCTTTCCCCCGTAATAAGCAGTAATGCTGTTCACCCATCAGCAGGCTACCTGGATGATTCTTTGCTTGCACCAAGGGAAGAAACAGGAATAAACGGGTAAAACCTGCCCCTGCGAGCGCAGGGTTCCTCACCCGACCGGCGTCCCCGTCCCGCAGCACCGAAGGCAGCTCCTCGGAAGGACTGTCTGCAAAACAGGCGAAGGAAACGCAGCTTTCTAGAAACACGGCTTTTCTACAAGAAAACAACACGGAGCTGCCTCGAGGCTAGATTCGATGCCGTAAAGCTTTACTGCAGAAATGAGAACGTTCTGCTGAGGAATATAAATCAAGCCTGAAGGGATGTAAAAACTACAGCCATAGAAAGAAAGTGGTGTTCAGAATAGAACAGCCCGAAGAAGTCATTCTTGACTGAGAAGTTGCCAGAAGCCAGAAATAAATCTTCTCATTTCTAGCAGCCTTCCTCACACTTACTGGTTTTTTCCCCAACGTTCATTTTTCCTCCCCGCTCAGAGCGCTGCTGCCAACCAGCAGCTTTCAGAGTCCAGAAAGGTTCTTTAAATCCAGCATTGCTCCAACAGGTCCTGCTTTGCTAACGTGTCTGGGTGAACGCTACCTCACAAGGCATGGATTTTATATCAGAGAAACGGAATTTGAACGGATTTAAGAGACTCGCAAGTATAAGCATAATGAAAGTTTATTAGTGAGTAATATTTTAATAGCTAACTTTTACACATCTGTGTTTAAATTAGCTTGTGGATCTATGATTGATAGGCTAGCATAACCCTAAATTCCATACACAGTCATAATTTTTCCATGTTGCTAGATAATATTACAGTATGTTAAATTTCCAACTGCCGAAACGTCTTTGAAGGACCAACTCAACCCTCAGTGAAGGTTTTTGCAACTTCCATTTGAATAAACTTTGCCCCCTGACAGTCTGCTTCCCACCAAACGGGATTTGGACCAAGCACAGGATTATCCTAAGAGGACGGGACAGGCAGAGGCTGCGGGAGCAGCCGCGAGGCCCCGCTCGGCTCCGCGCGCAGGGAGCGCCGTCTCCCACCGGCCGTACGGAACGGGGACGCGAGGGGCCAACGTGCAGGAGGGCGCCGGGTTCGCGGGGGGAATCCGGCTCTTCCCAGCGCGGCTCCCGCTCGGAGCGCCCGGGGCTGCGGCCCGTAAGGCAGCGCGGGTCAGCGCGCGCCGTTCCTAACGGGTAAGAAACCGGGGCAGAATCACTCCCCGCGGCCAGCGAGGGAACCGGCCGGAGCCCCCGGCTGGACAAGTCGCCGGCACTGCAAAACGGAGCAAAACACAGCACATCCGAGCAGCTTTTCCACCCGCCGCGCTCCGAGAACGCCCCTCAGGCTCAACTCGTACAGGCAGCACTGCCGTGCAGCACCCGTGCCAGAAAAGCCTTCGCTCCACCAGCACCTGGAGGAGACGCGGACAGGAGCTTCCCCTGCTCTCGTGCCGCTTCGCTCAGACCTTCCTCTCCCAGGACCCCCTAAATCCATCACGGGACGCGGACACCCCGGCTGCCGGCACGCGGGTCGGTGCAGACGCGCGGGGTGTCCGCTCCGCTCCGCGGCGTTCCCGGGATGAGCCCTGCTCCCTGCGCTCGCTCCGCCTGTGCCGACGGTCCCGCTGCGGAACCACGGCCAGGCCCAGACCTCAACGGGCCGGGCAACGCCGCGGTCGAGGCGGAAGGGATTCTTTTCAATCAATAATGAGAAACACAGCGAGGTTAAATTTTATTTAAAAAATTGCAAATCTACCAGTCAGATTGTTTATATGATAACATTACTTTAGAGAAACCACTTATTTTAAAAGCTTCTTCTTTCAGGGCAATTCTAATTCACAGATAATTCAGGGCTCACTTTTATTAACTCACTCAATGCAGAAACAACTCCACTCTTACCAAGGACTTCAAGCTAAAAGAAGAGCTCATAAAAATATCAACCATCGCATCAACGCAAACGCAAGTTTTTCCAGCTTCTGTTCTTGATCAGAAAAAGGCACGTGCTTGCTCCCAAGGAGTTCAAGTTTGACACATACATTCCCAGGACACCCAAGGTAGCTCTGAGGCTCCCCGTCTCCCTGAAGGGCTCAGGCTGGACGCAGCGCACCCGACATCCACCCATCGCTCCCGAGTCCTTCCTGCTTCTCCCGGCGGGTCCTTTCGGCACATCCCGGCACCGGGCCCCTGCGTGTGCCCACACAGAACCGACTCGCTCCCCACGGCTGCAACGCTCCGACGGGGCCGGTTCGTGCACGGGACGGGAGGAGCGCGGCCACGGCACGCGGGACCCTGCGGCCACGGCACACGGGACCCTGCGGCCACGGCGCGCGGAGCCCGGCACGCGGCAGCACCAACCGCCCGGTACCGCGACCACCAACGTGCAGGGCAGCGGCGCTGCCTCTCGCCCACGGCTCCACCGTTCCTACCGGCGCCCGTCCCCGGGGACTCGGGTCTGCTTGAACCAAGGAAGGTCGCTTCAAGATTTGGATGCTAATTGGTGTGTTTGTTCCTAACTATACGGTTGTAACAGGCACTGCAACCTGCTTCCCAGCATGTTCCTTTAGTGGAGGGGAACAGGCACTCTTATGTCCAAATTTTTCCTCCTCCTATATTAGTTTTTGAAGTAGCAACATGTTGGGCATTTTGGGTAAACTATGGATGCAAAGGTACAGGCTCACAAGGCTCTAGCAGCATAAGTTATTTTTTTTAAAGTAGATTTAGCTTTTTAGTTTTGAATATGGAGACACATTTCCTCCTTGCATTCTTTTGAGAGTTTTCTGTTACTATTTTGATAGGACAGTCACCACGATCGTTTCTTCTCCATGAAACACCTGGGCAGTGATAGACTTAACATATAGCTCAGCTTTAGGATCAATCCCAGCACAATTTGCTGTAAGTAGCATCAGTTACAGAAACCCCTTTGCCGGGAAGAAGGATGAACTAGTCACATACACTAGATTTTAAGATGAAACATATGAGGGCCTCTGCATCTTCAGTGATTGATTAGCTTGTATTTGAATTGGATATTCTAAAACATCATGCAGCATCCAGTGAACGCAACAAGAATACACAGGTAATTTCTATTGTAATTAAACTCGGGGGTGCTACAGTTGGTCTTTGCTAAGGCAAGATTTCCCAAGAACAGATTTGTGCCCAAGGAACCAGCATCACCAGATGCAAGCCCACTTCCCTTCTTTCTGACCACATTTGCAATGTATGAAGAGGTCAGAATTTACTCCTAAGTCTCAACAGTTTCACTTGCTAAATGTACACAGAATAAAAACAAAATAAGTTCATAGACAAGGGGAGAGATGGAGAGTATTTCTGAAAATCAAGCTGATAGAAGATTTGGGGCCCTTTTCAATCCAAACGCTAACTCTACAGCTACTAAAAGGAATAGAAGACGGATGGTTTGGGCTTAGAATTCAGACTGAAAAACTACACTTTCTCACTCCTAATCTAGTAACATTAAGAAAGCGAGAATCCAAAATAAAGTCATTGCAAGCATGAAGGGGCGTTGGGCATGGTAGCAGGACAGGCAAGTTGCTGACGAGTTGCAAGGAACTTGAGTTCATTTCTCTAACTTGAAACAGAAAAAAATCTATAAAACAATTTTGTTTCATAATCTGTTGGTAACACATGCAGGAGAGCTATCCTGTAAATTAATCTAACAGTATTCCTTTAAATAGAGAGTCAAACACTTTGGAATTCCAGACTGAAGCCGTCTCTGACTGTGTCCAAATGAATAAGTGTTGAAAAGCTCCGATTACTTTGGGAAAAGGCTGGACATGAACGCACTCCTGCAACAGCAACATTTGCAATGGAAATGGGAGTTTTATGCTCAAATTCCTGACACCCAAAAATATCCTGACATCAAGTTATTGTTTGTCTTAAATGCCCAGCTCTGCATGAACAGTAACAGAATAAGAGCAAACTCGTTTTGGTTCGAAACCTAAGGAAACAAGGTACCAATTAAGTTGGCCTATCCAGTTGTTTCCTTTCTTAAAGGACTGGTTCACTTCAGAGAAGAAAAAAACATATCATTCAGAAACTTCTCCCATCTTAAAAGAAAAAAAAGAAAAAGTAAAAAGCAACGTCCCTATCAGACGTAGGGCTACGAGCTACACACAGATTAACAATATACTGAAACACCACAATAAAAGACAAAGCTCATCTCAAAAGAAAAAGGTCTGATAACTGCTATTAAGACCATTAGAAAAATGAAAGGTAAGTGTGTATTTTTTGCAGGCGTGTGCAAGCACGTTACAGTGTAATCAAAGCAGAACTTTGCTATTATTATTACTTTATGCAGCATTACAAGGTTATTGAGGTGCAGTGTTTAATAGTCTAGGCTACAGCTTCTCCTGCCGGGAGGAGCGCTCGCCAAACCCCACGGCGCCGCTCCGACGCCTCCCGGAGCCCGTCACCGCGCGGAGCCCGCGACGCGGAGCCCGTCACCGCGCGGAGCCCGCGACGCGGAGCCCGTCACCGCGGGCCCGCTGCTCCCCACAACAACCAGACACCTGCACGCCGCGGCACTGACCGTCTCCTCGGCCCTCGGGTGGATCTCAATCTACTCCCCCTTCGGGAGCTACGGCTCCAAGGGACAACATCCTCCGGGAAGCTCCGCTCGAGCGGTCATGGATGTGCAGCTGCTCTTCCTACTGCCTCCTGCCTCGCGCCCTGCCAGCGCCAAGGGGGAATCGCGCCAGCTACACCACAGCTCCCGCGGGATGCGGGGATGGCTCCGCACTGCCTCTCCCGCCGAGGAAAACACCCTCCTGGTTAATCTTGGTCCTGACTCAGAAACTGATGCTTGAAAGTACCTGAAAGATACCATCAAACACTTGGCATTTTCAATAATTTATCTTAGATTTTCAGCCACGTACAAATGGAAAATAAAAATCTACAGCACCGTCTTCTAAAAAGGCACTTTCTGAGGACTGTCTTGCTTAAAAAAAATAAAAATCATTCCAAGTTTTAAACAGTGGAACTGCTTAGTTTTAGAGGGACTCTAACTACCCGCGTTAGGCGAGGGGGAACCTCAGACTACATCTGCAGAGGCCAGGGCACACGGGATGGAAAGCGAATCCAGTCTGTCTGCAGCCTTGTTTCTGCAAAACCGATGCTTCGATATTTCATTTGCAAGCTTCTTCTCCAACAACTCCCTCCCTTCCACGTGCACCTTTGCCTACTTAGGGACAGTCATTTATTTATTTATTGATACAGAGATTAGGATTCTTTAGACTCTGCTAGGGAGATAAAACTTAGGATCCTGTACACATCTGTTCCACAGCTCCATTACTGTTAAGTAATGGACTAGCATCGACTAGCAGAAAACATCAGTTAGCTCAAGCTCTAACCACTAACTTTTCAGATTAAAAAAAAAAATGAATTGGCTAAAATTTTCATTTCAAAAATATGCCAAAACAAAAATGGTATCAATACCCAATATCAATCTAAAGTACCATCTTTGGGTAGAAAAGCCGGGAATCTTTCCCTTTGACATCCCTGTGGGTTTTATTTTGCTGGATCCAATTAACCTGCTCGTGGCAGCCACTAAACCGCAGAGCTGCGGGGAGCCCAGAGGGAAGGGCCGTCCTGGAAACGGAACGCAGGGATTCAAGGAACAAAATCCGAGCTCCCGAGTCCTGGGTCACAAAAAGTGCTTTGAGTGAGGTTCTAAACCCTCAGTTCACAAAACTGGGAAAATACCAAAAGCGGACAAGATATGAATAAAGTGTTTTTTGTTTTCTTTTCTTTTCTTTTTTTTTTTTTAAAAAAAAAAAGAGGCCTCCAGCTTTTTGTAAGTGTAGTTTGAGCTTAGAAATTTCCATCAAGACTAGAAGATGATTATCCAATATCTTACATTATGCATTTCATAGGACAAATTTGTACTTGAAGAAAATTAAAGTAGCTTAGGATGAATGGCATCTCGAACGAATTTGACTGACAAACTTCCAGAAATCCCTTTTCCTTCTGAAAATCGTTTCTATGGCCAAGCCGATTTTCAAGAGGATGCCAGAGGGAACTCTGCAGGAACGACTTTCGGACACATTTCACCAGATCACACATTTGACAGCAATACAGCAATCCTGAGCAAAACGGCCACAGCTGAAGTGCCCTACAGAACAAGCCACTTCCAGTGGAGCCCTCCGTGATCCCGTCCCCAGATGCGACCTGCCCGGCTGCTCTCGCTCTGCTTCTTCCCAAACTCAATCTACCGGCGCCTCCCCCAACAGCACATAAAATTGGAGTTTCTTTTTTTTGATTTTTTTTTTTTTTTTTAAGGAGAGCAGGTACAAAAATAAAAGAAATCCATATACTCTGAAAATATACTGGAAACTGCCACCACAGATGAGGTACCATTTATCCCGACCCCCCACCCCCAAACTGCAAACATCAAAATATATATGTTTTTAAACAAAGGAAGAATATCTGGCTATTTAATCTCAGTTAAAATGACAGCACCCTTTGTTATACTTGATATTTCACACCATTAATTCTCTTTTGAAAAAACAAGATTCCTAACTAACCTTGATTCGTTGCTTATCTCCTCATTCCTTAGTGCAGTAATTGTCCGTCTCCGTTAAATAAATATAGCAGCTACAGCATCATAAATGTGTGGCCCTCACAACGCCAGTAACTTGATATCGTAATACAAATAAGTATCGGCACTTTACGTAGATATTTGCAAAACCAAAAACAGAGATTAAAACTTCCAAATACTCTACACATGAAAACCAGGTAAAAGTACTTTTTGAGCTAGCACTTAAGTCACTTTCCCAATGATTTTATTATTATTATTTTTTGGTGAAAGTAGCAAGCAAAAAGGCTTCTCAACTCATAGCCACTGAGTGTGGGCAGGATGAGTAGTGAACAGGGTCTTTGCAAGGAGACTGAAAAGACTTTAATAGAAGGAATTTAATCTAAATGCCAGAAATCCACAAGTCTTTGTAAAATAGTTTCTTAAAAAAAAATCTCTATTTTAAAACATCAATTTGCTGTAAAAAGCCTAACCTGAACATTTTGTAAACAGAACTACTAGCTCGAGTGCTTCTGAGAGAAGACTGTCAGGTCACACACTAAGGAAAACACACAAGAGATTTATCTGGAAATCATCTTGCCTCAGATCCTGTAGATGCACCAACCTCCCGCAGCAGCTTTATCCGCAGGCGCCGCAGGGAACGCGCGTTCGGAAGCCAAGGAAGGTGCCGGGAGCCGCGGCCGCACGCGGTGCCGCCCGGGACCCCGCAAACCGCCCGCCTGTGTGACCATTTCCAGTGCAATTTAACTCGGCAAAGTTCGTCTTTGTACATTATCCTCCTTGATACGGGAAGATAAAATACGTATTTACACTAACTGTTCAGTAAAGCTCGTTGAGACAGTGTTGTGAACAGCGCTATGTAGGTTTCAATGCGACACACAATGCACAAAATACAGTACTTCATCTTCTGGCAGAAAATGGGGAGATTCATGCCTCTTGAAGCAAAATGGGCTCAGATTTTAGGCTCAAAATACAGTATATTGGCAAAGAGTGGATTTCATGAGAACAAGAAGAGATAACCTACTTATACCAGGCCACTGGTTTTCATGTGGAGAGCACGTGGAATTCAGAAGGGCTGGGATAACAGCAATGCCCATATAAACGATCTGCAGTATATATACTATGAACCAGTGCAAATAAAAACAGTCAAAAATGCAGTTCACGAGTTTACAAAGTGCAAAACTCCCTAACCCCCTCACTGAATAAATGCTCATCTCTGACATCTTAAATATTGTTTTACCTTTAAAGTGGAATGAAAAAGTCCCATTAATTTGTTTCACATTTCAGTGATTTAACATGTTAACTATCCCAGCCCTCTTATTTTATTTGCAAAGTGAAATGAACTTACCCATAACTTAATTTTAAAAGGAAAGTCATATCAAAGAGGAAAATAGCTAAAAATTTTTATTAATTCCAGACACTTTATTGATGTCAAATAGATTTAACTAAGCATGTAAAAACTTAGATTCTAATAAAAAACACTTCCCATTTAAGTCAAATATCCATCACATTGCAAAGCCAAAAATATGGCCAATTCCTTTGTTAAATCAAAACACTGCAGTAACAACAATAAAGCTTGAAGAATTCTAGAAGCATTTTTGCTATTGTTTGATTTAAAAAAGGAAAATCCAAGGTTCCTTCTGACTATAAAACTTTCCTTTCAAAATTAAGGCTTTTACTTTGTCCTTTTAAAATCATGGAGGTGTCCATTCTCCCACGATTAGTGGTACAAATACTGCTTTAGTACAGCTCAATGGACACAGTTTGCCTTTAGAATGCTTATTGCACTAAAAGATAGCAAAAACAAGTTGTCAGTTTTTAAAAAATAAACATGGTTACATTTCTAAAAAATAAAAGTTGATGTTGACCATATGTTCTGTAATAATTAAATTAAAGCATTATTATTACTCTAATAAATATAAAAGAAACAAAAGGAAGCTAAACTTCAAAAACACATACATACGAAATCACATTAAGGTGAGAGGCAGCAAGTAAACTAGCATTTTTCTTTTTCCAAAAAGACCTTAAAACACCCTCTAAAGTTTCAGTTCTGGTGTTTACTATATGCAATCCCATAAAACTTGGGACATCTGATCTCACATGAAGCTCCAAAATATTTTGACTTGCCAGATAGAAAATAATTGAAACTTTTGGACTAAGTAAAACAGCAGCTTTAGTAAATTCACCAGGGAGCAAGAAGAGTTTGGATCACTACTGCCTGCACATAAACACCACTAGCTTCTTTGCTTGCTTTTTAGAAGGGAACTATCAGAGCGGAGGACTCCGGAACCGTGAAGAAAGATAAAGGCAGCAGTTGGCTAAACTAGGTTCAAATTATTGGATTAGTGTGCAAAACATCTTCCCCTCCCTCATTTTTTTCTACTTAGTGCTGTACATTCAAATGTACTTGGATATGTTCACATTCGAATGCTGATAGCAATACTGAGACAAAGATTTCTCAATGCAGTGGGGTAAAGAAAAAAGGGTTTTTTTGCACACTTCTATCCCTCAAACAATCACTGTGATTGTTCCTATAAAGGTGGTTTGCTTTTTTTTAATTACACCATGGATTTTTTTTTATTATTTTCTTTTTTTCTTTTTTTTTCTTTTTTTTTGCAAAGATAGTTGTGCTGCCGAGCAACTTGAGGTAAAGGCATAAGAGGGTTAAACTACGAGAGGAGAAAAAAAAAAAAAAATGACGGCGGTGCTTCTGACAGGAGACCGCACCAAAAAAGCAGTTGGCTGGTTTCATATTGCATAATAGTGCTGTGTTCCTCGATGAAGTAAACAATCTTCCTTGTGTCAATTTAAGGGTTAGCCTCTCGCCCCTGCCCAGTGTCAACTCCAGCATGATCGGAGGCGCCCCCCATAAACCAACCCCACTGGAAACATACATTGTATGTGGCTTATTTTTTCAGTTCTTCCTTGCAGTGAGTATGCTCCCGTTTTATTGACTTAAGCGAAGTACATCGTGCGTAAGGTGTCTTGGTGAATTTGTACAGCCTTCGCGAGGGCCTGTGGATCTCTCCCATTGCTTTGTCCTGAAACATGGCTTCCTTCAGCACTGCAAGGAAACGACAACAGCTGAGAAATGCAGCGCTGTAAATTGCATTAACTGAGATCAGGAGATATCTTCCCATCAGGTCAGTGTGCAGGAGGCTAATAAAACAATATTAATAGAGCTGGATACCGAGAAAAAACTACCGCCTGCCCGCTCAAGTGGGCTCAAGACTTTTGACAAAGCCTTTTACCTTAGGTGCTTGGTTTGTATATCTGTAAATAACCTCTTAGAAATATTTCAATGGCTTTAAGGTTTTAAAACATTTCTAACATAAAGCAGAGTTATATAAGTTCAAGGTACTATTAACATTTGCTCTATTCATGAGCACTCTAATTCTAAACCCAGAAGCTCTCAGTGCATAACTTGATTCTTCAGACCATGTCAAAGTAGTAACACAGATCACTTAAGCTAAGCTTAATACTTTTAGTCTGACTTTTATTCAACAGAATCTGCCAACCCATTCTGACCTAGTACAAGCAGCAGCCAGGAAAAGGTATTTGAAGTCTCAGAGGTTGCAAGGTGAGTGCTAGTTATCTATAATAGACGGCTTTGTGCCCGATAAGGGAGCAGGGACCAACAGGGACAAAAGCCTAAGGCCCTGCACTGCCATTTACCTGTCGTGTTCCTTGTCCACAAGATGGTATCGTGCTCTGAATGCTACCAGGTGAGCGTAGTAGGCTGGTGCGGGTATAGAGACGGAGCGCGTGCAGCGCACGTACGTGTGGCAAAGCTGGTAAGTCAGCAGCTGAAGTTCATCTGCAGTAAAACAGTTATCATCCCACAAAACATGATAGTGCGAGGGACGGCTGGTACCCTACGGAGAAGGGAACATCGGTTCACTTATCTGGTGTTCACATACAAAAAAAAAAACCAATTTGTTTTTAGATTCAGAAAGACCAGACTACCCAGTCTGAACTACTACTGAACAGCAGACAAAATTCAGTCTTACGTCAGTTACATTTGAAGGTGAATAACAAACTTACCATTCATATTGAACATTATCACTCCAATTATCCTTCCTTGGGAAGGAAAAAAAAGCCATCTAGTCTAAATTTGCCTAAACCTGAGCTTCTAGATAACCTTCTATGACAAAAATCTGCTCCCAGCATGCATAAGCTGCCATGACACCACTTCTTAGCCACTCTCCACTAAAACTCTCTCATTTACACACGTTTCTCACACAGATAACTGTTGCTTTCAACTCTTTCCAGTTTATTAATATCCCAAATTACAAGTATGCGCACCAGAAACGGTTCCAGTGTTTCAGCAGTTCCCTAAAGAATACTGCACAAAGATTTACATTGTCTGACAATGTCATCTTGCTTACCGGTTCAGGAGTTATAATTGCAGATCAGATTCTTACAAGCCACCAGTGTGCCAGGGTTTCCCCTGCCCTCTCTAAGTGTCACCAGCCCTGCTCTACCATCAGCAAGTGTTGAATATCGAGTTTGCCTTAGGAACTCTTCTCCATTACGTGATTGACTTACAATTACTTTGGAAGCTGCTCGTTTTGGAGTAAGTGAACACCTCTTATTACCTACACATGCTCTAAATTTAACATTTACTTGTAAAGAAGCAATCATACCTGTATTCCAGCATGGCTACAGAGGTAAAAGTCAAACTCATATGGATGCGTGATGTCTGTATCCACAGTCGTTCCAGCTGGAATGTTGCCACTTCGCCCAACCTACACAAGGTTTTGTTGAAAATAGTGTCAGTTATTCACACGTCCTAACCGTAATTAAAATCACAACTTTCTATGAACACATGCAGCAGTGGAAGAGCTGCCTCAGAACTGTGTGGAATGCAGCAGTACTGTGGCCTCGACCGGTGGGGATGGACGCAGAACGGCTCTACAAGCCACAAGAGCTGCACATAGATCTGTGCAGAACTGCACACTCATGCTTGTGCTCCCACTCAGAACAGCAGAAATGTTCATGATTTCATCATATTGCATTTTCTTCTAGTAAGATTTCTATAGGATTGGTTCTAGATAGTAACAAGAATATTAACTATATTTCACAGACAAGGACTAGCATTCAGAATACGTTTAAAAAAAATCCCTCCATCTAGTTTAGTCACGTTGTATTTACAGTCATAGAATTTTCTAGTTGGGTCCATGCCTATGAATTTAACATTTTCTATAAATGCAAAAAGAAAAAAATCAGGCCGACAGAAATCCACACTTATAAGTTCTTCAGCAACCTAAATTTTGACGTCAAGCTTTCTACGTAAGGTTTCTGTGAGATAACTATTACCCTTTCTGTTCTGTCAGCACAAAACAGTCGTGTATGATGTCGCTTCTGCACCACAATATAGGTTATTCCAGGCTGGTAATCCTTCTCCAAACTGATGCAGGCTTCTCTAATGGCTAGCAATTCATAATATAAAACCTACAAAGCACAAGAGAAAGTTTAGATTTTCCTCCTCTTCCATTTTGCATGCAATGCCTAATACATTGTTTGTAGTTAACACTACATTGAACTCTGCTACACAATTAGTAACTTCAGGAAATCCTTAGAAATATATATGTTTCCAAACTTTTAAGATCTCTTCTTTCTAGATAGGAACCCAATCCAATAAGCTTAAGAAATTCCTTGCTAAAAACATGGTAACTATTTTGTGATAACTTGGCATTCATATAAGCAACTTGAGCAAAATAGTTTATTCAAATATGAGAACTGGAATTATGTTACACATGATAATTAAGGAAAAAAAAAAAAGGGAAAAAAGAAAATAAATGAACCAACCTGTCGAAACTGTCCTTCAGAGACCCCATCCCTATAGAAGATGATTCGTGTGGGCTTGAAGCGTGTTGATTTATAGAACTGGATGAGAAGCTCTCTCACCATGGAGGCAAGATCCTGGATGATTTCTTGCCGAGGTCGCTGAACTCTCACTGTGGCACAGTACCGACTTGGGTGAGCATCCATACTACCTACAACCTTCAGGAGAACATTATATGACTAAAGGCTACAAGATCAAATCTACGCTAAAATATTCAAAACAGAAACAACAAAAATACTCCAGAATAGCAATTTTCCATAGAAGACGTTTGCTTTAAAACATTTACCACAAAACTTGTAGGCAGAATTTGCAGTAGGTGCAGGCTTAACAGTAATGAACATGTGGAAAGAGGCATAAACTTGTCTGACGCACACCAATCTGCAGATTTTATCTGCCTCGGAGCCTTCCTCTGTATTCTCAACACAGTAAGCCATGGAGTTCATATAAACTAACTTCTCAAGCTATATATATGCATTTTCTACTCTAACATTTAAGAAAAAAAGACTACGTTGATTTAATAAAGCTTACAGCAGCTATGGAAGGCTTCTTTCCATCTCCAGCAGGAGGGTGTGTGACATCTGCTCCCAAAAAGATCACTGGCTGCTGGAACACAGAAGGTCTTCAAAAAAAAAAAAAAAGACAAAAAAAAGTCACACTAGTAGATGAATAGCTGGTTCAAAGCTATTTCTCAATATGGGATTTTGTCTGTCCTTTCAGCTAAACTACAGAGAAACATCTTCTTACCAGGTATTCTGATCAAACATAAGCAAGGAAATGCATGTGCAAAGAAAGAACTTCTACGATACTATAGTTGTCACTCTAAAGTAGACGTCTCTAATTATATCATGATTCTATGACAAAAAAGGTTAAAAGCAGCATCTTAGCATTAATTATAGATTAATGCTTTTCAAATCTCATACATACCATACTCAGAAGGATATTTCAAACTTTAAAGCTTAGGTAACTTCAAATTCTTGGTGCTAATAACAAACTTTACCAGATCTCTCACTCTCCATAAGGATTCTTACCTTTGATGAGGTACAAGGATATTGTTGATTCCTCCTAGTTTAACATTAATCTTCAGGCACAGATTTGACAGGGTCTGTGGAGATGTTTTGATGACGTTTTTGACTTGCACACACTGCGTGGCCATTCCCAACAGCGTGTCTCCAACACGCTTCACCTCCGCTGAGGAGCAAGCATTAAGGTAAAAGTTAAGTTGACTTGAAATTACTGCTACATTCTCATGTTTTGATCTTACTTTTAGTCAAAATAATTCAAATACAAATCCTATTCCATTAACTTTCAATAGAGGTGCATGCTCAGACCAGCTTCCCATTCACTGCAACTTCAGATAAAAACCAGTTTTCTAACATCCAAAGAATTCTTCTATTCTGAAGAATTTCCTAACACATGCTAAGAAGCAAATGCCTCACAAGAGCAGAGAAGAGGTGCAGGCGGTTACTCCTCACCGTAGACGGGCGTCTTGCCCGGCAGGATGACGATGATGAGCTGCAGCCCCGAGTAGGTGTTCTTGAGGTGCCGGAACATGGGCTCCACGCTGTCGGCTCCCTGCGCGTACTTGCAGAAGCAGGGCTGGCCCTGGATCGGCATCCCCGCGTCCTTGGAGATCTTGCGCAGCTGGTCGGTGAAACCCCTACGGAGGAGAAGTTTAACTTGCACAGTAGCAGAAACACACAGCGTGCCCAGAATGGGACGGAAGAGTCTCTCGCAAATGAGGAATAGCATTCCAAACAGCTTTTAAAGCAGCATTTTTAAAGCACTCATTATGTGGAGGGTATAGAGCCTTGAAACATCATAAACTAGAACTGTAGGGAAAGGAAAAAGAACAAAAGGCACCAACAAGAGGCCTTCAGTAATCAAGATGCTAGAAATAACTGGATAGAAAGCAGCAACACCACAGGACCAAAACACCGGAACGTATCCGAGCAGGGTTTCTGACTGTAACGTCCAGCAGGAAAGCAAAGTTGCTTGGATGTTTTCTCTAGCATCGTGGAGGGCTAAAGTCAGCTAAAATGTTCATTAGAAAGTCTTACATTCAAACTTTCATTAAGAGAGCAGTCCAAAGCCTGAACTATGACACGCCTTACTTCAATATTTCTTCTCTGCACTGTCTCTGTGTTGCAAAGCAAGCTATGGCCCACATTTTGATCTCCACACCAGTGTGAAACTGCTTTCCTCGCATGTCCCATACTCCATGGCTTGGGGTTGCCACTGTTCGATTCTGTGGAAACAAAAGAAACCAATTAAAGTAGCTGAGAAAGCAAAAGCCCGCGTTATTTACAATTTCAGGAAAACACAAAGCTTAGCGCTCAGACTCTGTACTGCAAAAGATTAGACTGGCTGAAATATTCAAGTTAGTGAGAATCATCCTTTGAAAACAAAACAGAAACAAGCCAAAAGCCACAACAAAAATACCCTTACCCGTCCTCCATACTGCAGCATCGGAGCGGGGAGCACACGGCCCGTCACATGGGCCATCTCATCCCGGACTTTGAACTGGAACTCTTGAACAAATGGATCTGCATCATAATTCGCACTTCTTACCTAGAGAAACAGGAGTTTTTCCACATTATAAAAAATTGTCTGTTTATAATTCATATATGCTTGAAAAGAATACTGCAGAATTGTTCTCCAAAGAGCTCCTTTTCATTAACAGAGGCTCTATTCGACACCATTCAACATCTGTTTGACACCATTAACGTATCAGAAGTGAATAAATCTATACCATAAGATACATTGGATGAAAAAAAAAAATCTTCTTTTTTTTTCATCCACTGTCTCTTATGGTATAGATTTATTCCTACAGATACGTTTAAAGGATGCTCCAACAGCTTTAGCATGTGCAACAATGCAGATTTGAACAAGACACGTGAATGAACTCCCTCACTAGAAGAGGGAAGAGCAATCTGTTTTCATTTCCATTCTTGATCATACTTTCAGATATAATAACATATATATGAAACATTGTATTTCAAAAGCGTTATTAAACAAATTGCACTGAAGTAGTTCAGCATATACATGAAAAGGCTTTTTGCTGTACGCTCATTCAGGAGCGGTGTTTTTCCCCAGCATAGATTGAAAAGCACTCCCCCTTAGAGAGAAAGGCAACCAAAATTATCCAAATCCAACTGCTTTAATTACTGTAGAACGCATGTGGCACACTCATGGTTTCTGTTGATTACAGAACACTCAGCTATTAATTCTGAGTAGTTCCAATAACTTGGAAGTCACCGCAAAGATCAGAGCATCAAGTCTCATGCCAGGTGCTTGCTGGGTGTCTCATTAGAGGTTATCAGCTCAGGAAGCCGCCAGGAGGCTTCAGCAAAGCTGCTTAGCAAGAAACAAAGCAGCAGCCAAGGCCCAGGAAAAGAACTGCCAGGCTGGGGTCAAGATGTGAAACTTATCTAGTGCAGTATCACTTGGATGATTTAGTGAGGATTCTCACACTCGGTCTGAAATTAGGGAACTAACCAATCTGCTTATTTCTTCTTGTCTATCTGGAGCAGATCTTGCTGTTGCCTTTATCATAGTTGACGTCTGATTGTCCGTTAGCTTCTTGATACATCGTTGGCCAGCTACAATGTTACAAACCTTTAAAGGAAAATCAGAAATGTCATGCACAATAGAAGTATTAAGAAACAGATCCAAATAACTGTCCATATACAATATGGAGCCATCACTTTAAAATCACCTCCAGCAGGTTTAAGCAATGGCGTACTTTTTCCACAAAGCTCTAAACTTTAAAGCACATTTTAAAGGCAGCAAATTGTCTTTAGTGAGCTAAAATAAATAAATATATACGTAAACATGCAAAAGCATTTGTATTGCAAGCTGTACAGCTTGTTAGCATTCTGCAAAAAATACATTCTTCCAATAACACGATGATTTATCAGAATAAAATAATTACTTCTAGAGGCAGATAGGTGTGTTTCTGTTCTTGTCCCACTTGTAGGCAAGGAAGATGAGGATATTTCAGCTGGAGGTTGTATTTCTCTCTGAAATACTGTGCTACTGTTCTCTCCACAGTCTGGCCATTTTCTAACTGTAAAGGGAAACTGAAAATACATGTATTTTAATCACACATGTCCTGAAAGCTTAGTTGGCAAGCATTAGCATCCTCAAAATGAGTAATATATTTGGTCCTGCTACACATTCAGCACTAAGCTGCTGCACAGTTTATGCTCTGACAAACAGCATCTTACGTTTGATGACTTGCAGGCCTTCTTGTTACGTTACAAACACGGTATTTCCGTCTCATTGTTCCACAATGAGTCACTTCTACCTTTAGACCTGCATGAAAGTATCAAAAAAAAAAAATGACACAGCTACACAAAGCCATTTGCACAGGAGACACAAGGTTGCTTATAACAGAACATGCCCTAATCAAGCAGCTTTGAGAGCAGAGCTCCAACACAATACTAGAAATTGCTGTTCTCTAAACCCGCTGTGGTTCTGCAGAAGGCTCTTGCCTCCCACAGTGCTGCTCACAGAGACTGCAGATTCTTTAATGCAGGATTTGTTTCACTATACTTGATCACAGTATCCTGCATGGAATATCTGGATGCTGCAATAATCCAGAAGAGGCAGCTTTTCATTTTCCAGTTTTCTATCTTCCAGAATATAGTCAAACAGATAACAGAAAAGAGGAGGCACGGAAAGACTATTGCAAAGTAATTATTATTACTTTTTAAATGATGACTATTCCATAAACCATTTTGTTAATATAATTCAGAGGGCTTGGGGTTTTTTTGTTTTTCTGTTTTTGTTTTTTTTTTCCTGTCAACGGAACAGTAGACTCTAATTCTACATAATGTTACACAACCACCTCTGAGAAGAGCTTGGAATTCTCTTTCAAGACTTCTTTCTCTGTAAACTTCTCTGTAATTAAAGGATGTGGGAAAACAAAGCAAAACAGCATATATAGGGAGTGAAACTACTCAAACCAGAAGCTTATGCAATTCCTCTGGAATGGAATTTGGCCTTCAGCTGCAAGTCAGCAAGTGGTACTTGTTTTTCCATCTGGCAATCAGCTACTGGAAGTCCCTGCAATAGCCACTTCTTCAGAATCAATGATGCTGCTTTGGAATCAATGCTCGTTCTGCCTCAGCAGTTGGACTGCAGGAGACCTAAGCCACAGCGCTGCTACGGCCACACTGACATGGCTAAAAGGGGACAGCTGCTTCCCTCTAACGAGGCAGCCACCACCACACAGGCTTTCCTCCCCTCTATCCGGGGGGGAAATACCTCATTTTTCATTTTTAGTTTCTGTAGGCCACATTGTTTCATTTAATTCTAGAACTACAAACAACAAATACTGCAATTCTCTTGGCAGCGCTCTGGCCCTTAGTGCAACCTAGCTGGGAGGCTTCCAGTTAAAACACTGGATGTCCCTCTGAACTGGCCTGAATGTATTGCCCGGGACAAGACAGACCCACTGGCACTCACCCTTTATCTCTTTGGTGAATTTTACCCGATGAGAATCAGTCAGAGGTCTTGGTTGTTCATCAATATTATGAATGTCAAGAACTTCACACATAAATTGAATTACAGGTTGTGCTTTGTAGAAGGCAGTGGCAGAAACTAAAAGAAAAACATTTTGAGTAAAATCATCTGAATCAACATATTTGATGATCATATTATTCATATTAAGTGAAAACATCATATTAAGTGAAAACAAACTGTTTTCAAACAGGACAGTTGATTAATCCCACTAAATTAAGACCATGAACAGTCTGCTTGGCAAAGTTACAGTCAACTGAAACAACATTTTTTATCAGGAAATGTGAGGAGGCACCAGCCACAGCTCAAATATAAGCAAACAACTCCACACACTTAAAATAGCAGCAAAAATGATTATGAAATAGCCGACAAGTGTTTTATGAGTTTTGCAGGTCTCGCATCCCCGCGCCAGCACAATCACACGCGCTCGGCCGCGGCTCCGTGACGCGCTCCGGCCTGCGGAGCGTCGCCCCGGCAACGCGGCCCTGCGCCGCGCGGGCCGAACCGGGACCGAGTGACGTCACCTCGACGTCATCCCCGCGCTCCCAACTACAGGGAGCGTCCTTTGAAATGCAGCGTAAAGACAGAAAAAACAAGTTTCACATCCATGCAAGGAAGGAAGCTGCTGATTGACATTGGTGTGGATGTATCAACACAAAAATGAGGTATGTGATTAAGCGATGCTATGCTTTCCTTTATGTTGCACGTGATAGACTGGATGGCAAAGTCGATTTTATTCTCGCAGGCGTGACTTATCGTCATTCCCAGCCCTGAACTCCGACTCACCATCGATGTTGAGCATCATCTTCCACATGGCAGGCCGGACAGACTGATGGAATCCAAACCAGACCTCCCTGCCGCCTCCCAGCGGGTGGTCGTAGCCTTCCGGAGCGGAGAAGAAGGAGCGGCCCACCGGGGTGTACCTGGTAAAAGAGGTGACCACAAGTTTACGGCACACATTTCCAAATGTCAGTTAAAATAACACTCTGTAGTACGGATTACAGCACAGATTTTTTTTTTTCTTATAATTTTGTGTTTCCGAAATCTGTGCATCTAGAAATAAGCTTAAACAACACACTCCAAATGCTGCTGTTTCCACCACAATGTATTTAAATATAGACAAAACGTTTACCAGATTTTGCAATTCGCAGCCACTTTCAGTTTTTACAACAAATAACAAAATAAACTAATTCACCCTTTCTTATCTTTCACCTCAGTAATTGCTATTAGAGCACAGATTCTGTACAAGTGTTGTACATTACCGGACTGACCCTCAAATATCATTTTGCTTGTTCTAGTAGGGGATATTTGATTACTTCTAATAGCCTCTAATGTATTAATTGGGGCAGAAAAAGAGCTGGAAAAACTACTGCTTGTCTCCAACCTCAAAAATGGCTCTTCACAGACCTCCATGCTTGTTCCATTTAGAATGGAGAGATATCATACAGAGATGATCAGTTTTTGTGTTTCTTTGAAATCTGGGCTAGTTGGGGAACTCTGGCTACCATAAAATCCCAAGTCACTTTTCTGGGGAGTCAGTTACACTCAATGAAAAAAAAACAAGTGGGGAAAAACATGGTTAAAAAACATGGTTAAAACATGTATTCAATGCTTCATTAAAACCCGAGAGGCGACCACCATTGTATCCCAGGGAATTAGAGACAGACACTTTTAGGTATGTCACTAAATTCATGAGACCTGGCTCAACCCAAGCAGAAAACATCAAGCAGCACTACAGCATCCTGCAATCCTTCGGTATCTTAAGTACGGCAAACTGTAAGGCCTCCTGTTTCTTGATCTTTTCCAACAAAATAGATGATCTGGAGTTCAAAAGCCTACAAAAATACACATTTCTATGTAATTAGCTATATTCTGCCCAGTCTGGCTACTCAGATGTGCTGTATAAGGGAATACTCAATTTAC
Organism: Tinamus guttatus; assembly: GCF_059628265.1. Classification (NCBI taxonomy): domain Eukaryota; kingdom Metazoa; phylum Chordata; class Aves; order Tinamiformes; family Tinamidae; genus Tinamus; species Tinamus guttatus. The sequence continues at coordinate 559,818 of NW_028288931.1, forward strand.
TTTCAGTTGTGAACAAAGAGGAATCAGTGTCTCCCAATGGGGACACTTCAGGTAGAGAAAGACTGCAGGAAGACAGTGAACCTACTTCATGGAGGGCAGGTGTCGTAGCACCACATCGACAGCATGGACAGGGTTAGTGCTGATGGGTTTGTCTAGTTCCAGAGGCTCAGGCAAGGTTCTTCCCGTCAAAACTTCATGCAGCAAGTGCCAGCTCACCCGAGAAACAAACTTGATGGACACTTTGAAGGGACGATCTTTTCCTCCTTCTCCTGGTAAAGTCACATCCAAATCCACCTAATGGGGGTGGGAAAAGAGAAAAAGGAAAAGGCTGTATCCCATGCTTGTCCTAGCTAGCATCTGATATCCGAGGGGTATTGAAGAATCACCATTTCTTGCATTTTTTGAACTGGAAAGCTCAAAAAGAAGCCTGTATAATGTGAAAACGACATCAATACTTTGCTTCAGCCCCATAATAGGGATTGAGGTTCCTGCCTTCTGCACCATTTTTATGGTCCACTTTGTCAGCATTGCTATTAATAACAATAAAGTACAATTTTCCTGCCCTGAACAAGAGCGAAGGAGGGCACAAAATGCGCTCCCAAGCCACCGTATTTTTGGAAGTGTGTTTTGAAGCAATAACCATGCTTAGCTCACTTCAGCCTTCCCACTCCAGAAGTCTATATCATTTACAGAAAAATGTCTATTTAACAAACCCTTGGCAAAATAGCACTTTGAAAGTGCTTTCAGGAATTTTTTTGGCTTTAAGTTAAAAGAGTAAGTACAGGAAATAGGAAGCAACATGTCCCAGTGCCTTAAAATTCACTACTCATCTCTTAGATACCTATACAAACATATTACAGATAATTTTTGGACAAGCCTGTAGCCCGTGCTCTTAAATCTGACTGCTTACATGCTGTTACTACTAACAGTATGGACTACATATCCTTGACGTAAACAAAAAATAAAGTTTTAGAGAAATTGTACTTTAATTTCTTAATAGTATTTCAAAGTGAGACAATGTATTACAGTCTGTAAAACTGACTATTTAATAGACCAATAGATGAGGAACGTGTCTACTAGATACTTCTAGGGAATGTTCTAAATGCAAATCTTACATGCACATATCCATACAGTAAAATTGACAAAAAACATATGAGTGACTTTATTTCTGTACAGATCACTTAGGATACTTTGTTTTTCTGAATTCTATGATATCAGACGTTTCGCTTGTTTCCGTTTCATTCTAGGAAGTTGTCAAAAACACCAGTGTTCTCCCAGTTCTCTTACCCCAGTAGTGGCCACAGGAAGTGGATTGGCTGTATAAAGGCTTCTTTTCCCATCATAAACTGGTCTACGGTCCCCAAATATTGTCACTTTAAAATGCTGCACCATGGAGTCCACCACCTCCCTAGAAAAGTTGATATTTACAAGGAAAATGTTTGAAAACAAGTACCAAACTGGAATTGGCTGCCACAAGCCCTGTGTTTTGCTGAAGAGCTTCCACAAACACGTTGCCCAAGGGAATTACAGAATCACCCACTGACACTCCAAAAAGCTGCTTCACATACAACTATCAAACACTAAAGAATAAAATCATAATCAATGCAAATGTTCAAGTACCAGAAAATATTTTAACTGAGAATTGCACACAATCATATATTATTCTTTTTAGTGGATTTGTGGCAGTAAAGAGAATATAGAGCAACACAAGCAATGAAATTGAACTTGAAATGGAACAGTGCTTTCATCTCATATAAAGAGGTTTTCTAGAGGCAAGCAGGAGTCCAAGGAGACTCTCAGTGCCTCTGGCTGAACCAGCCTCAGGGCTTTGAGCTCGTGCAGCAACACTCGTTTCCTCAGTGCCACTACAACTGTTTTACTTGTTGCACCAACATTTTCTCATTCTATAGAATGAGCAGCAACCCCCTCACAAGCCATTTCCTGGGCAGACAACATGACCCCACGCGGTTCAGCAGGCACCGAGCTCCTCCTGGGGCAGGCTGGAAACAGCTGCCAACCATCACCCCAAACCTCACCACAAAAACACCCCTTTCAGGTACTTTGCAGAGGCCTATCATTATGGTTTCACAGGTGTTCTTCACTTAACAGCACATTAGTAAATCAACCATTCATGACAGTAAGATTATATTAAATATTGATTCACATTGAAGCACTTTATCCCAATGTGGACAATTTATTAGCTTCCTTTTAATTCACACTTAATGCAGGCATTTACACAGCCTTCGATCCTGTGTTTACATAAAGTCAATAAAATTTAGAAGATGAATTTGGCCATCTTACCTGTTCACCCTCCGAGGACACTTATCTGGTTTGATGTCCACCTCATAGAGGTAGACATCAATCTTTGGGATTTCGACTTGGAAGCAGTTGGCCAGCAGTTTAATGGGTTTGCCCATGGTGCCATAGCCGGGCCGCCTGGGCACCATGAGGAGGGGCTGAGCCCCGACGGGTCCTGCAAAACAAACCCAAACTCATGAGGACCCGGAGCCGCGAGAGGCCGGGCAGCACGGCTGGCTGGTGTCCCAGCAGCTAAACGCGCGCGTGGATCCTGGGTGCACGCGCTGGGGACACGGAAACGCATCGGTCCCTCTCCTGGAGGGGGTCAGTAACCAAACCCCTTCGTCCCAGACAAGCCTCCTCAGACACGTGGGTCACTCACGCCTCCCCAGGCAGCAAACGCACCGTAACAAACATGATCCGTTTTCAGTTTCTACTAGTATCTTCACTGCCTCATTCCAGACAAGAAACAAAAAACAGGCTTTGTCGGGGTTTCAGAAAAATTACTCATCTTGCAAATGTCATGATTTACAGAGCATTTGATTAAGTTAGTTAAAAATTCTCCGCTCTCCTCCTACTCAGTGACGCAGATAGCAAATCCTGCCCACTCATTTTCATAGAAGAGTTAAAATGTCAAGCGCTGTTAAAATGCGTCGTTTGCCTTTTGATTAATCTCCATCTTTCCTGGAAAAATTTATTTCTTGAGGGAAACCACGTACTGAAAACAGGTGAACTTGCAGGCTAAGTTCTCTTGTAACATTTGCCCACTCTACTGAGAAACACAGCAAAAAATCCTGATTTGGGTTGGCTTCATGCCATAAGATAAAACAAAAACATAAAACAAGCAGCACCATTTAAAACTCCCCCATAGACTATGCTTATGCAAAACTTGGTCCAAGCATCTGCTCTCTTCAACTTTTTCTTCGTTTTAATACTATGACATGGGTAAAAGCAGCTCCATGATTTACTCCAGATATATTTTAGGAATATAGGCATGTGCAAAAAGTTACTAGCAAACACTCAAGTGGCACAAATGACTGAAGAGCGGGACATGCAGGCCATGGTTTTGATGTAGTTCGTCCATGCGGGGAAGGCGAACGGAGGCAGCGGTACCAAGGGGACGACAGGAGCGGCGCAGAGCGGGGCCGCGGCCGCCAGCGCCGGGCACAGGACCCGGGGCGGCAGCGAAAGGTCCGGCCAGGCCCCGCGGGGAGCGGACGGAGCCCCGGCCGCTGCTCCTCGCAGGGCTGCCGAGCGGGAAGCCGAGCGGCCAATTAGCCGAATAAAATCACCCGTCTATGCATTAGTCGTGAATCATATTTTTAAAGTTCACTGCATTTTGCTGCCACGCTGCGCTCCGTACAGGCTCCTTTGGGCAGCCAGCTGAAAGCAGCAGCGTGGCCGCCGCGCCGGCGGGCACGAGGAGCCGCTCTGCGGGCGCCCACAGCCCGGCTGCGCCGGGAACGGCGCCGTCCCGTGGGAACGGCGGGTGCTCCGCGCGGCGCACACGGGCACCGCCTCGGCGCCCCTTCCCGTCATCCGCACGCAGAACGGCACAACGCGCTCAGAAGCTCCAAAGGCCCTCGCAGAACCGTCACCGCCCTGCGCCCCGGCGCGGGACAGGGACAGGCAGGACTGTCCTCCCGCCGCCTCAAAGCGGGGGCAAAGACACTCGGGCATTACTTAGTTGACCAACATAGACATTTTAAAGGAGAAAATAAGCAGGACTATTTTCCATCAAAACAGAAGGATTCCTAATGACTTAAGTGGGCCTTGAATCAGAGGTTCTTCTTCTATGGTACTCTAGATGCTTCAAAAAAGAGAGTTAAACAAAAGATGTGACTGAAATGTCTACGTAGCCAGAGTCACGGCACCCATCTGGCGCACATCCAGCACAGGCTGGAATCTACCTAGCAACCAAACAAGGCCTGGTCAGAATAAGGGCTCAGGAGAAAGAACACGGGCCCAGACACTGGCAAATACTTCCAAACATTTTAAGGAAACTCATGCTTTTGGCATACAATTTTACTGCAAGAGACAAAATACTTACTAGTAAGATCCTAAAAGAAAATATGGAATTCCCGTCACGATGCTTTCTTTGCAGAAAGGGGCATCAGTAACGAGCTTCCTGCAAAAAATAATCTATTTTCCTATTGTGTGCTCCAATATTACGAAATTTAAAAATATTGGCAGGTGACTGCTTCAGGCCTGTAGCTCTAAATCCCTACTTGGATAGGTGGCTGAAGAGCCTTAAAAACACCTGACAAAATAAAAAAGATGCCTTTTGCCAGCACCTCTGCTTGGGCTTGGAGGCCCAGTCCATGCTGCTCAAAGGAAAACCCATCACTACCAAGGATTATGAGTTATTTCCAGATTTAAAAAATAGATAGGAAGATGCTGAAATGTTGCTTTCAATATTTAAGCCGCTTGCTTATGCCAGAAGTCATGAATCGCCTTATTTCTGTAGCAGCAACCTCTCTGGCATTACATGAGTAATGCAGTCCATGGTTGCTGCAGTCTCACTCTCAGTTGAGGCTTTGTCTTTTCCTCTCCTTTTCCCCGCTTTCAGATAATGAGCCCTGCTAAGGCTCCTCAAAACCGACGCTCCGGTGCCGTTCTCCACAAGCAAGTACCTACGTGCCCATCGGTTCCATAACCGAGTTACAGAAACGCTTACAAAACAAGGCAATGAATCGAAAACAGCATTAAAAAAATAGGCATCAGATATTCTAAGCGCAAGAACTGGTTGCTGTGTTTGCTTTGTAGAGTTTGTCCCCAACCACGTGCGGAGGTGCCACAAACCCAAACACAAGCAGGGCAGCGCTCTGCCCTCGAAAGCCAAGGGAATGAACGGCCACGGTGCGCTAACCCGTTTGGCAGCCGGGAGGAACGGCTCCCGGCAGGTAAGGGCATTCACTGCAAAGGGCTGCTGGCTGGCAGGAAAACACGCGGCTCGCTTCGCTCCTCCTCAAGCCCCGGTTTCCTATCTAGTGTTTTGAAAATGCCACCAATTCACGAACTCGGAGTCACTGCCACCAGGTGACAGGCGCTGCCCCCGTGTGCTCCGCAGGTTTCCAGCTCGGGGCAGGTCCCTTTTCCCATTTACTGCCTGCAGAGCTGCTAAGGGGCAGCTGCAAGCGCTCGGATACAACGTCCTGCTGCTGACCGCGGCGACGAGCTGCCAGCGATCCCCTGCAGCACAGAGAACATTCCAACCAGCCCTCAGCGCTTTAAAGCAAAGGCTAAAACATACTCCGGGTCCATAACAAGTTTCGCGTCTGAACCAAATTAAAAGAAGCAAAAAGCTCATGACTCATTTCACCAGTTTCAGGAAAACACGGCACACCAGGAATGAGAGATGAAAAACCATGACTGAAGACTAACCCTGAACTGTGTCGATGCGGTTCCACAGACCATTTGGGTTACGGGGGAGCTCCGCGCCCCCACACGTGCCCTGGTGCTGGTGGCTCCCACACAAGTGCCAGGACACGGGCTGAACCGCCGGGCTGTGCAGCGATGCTCCGGGACGGAGCCGTGACTGCTCCAACGCAGCCCAAGCCACGGGAGCCTCGCGGGGCTGTCGCTTCTTTAAATTCAGCCTGGAAGTTACCCCAAGAAACACGCTACCTGGGGCACCAATGAAGCAGCTACGAGGGTCAAACGAACATGTAGCCAAGCTCGGGTCCGAAGTGCTTCTGGAAAACTCTCCTGCGACTCCCATCGCAGGCATTCCCAAGCGGGACGGCTTCCGAGGGCACTTATGATTCATTGTCCTTCTGCCTTCTACCCCACCCACAAAACTGTAGCTTTTAGTGGTCCACCCAAAGCTTTAGTCTTAATACGGAGAGAGAAAAGCTGGGACTTCATGTCTTTCCCAAAGCGTATATAGAAACCCTTCTTTTAAAAATAAATAATAATAAAAAAATCTGGTCACTTCAGAAAAGATGCCCATGCTGCCTCACTAAAAACGCACCACACCAGGTGAGAAAAACAACTTCTCATCTCTAAGAGCAAAAGCATGGCCTGCTCTACCCCACACGTTCCCTCACGCCCAGGAAAGGCCACGCGTCCCTCCACGGCCTTCTCCCTCGCAGGGCAAAGTTCTCCTAATTCCTGCTGGCCTCGAGGCTCCCGCGTCCTCCTGCGCTGCCCCTGGCATCTAGAGCAGACGAGCACGACACACTGGGGAGAAACGAGCGAAGCTTTATCTGCTCCTCTTGCAAACCTGTATCCCATCTGGGGACCACAATTATACCAGGATAGCGTTCACAGTTATTTAACACCTTCAAATTATTAGCATACTATCTGAATTCCACCAAATTGCTAAAATTCAGCACCTTCCTAAAACGGCTTGAATTCCACCATGTATTCCACCATCCCATCACGCCAGGACACTGCTTAGGTAACAAGTTCTTCCAGGCAAATCCACCTTGGGCTGAAATCGCCACGTAAATCCCAAAGGAGAGGGTGACAACAGAGGACCCCGCGCGCTCCGCCCCGGCGCTTCCAGCCCCGCGTTCCCGTTCTCCCCAGGGACGGCAGCTCCCGGAGGCCGCAGCGGGACGCGGGGCTCTGCGGCTCCCTCCGAGGCGGCGGGTGAAGCCCAGCCCGCGCGCTCCCTCCCGCGCTCCCGAGCCGCTCCGGGAGGGGATCCCGGAAAAGCCGCGGCCGCCGCTCCCCAGAGGCGGGTGCTCCCGCCCCGCGCCCGCCGCCGGGACACGGCAGGATGGCGGGATCCGGGTTAGGCCCGAGGGGGCCTCGTGCGCGGCCGGGGCAGCGCCGCCGCCGGAAGCAGCGGGCCGGGCCTCGCCTCGTGCCGGGCGGGCGCGGGGGCCGCTCCGCGCCGCGGGGCGCCGCTCACCTGCGCTGCCGATTTCCATTCATGGAGCTGGGCGCAGCCGCGCGGGCTGCGGGCTCCGCCGCTGGCCGGGCCGGGCCGGGCCGCGCTGCGCGGGGCTGCGCGGCCCCGTAGGCCGCGGCGGGGGGGGGCGCGGAGCGGCGCGGAGCGGCGGCGGCACCGAGCGCGCGGGGCGGAAGTTGCGTGGCCGCCGGCCGCGGCACCGGAGCGCGCGGGGCGGAAGTTGCGTGGCCGCCGGCAGCGGCCCCGGCTCGCGCGGCCGCTCTGCCCCGCCGCGCCGCCCGACGGAAATCCCGCCCCCGCGCGCCCTTCCGGGGGGCGGGCCTTCCGGGCGCGGGGGAGGCCGCGCCGGAAGCGGCGGGGCGGGCCGGTTGCGCGGCGACGCGGCGGGGGCGGGAAGGCGGCTGAGGCGGCGGCGCGAGGCCCGCGGCGCTTCCGCCCCCCGTTCTGAGGCAAAAGCCGCCCCGGGGGCAGCCCCGCGGCGCGGGGACGTTGAGGCGTCTCGCCCGGGCCCAGCTGAATCACTTGCGGTTTTTTTATTTGTTATTTTATTTAATCTGCACCACATGCTCGATCAAACAGTAGGTGCAGTGTCCTTAGCTCTTCCCCCTCCCACACACAAATTTTTGTTTATTTTATAATGAAAAAGCCATCCTAAGACTTGTCCAAGCAGATTTAAAATTGCTGCTCCCTATGGAGAAATGATGTCCCGTTTTCTGCTCCGGGTAGGGACATTTCCCCAGGGGAACAGCAGGGGAGGCAGCGGCAGAACTGCAGATCTGCACCATGAGAAGGTCCCTTTGAGATTCAGCACCCCGGTTAATACATCACAAAGAACAGCCTTCCTGGACACTGCCAGGGTAACTCAAGTTTGCACTTTTAAAACTAATTTATCGGGGAAGTTAGTACCAAGGATTCGAAAAACATGGAAATTGAACTATTAGAGCATCTCCTAGTGGAAATGGCGAAAGACAAGGGGGGCAGCGCGGTCCCCAGGTGGGGTGGACGTGGCCGCAGGAGGATCTCTGCACCCCAGGACACCAAGGGAACCGCGACCCGGGCTCAGCCCAACGTCTCACACCAGGGAGGCTCATCTGTTCCCCAAGGGTTCAGACCCATCTACGCCGGACACTATTTTCTATTACACTTCTCTTGGAACCAGTCCCCTTGGAGCTGCAGAATAGTTGTGTTGTTGCGTAGGGCTCATTGAGTGAGAGAGCACTGAAAGCAGCAGGAGTCGTGCAAAATCTTCACGGATGCTCGGTGTGGATCCTGCATTCTTCATGCTACAGATGAGGTAAATGAGCTAGCAAGTATGTGCATGCCATTAACAAGCGCTTCCCTAAAATTGCTCAGCATTATTCAAAACCCCGCAGCTACAGCTCAACTGATACGTAATTCAGCTTTTAAGGATATGCCAATACATGTTTGCAAAGGAAACCAGCAGCGAATCCAAAGAATTGAGAGAAGGTGGCAAGGAACCTCCGTTTTGGGGCCCCAAAACATAACCAGAAGGGTTTGCATGGGGCCAGAGAGGACTGGGAAGCTTGCAGGGCATTCCAGAGCTGGGAAATGCTGGTTATTAAGCAGCACACACACCTAGGGGAGCAAGAGCAACCCACAAGGGATCTGAAATACGTCCTTAAAGCATCTTGAAGTCAAAGACCCTTTGTAACCCAGAGGACCATGAATGAGGAGCCGTGCAGCCCGCAGGCTCGCAGCAGACCTCCCAGGCACTGCAAATGTCTACCCATAAACTTCTTTCAACCAGAAAAGGGTGAAATCATCTTATGTGGGTAAGAGAGGGGCTCTTTGTAGACTACCAGCTATTTAATTCTGCAAATAGGTCAGGTCAGATGTGCAGATGTATCTGAACACACTCAAGTTTACAGACACCAGGGAGCCATCTGCACAAGGGAGGAAAAAAAAAAAGATAACGGTAAAAAGTAAATAACAACTTTTAATTGGATTTTGAATTTCAATCATGCCAGACCCAGAGAACATTTCTGCCTTTATATTACCTGTCTCAAAACCACTGAAGTCCACGAGACTAAAGCCCCAAAGCGGCTGGAGGAGCAGTGTACTTGGATGCACGCTTCCGACATCTGATAATGAGGAGTTCAACTGGCATCACTTCTCCGAGAGGTGGTATTTTAATAAAAAACGGAACTGCCTGTCGTGTTCCAAAAAGTTCTAAGTGCAAACTTGTTCACTGGAGTGTTTCTCTCGTTAAATCGCGACAGGCTGGAGGCGGAGGAGTTCGGGATCCTCCGCATGTTTGGCGTAACGCAGCTACCGTCAGCGTTTCGCGATTCCGAGCTCTTCCCGCGGAACCTGCCGGGCCTGGGAGCGCCTTTGTCCTGCCCGTGGAATCCGACTCAGGAGCGGCCCCCCACACGTTCACACTGCTTTTATTAGCTCTTCTGCCAACAGTTACAGGGTAACAGACACTGGGGACTGCAAAGCCAAAGTTGCAAGCAAGAATCCGGACCAAGGCAAAGAAAAAACAAACAAACAAACCCAAAGGCAATCAAATCAAATATAAATACAACGTTCTGGAGCTCTTTAATCATACCATTTTCTTTAATAAAGAGGTGGTTACGATCTTACAGTATTTTGGCCTAATCCAAGGATTTTGTTACTCTTTACCAGTCTTAATTCCACGCATACAAAAAAAAAAAAAAGAAAAAAAGATACTCAACCTTTAAAATATAAGCCATATTTTCTTAATAAAATAAGTTTTGTGCTGCTGCTTGTTTAGTAAGTACTGTACATCAACTGTTCACGTCTATTCAACAGAATGGATCATACAGAGTTCAAGCTAAAGCAAAAAAAAACACAAGAAAAATAACAACCCAAAGAGAGTGTCTTGCGAACACTCCAAGTACAGTTCAACACTTGCTTGTATAAAGGAGGTACGAAGGGGATAGAGGTTGAACACAAAAGCACTGGAATCCCCGTCAGTTTTCTTTCACAACTACTGAAGTGCAAATCACTCAGGCAAGATATGAATTTCACTTGTTTATTGCTGTCCTGCTGTCTGGCTTCCCTTCCTGGACGAATCCCGTTCTTTGATTTCACGCTCATTTTCCAAGAAGAAAACCTTCCGTGAGGCAACGCGGAACACTTGGGCTTTTCAGTCCTGGGCATCGGGTCACGCACTTGCAAACACCAGAACCCGCGGCCGTCCCCGTAAGCTGCCCCCACGCACCCCGTTACGGGCGGGATGAAACGAGGGAAGCAAAGAGCATTCCACACCTGGCAGGGAAATGGAAGTTCCTCCTCTTCCCGCAGCGCCGCGCGCGCTCGGCCGCGTTTCCAGCTGCACAAGGACACGCGCGCGGAGGAGGCAGCGCCCGGGGCCGCGCGGGGTCTGCGGTAGCTACAGCTCGCGAGTCGTGCGCGGGGTAACACCTATCTGCGGGGGTAGCGAAACGCACAGCACCTCAACATGCAACTGCTCATCCGCACCCTGGGCAAGGACCGGCTCAGAACACTGAGTGCTGCAGCCGCGGGGAAGCTCTAGTGCATAGTCCATTCTACGAAACATGCGGGTAGCTCAAACCCCTTCCAAGCTTCTTCGAAATGGAAACACGGCCTTAAAGGGCACAGCAGCTGAGTTTGGCTTTAGTTATTTATTTTAAACCACGAAAACCCAACGCAGAGGGTGAAATTAGGGCAGAACACGATCTGCAAGTCAACTGCCGAGAGTTTCAGAAGCCGTGAAGCTTTTGTGTAGTTAAAATTGCTGTTAAAAGTAGGTGCTACATCAGCAAGTCTTCATTCATAGTTTGCTATGAACAGCCACCTTACAAATGAGTGCAAATCTTAAAGGTCCATTTTACATTTCAAGTCTCAAGGTTAAAAAAAAAATTGTTACAGAGCAAAAAGCTGTTTCTGTAAATGCCCACACTATCTTTTTTCAAATGGTTAAAAGTGGCATGTGCTATGCCACAGCTACTAAAAGACATTTCAGGATTCTAGACCCAACTAAAACATTAAAATAAAAAGTAGAAACCAAAATACCTTTGCCCTTCACCGCCGACGGCAGCAAGGTGCTTTCAGTCAGAATGCTGGTGAACAAACTGATTTGCAGAGAGAACTTGGCCCGTAACCCCCGGGGCTGCTCTTGGCCCCTCTGAGATCACTTTGCTGTCACTGAACACAAGCCAGGGCTCGGGGATGAGATGGGAGAGGTGCTGGGTTTGTGTCACCGTGCAGGCACTTGTGTATCGGAATGCGGGCTCCGAGCGTCCCCGCGCGCAGCGGGGCACGAGCCGAACGCTGCGGTCTGCAGAAACACAACCGTGCTCGACGCGAGAGCCGCGCGCACCGCGGCGGGCCCGGCGCGCGCTTTGCATAGCATAGTGATGTCTGCGTGTACGCACAAACACGTCGCCCGAAAAGAAACCGAGTACGAGGGAATTCCTGGTATTGGGACAGAGCGATGGGTCAGCGTGATGAATGTTCTTGTGAACAACAAGCAAGGCAAGTTTGAACATCCGTAAGTGGGAGATGGAGGGGTGCTGTGCTGCCGTGAGCGCGCCCCGGCGCAGGGCAGCGCGCGGGGAGCTCGAGAGGCGCCGGCTCCCGCGGAGCTCCGCAGCGGGGCACGCACGGCCCTTCCTGCGGGGAAGCCCTGCACGTTCTCACAGCAGAGCAGAGCTCACGCGCCACAGGGAGCTGCCAGCACTGCCCTGCTCTGCAGAACGGTCACTGCACAGCAAAAAGAGCCTGAAAAGCAGCCACTGTCTCACTGCTGGGGGGAAAAAGAAAAGAGGACAAACACAAGGGGCTTTCATGAACACGAACCAGGAGGAGCTGCCCCCACAACAGTTACAGAGCACTTTGTAACTAAGGAGCAACCTGGTGCGCTTCCAGAACGAACACCCTGCGCGTGGGATCAGTGATAGCGCGGAGCCCCAGAGCAGCGAAGCCAGCGCGGAACCTGCGGCCGCGGCGCCGCGGGAGCGCAGCAGAGCCCGGAGCCGCCGCGCGCCGCCATGTAAACTCGGAGACGTTCAGGACTGGTGTATTTTGGCAACAGACTCAGTGTCATATAAAAATAATGTTTAGTAAAAAAATCCCGGTTTCCATCATAGAAAGTCAGAAAAAAAAAAAAAAAGGAAAATAATCGATAGCAATTTCTGTCCTCATGGGGGTGAAGGTGCCCCCATTTGTCAGAAACAGTTTTAAATAACAAAGTAGTACATTGGAAACAAAAATGGGTCAGCAGCCATTAAACTTGTCCTACATGAAAGTGCATGTCTTTCAATGGAGTTTAACCACCATGAGGTTGTGATCTAACACAAACTGCAACTTAGGACCATAAAAATTAACTCCTTCCGATGGAAATATGGACCACCATCAAGACGAGATTACTGTTTTCCTTACAAGATTAAAAACATGGAAATTTTGCAGCATCATAGTAAGGCACTCACCCATGGAAAAGTCTGTGACTGTTGCTTCGAATGGCAGCAGCTAACTAGCTTTTAACACGAGGAAGACAGTTTCAGTTCTGAGCTAAGTGCTAGGGTGCCTTACATTAAATGGGGGGAATTATTTGGGGGGGAACTGTTAGTGTTAGAATTCTCCTATAAACTAGCTGTTTTTCCCCTTAACCCGTTAAAGCATCTCATATTCTAAAATATTAGTTTTATAAATCTAGTCTTCTGTTTTAAGGCTCTAAAAATCCCCTCCCCCCAACCCCACAAAAATACCTACCAGCGCCTGGTGGGCAACGGAGGACCAAATCCGCCAGTTCACAGTCAGCAGTCTAGAGTATTGCATCTTAGAAATGAAAACCTGCTTCTGCCTCCTGGGAGCTTTATCCCTTCCTTGAATGCCTTCGTGTGTTTGGTCAGGTCAAAATTTTGCAAAGCCAGAAAAATTAAAAAAATAATCATCAGTCTCTTCCAATCCTACAAAGTGTTGGATCTTTCTGTCCCGTGGTGCTGGTCTCCTGCCCCAGTCGACGCTGCCTGCCCTGCAGTGATTTCTCATTGGAAAAAAACCAAGGTGTCCCAATGCTTCCTTTTTGTATGGCTCCTACAAATCTGAAAGCTTTCTCGAGTGAGGTAACAAAAGTTAGGCTTTCAAGCAAAGTACATGGTACGTAAAGTGTCCTGATGAACCTGCACGGCCTTGGCCAGGGCCTGGGGGTCTCTGCCGTTGCTCTGTCCGGATATATGGCTGCCCTCGCCGCTGGAAGCGCAAGAAAATCACCGCGTCATTACCCAGGTTTGCCCGGCAGGAACGGGGCACGGGGACACGTCCCGCCCTCCCTGCCGGGCATGTGGGGCAGGGTGAGCCCCACGGCCCCGGCACGGCAGCTCCCGATGGGAACAGCCCCCCGGATCCCCTGCTGCCAGGCTGAGCCCTAAGAGACCCCGGCCCGCACGAGCCCCCCGGCAGAGCCGCTCCATAGGGCTGCTCCCTCGGCAGAGCTGCTCCCTAGGGCTGCTCTATAGGGCCGCTCCATAGGGCCGCTCCATAGGGCTGCTCCCCCGGCAGAGCCACTCCATAGGGCTGCTCCATAGGGCTGCTCCCTCGGCAGAGCTGCTCCCTAGGGCTGCTCTATAGGGCCGCTCCATAGGGCCGCTCCATAGGGCTGCTCCCTCGGCAGAGCCGCTCCATAGGGCTGCTCCATAGGGCTATTCCCCTCACCAGAGCCGCTCCCTAGGGCTGTTCCCTCAGCAGAGCCACTCCATAGGGCTGCTCCCTTGGCACAGCTGCTCCATAGAGCTGCTCCATAGGACTGTTCCCTCGCCAGAGCCGCTCCCTAGGGCTGCTCCATAGGGCCACTCCATAGGGATGCTCCATAGGGCTGCTCCCCTCACCTGTCGTGCTCCTTGTCCACGAGGTGGTAGCGCGCCCGGAACGCCACCAGCCGCGCGTAGTAGGCCGGTGCGGGGATGGAGACGGAGCGGGTGCAGCGCACGTACGTGTGGCACAGCTGGTAGGTGAGGATCTGCAGCTCGTCCGCCGTGAAGCGGTTGTCGTCCCAGAGCACGTAGTAGTGGGACGGCCGGCTGGTGCCCTGCGGAGAGGGGCAGCGTGGGCGGCGCTGCCCGTGCCCCGGACACGAGGCGCCCGCGGGACGCGCCGCCCCGTCCCCGAGCTCCGGTACCCGGTGCTGCCACCCCTGCCCCACGCCGAGCGCGGCGCGGGCACCGCGGCGAGGAGGCGCCTCGCAGCGACGTGCAGAGCCTGCCCGGAGCAGCTGCCCGTGCCCGGGCGGCCCTCGGGGCGCTGCACCGACCCCCTGCAGCTCCCGGCCCGGCTGGCTCCGCGCAGGGAGCTGAGAGCGGAGCCAAGAGCCTCCCTGGTGGGAGCAGCCGCCAAGCGGGCGAGCGCCGCTTGTTTTGGAGCGCCGCTCTGACTCATCCCGGCTGCCGGGAAAGGCGGCTGCGGAGCCAAGCGCCCTCTCCCGCCGGCCGGGCCCAGCTGGAGCCCCGAGCGGGAGCGCCGCCAGCTCCGGGGCTCCGGGCCTCTCCCAAGGAGGAATCTCCAGGAAGAGGGCCTTGCTCCGGGAGGGAGAGCGAGCGCGTGCTGCACAGCGCAGCGGCCGCGCCGGCACCCGCTCCGCAGCCCGCGCGGCGCCCACCCGGACACAGCCGCCCGAGTGCCCGGGATCAGCCTGCTCCGTCCCCCAGGAAGGGCCTGGCCTCACGTACGAGGACCTGGTTCACACCACGACAGCGGCGCGGAGGCCCGGCCATACCTGAATGCCCGCGTGGCTGCACAGGTAGAAGTCGAACTCAAAGGGGTGGGTGATATTTGTATCCACTGTTGTTCCCGCCGGGATGTTCCCACTCTTCCCGATCTGCAGGGAATTGAGAGCGTCAAGCACGGCGGCGTGTGGTTATGCGCAGGTCGGGAGCGCGGCGCAGGGCTCGTGTGCCTGCGCGGGGCAGCAGCACCTCGTCCTGGCCACGCTCTGCCCATCAGGCACCTCCTGCAGCACCGACACAGGCAGGACACGCAGAGAGCAGAGCAGAAACGAGAGGGGAGCGGGCAAAGCTGCAGCGACCTCCACGGAGAGCTCACGGGGGAGTCTCGCCATGAGACACCAGCGCTCTTGCACCAAGATCAAAAACTGCTCTCGCTACCCACACCAGTAGAGCTGAGTCTGCTAAGTTTAGATCAAAACTCAATTTCTCAATTTGGAGCAAATCTAGCAAAAGTGAGAGCAATCGGTGAGCTCCTTGGTGCCTCTGCTGCACAGGCAGCTCTCTCCTCCCAAGCCCACAACTGCTCCATTCGCATCCTCGGCACCATCCACCCGGCGAGGCAGAAGCGCCCCTTGCAAGCCCCGTTTCTGGCACGTCTGCACGCGCCAACAGCTCCGGAGCGCGTGAGCACCCAGCACCAGCAGCTCCCAGCGGAACCACAGAGGGTCCCAAGCTGGGAGAGGCGATTTCGAGGCACCACCATCACCTGCACCCGCTAACTCCTAACAGCGCCCGCCAGCTGCCTGGATGTCTGCAGGGACGGGACGGATGGCAGCGAGCTCCGGGTGCTCCCCGCGGCGCCGCTCCGGCCCCGGCGCTGCCGGTGCGCTCACCCGCTCGTTCTTGTCGGCGCAGAAGAGGCGGGTGTGATGCCTCTTCTGGACAACGATGTACGTGATGCCGGGCTGGTAATCCTTTTCCAGTTTGATGCAGGCGTCTCGGATTGCCAGGAGCTCGTAGTGAAGGATCTGGGGACAGAAGCTCTTGGTGAGCCGGTGCAGGGGGCAGCTCCCCCAGCCCAGCTGCTGGAAAGGCTGCCCCAGCAGCACAGGATCCCCCCACACACCCATGGAGGAAGAGCAGAGCAAAGCACTGCTGTGCGGAGCTCCCCGGGGGCCTCCGGCTCGCAAACCTTTAGGCCTCCTCCCTCCACCAGAATGAGTCCAGCGCCTCCAGCGCGCAAAAACCTTCTGGCAATGCCAGGCACCTCGAGCAGCACAAAGCAGAGGAGCAAAACGAAGCGCCCCGGCCGCGGGCAGCTCCGCTCGGCCTCCCGCCAGCTCTGCCAGCCGAGCACGGCGCCGGGGGCGTCTCACCTGCGGGAGCTGCCCCTCGGGAACGCCGTCGCGGTAGAAGATGATCCTGGTGGGTTTGAAGCGGGTGGACTTGTAGAACTGGATGAGCAGCTCCCTCACCATGTAGGACAGGTCCTCGATGATCTCCTGGCGCGGCCGCTGCACGCGCACCGTGGCGCAGTAGCGGCTGGGGTGGGCGTCCATGCTGCCCACGACCTGCGGCGACAGGCGCGTCACCACGCGGGACGGTCCCGTGAACCCCCGCACAGCGCGAGGGCAGAGCACGGGCCGAGGAGGCCGCGCGCGGCGGCGCGTCCCGGCGTCCCGTGCTGCGTTGTGCTCGCTGGAGGCTGCAGCGGGACGGGCTGGCGGCACCGGGCCGACCCAAACGGGCCGCTCCGCTGCTCCGTGCCGGCTGCGCTGCCCCAGAGCGGGGCAAACAGGGCTGCCCTTCCCACCTGCCCACGCTCCTCTCCCTCTGCTCCCCTCCTGGGAGCTTCCATAGGGGACTACGTTATCCCGGACCTTCCTGCCCTTCCAGCATGGCCATGGATACCCCGGTACGAAACCCTGCCAGGACGAAAGCGGCTCAGACGGCGCCCGAGGAGGCGCCGGGGCCGAGCGAGCCCTGGGGCTGGGAGTTCCCGGTGGGGACGTCGGCCGGGCTCGGCAGTGACGCGGGGCCCGGCGGAGGCAGAGGGGAAGCGTCGCCGCCAGGAAACAGACTGCTCCGTCCCACCCACACCTCCGAGCAAGCAGCCAGCAGCATTTCCCAACCTCTTAATTAAGAAAAAAACACTCCTCCAAAGCCGCATTTGCATGCCAAGGAAAACCTGAGCTATGGCGCCGGGAAAGCCAAGAGCTCATAGGGAAAATGCTGCGTGCCTAATGAAGAGGCGCAGCGAGAACCCCACGGCTGTGCGGCCCCGGGGCTGCTCCGCCGCGGGGAGCGGAGCCGTGCCGCCCGCAGCCCCGTCCGCGCCGGCTCCCGCGAGCCCCATCTGCCGGCGGGATGCTCGGGAGGCCGGAGCGCGGCCCTGACGCGCGTCGGTGCCGGCGGAGCGGCCGGACGCTCTGCTCCAGCCCTGCCCACCGTCCCCTTCACTGACGTGCGGCACCTTCAGGGCTTCTGCATTCCCAGGAGTGGGATCAGGCCCCCAAAGCCGCAGGGCCACCCTGAGCAGCGTCACCGGCACACAGAGGTGACACAGCCCCTTCGCAGGGCCAGGTTCAAGCTTGGCCGATTTGCAGAGAGAACTTGGCCTGTAACCCCCCGGGCTGCTCTTAGCCCCTTTGAGATCACTTTGCTGTCACTGAACACAAGCCAGGGTTCGGGGATGAGATGGGAGAGGTGCTGGGTTTGTGTCACCCTGCAGGCACTTGTGTATCGGAATGTGGGCTCCGAGTGTCCCCGTGTGCAGCGGGGCACGAGCCGAACGCTGCGGTCTGCAGAAACACAACCGTGCTCAACGCGAGAGCTGGAGGGCGAGAACAGGAGGGCTGAAGCAAGCGCTGGCAAGGCAACTTACGGCCGTTATGGAGGGCTTCTTCCCGTCCCCAGCCGGCGGGTGGGTGACATCGGCCCCGAGGAAGATCACGGGCTGCTGAAAGACGGCAGAGCTGGGGGCAGAGGGGAGAGCAGCCGTCAGCCTTTTGGGGCCACTCAGGGGTGTTTGGAGCCTGGGGGCGATGTGCAGCCTGTGGGGAGCAGCGGATCACCCCGGGACATGCCCCAGGCTCCCAGGGCAGCGGATCACCCAGGGATGTCCCCCAGGCTCCGGGCGCGCTGGGACCCCACGTTTCGGCTGCATCGCGCAGCAGCGCACGTGCCCTTTTCTCCCCCCGGGCTGGCCGCACCGCGAGTGCCCCCCACAAGCCCAGCCGAGGGAAGGAGGCCACGGGGGACGCGCGCAGGCAGCCCGCGAGCCGCGGCAGCCGGACAAACCGCTGGTGAGGCACGAGGATGTTGTTGATCCCGCCGAGCTTGACGTTGATCTTGAGGCAGAGGTTGGAGAGGGTCTGCGGGGAAGTCTTCACCACGTTTTTGACCTGGACGCACTGTGTGGCCATTCCCAAGAGGGTGTCTCCAACGCGCTTCACCTCGGCTGCGGGCAGAGCGGCAACGGCACCGTGAGAAGGGCAACGGCCACGTGCGGCTTGCGGCGTTTGCCCCCCAGAACGGGCAGAGGAAGCAACGTGGGAGGGGGAAAACCAGCCCTGCTGCCAGAGCAAACCCGCCCGCGCCCAGACGCACCGTAGACGGGCGTCTTGCCCGGCAGGATGACGATGATGAGCTGCAGCCCCGAGTAGGTGTTCTTGAGGTGCCGGAACATGGGCTCCACGCTGTCGGCTCCCTGCGCGTACTTGCAGAAGCAGGGCTGGCCCTGGATCGGCATCCCCGCGTCCTTGGAGATCTTGCGCAGCTGGTCGGTGAAGTTCCTGTGCCCGGGAGCAGGGAGGGTCGGTGCTCCCGCACCGCAGCCGGCCCCGCGGTGCAGAGCGGATGGGCGGGAGCAGGCGGCAGCGCCGCAATCCCCAGGAGAGGCCGCAAGGAGAGAGCCCCGTCTCCCGCTGCGTGACACGGAGACGGCGGCCCCGAGAGATCGACACGTGCTGGAGCTGAACGGCTCCGGCCTGGCCGGGCCCCTCGAGGCCTCCTGCCCAGAGCGGGATGTTTTCTCAGGAGACCGAGGAGCTTCCCGCTGTTCTTGCTCTGGAAGCGAGCGCAGGGGCGCAGGGCTGCGCTCCAGGACGGCTCCTTTCCCGGGGATTTGCAAAGCTGACGCAAACCTTCAATTACCGAGCCTGAGCAAGGCGCCCGAGGTGACACTACTGCAGATTCCCAGCTCGCCAAAGGAACACGGGAACAGCCACAAGGAGCCCAGGGCTCCTCGTCTGCCCAGCGCTGCTCCCCACGGCACCCAGTCACTGCAGTCGGTGACGGGAGCCGCTCTGACCATCCCATCCCATGGGATGGCAGCAGGGAACGCAGCCCCGGGAGGCACAGACGCATCCGCCCCGACTCCCTCTCCGCGCGGGGGAATGTCAGGACCTGGGGCAGCAGTAGAAGCCAAACCCCAGGGGACCGTTTCCTAAATCAAATAAGTGATCCCCACTCAGTGCCACTTGCCTATCAAGGCAGAGGACCTCTAAGCTACCAAAGCTTTACAGAAAGCCTAAGATGGCACTGCAATAAAAACCTGTGGAGAGTTCCCATGCTTCCTAAACGAGCTACACTAACCCAGAAGGGGCTGAACACCCTTAAACACAGCAGCCACATTCTCATTTTGGCAGCTGGAGCCACTAGAAGACACCAGAGACATCTGATCCCAGAGATGGCAAATACCGATCAACCCTGTGGGAGGACAGGCAGGAGAGGGCACCCAGCACTCCTGGAGCCCACGGAAAGCCATTCCAAGATAGATCTGAGCTTCCAGGCAGAGGGGATCCCCCACAACCCCATCCAACTCCTGCTCGAGGAAGCTCAGGCTGGAGGGCTGCGACGCGGCGCCCGGCTCGCCGGAGCGGTCGGAGGCCCCGCGATGCCAAGGGCGGATGCGGGAGCGGGGTGCCCGCGCGCGGGGCGCGATGCCAGCGCAGGCCGGGCCAGGCACAGGTCACAGCACGGCGCCCACCCCTGCTCCTTACTTCAGCACCTCCTCGCGACACTGCTTCTGCGGGGCGAAGCAGGCGATGGCCCACACCTTGATCTCGATGCCGTTGTAGAACTGCTTCCCTCGCATGTCCCACACGCCCTGGTTGGGGGTGGCAATGGCCCGGTTCTGCAAGGCAAGGGGACGCTCAGAGCGCGGCCGCGGCGCCGCGCGGCACCCCGCTCCCGTCCCACCGCTCAAGTGGTGCAAGTTCTGGGCAAACCTGGCATTTTCCAGCCTGAAAAACATCTTTGCAAAGACGCCAGTGGCGCAGTCCTGCTTACCCTGCCTCCATACTGCAGGATGGGAGCTGGCAGGACCCTCCCCGTCACCTCCGTCATGTCGTCCTTCACCTTGATGCCGAACTCCTGGATGTACGGATCCAGGTTGTAGCTGGCATTCTTCATCTGGAGAGGGAAAGAAGAGCCATTGGGATGGAGTGAGAGCAGCCGCTGCCCCCACGCAGCGCCCAGCTGTCCAGGGACACACTGTGCCCTTCCAGGTGACCTGCAGGAGAGCTATCATTGAACTGACCAAGCGCAGAGCCTGCCCCGAGACTTAACGTGTCACTGGAAAGGCTCAGACCAGCTCAAGATGGTTAGCAAGAATCCCAGAAGGAATATCAATCGTTCCCAGCCTCCGAAGCCCGGGACGAGCTGGAGAGCAACCAGACTGTTCAGCTGCCCCTGGCAGAGCCCAGGCCACCCCTCCTGCCACGGGGACCCGGCCACGTACCAGGCGGCTGATCTCCTCCTGCCTGTCCGGCGCAGACCTGGCCGTTGCCTTTATCATGGTTGACGTCTGATTGTCCGTGAGCTTCTTGATGCACCGCTGGCCCGCCACGATGTTGCACACCTGCGCAGGGGGGCACGGCAAGGAGCAGCGCGTCAGGACGCGGCGCCGCGGCCCCGAGGCCAGCGCAGCACCGGTGCAGCTCGCGCCAGACGGGCTCAGCGCCGCACACCCCAGGTTGCACATTCGCGTCTGCCTCGTGCCAGCGGTTCCTCCAGAAGGAGCCAGCAAAGGGCACGTGCCTCGCTGCTGCGGGATGTGTCGGGAGCTGCCCGCAAGGGCCAGGAGGAGCTGGGCACTCACCTCCAAGGGCAGGTACGTGTGCTTCTGCTCCTGGCCCACCTGCAGGCAGGGCAGGTGCGGGTACTTGAGCTGCAGGTTGTATTTCTGCTTGAAGTACTGAGCCACCGTGCACTCCACGGTCTGGCCGCTCTCCAGCTGCAGCGGGAACCTGCGGGGAGGACAGAGGCTGCAGCGGGGCCGCGCAGCCAACGCGACCGGCAGCGCCGAGCAGGGAGCAGCAGCGGAACAGCGGGAGTTTCAGAAATTCAGAGAGAAGCACCGAGCCCTGTGTGGGACTGAGGTGCCTAAATAAAGCTCTCCCTCATAATCCAGCTAATCGGGGCAAATGTTTATCACAGGACATGCCACACATGCCACCGCCAGGTACACGGGCACAGCTGAGCCAGGGCAGCGGCCAGGGAACAGCTGTAAGACCAGGGCTGGGAGAGCCCAGGGGCAGGCGGTGCCTCCCACACCCCAAAACCACCGGAAAAACCAACTTCCCAGGGCCGAGCGGGGCCACGCAGGCCGCAGCGGGAACGTGGGATGCCCAAGCTCAGGCGGCACCAGCTGTTCACGGCTCCATAAAGAGCCCTGTGAAAACCAAGAATTGCCCCGATATTCTGCGTGGAGCCAAAATTAGCAGGGCGAGGCGCTGCCGAACGCCCTGGCGAGGCGGCACATTCCTCCCGCGCCTCCCAAGCGCTGCGGGGCTGGAATAACAGAGGCTAAAGTGAGGCGGGAGTGAGGCCAGGCACAAGCCGTGACAGGGATGGGACGTACACCTGAGCACGGGGCAGGGACACAGAGCCGGGCAGCTCCGTATTCCCAATGGGGGAAGCGAGTGGGAAATGCCCTGGAGTGGCTCCCACGGAGGAGCTTGGAGCCAGGATGTGCAGCACCCCTGTGTGTCCGTATCCCTGCGGCTCCTGCTCCGAGGTGCTGAGGGGCCCTACACCCACGGAGCCAGAGCTCTGGGAGCTCTTCCAAGCGCTGGCCCTTTGCGCCGGGGAGCGCAGCCGGGCTCACGGGCTGCCCCGAGCTGCGCGCAGGCACATGCAAACAACTTAAGGCAAGGGGATTACTTTATCTCTTGACAAAGCTTCTGCGTTGGCAGCATCTATTTTAAGCGAGAAGAAAACCAAACGCAGAGGTAAAAACTGGGACAACTCCAGACCGGGCGCGCTCGGCCGCCGCGCGCTAAGCGTCTCCCGCGGGCCGGCGCTTCCCTCCCGGCGCTCGCCAGCAGCAGCTGCTAAGGAGCAGAACGGCTCCGCTTTTTCCAAGGGCATCTTCCCACCCGCCTTACGTCTGGTGACTGGCCGGGCGCCTGGTAACGTTGCACACGCGGTATTTCCTCTTCATCTGCCCGCAGTGGGTAACCTCTACTTTCAAACCTAGGGCAAGAGACAGGGAGGCCGCAAGTCACGTCTGAGCGCAGGGGCTGCCCCGAGCGATCTCTTTTTGCCCCCTTCTCCCTGCAGCCCCTTCCTGAGCTAATCAGGCCCCTGGGAGCCGGCGCGTTCCCGCTGCTACCTTTGATCTCCTTGGTGAAACGCACTCTCTGCGAGTCCGTCAGGGGCTTGGGCTGCTCGTCGATGTTCCGGATATCCAGCACCTCGCACATGAACTCGATGACGGGCTGCGCTTTGTAGAAGGCCGTGGCCGACACTGCGGGGCGGACAGCACGATGGGCCCTGCGCTCCTCGGGCGGGCAGGAGAGCCGCCCCGGAGCCGCCGCGCGCACGCAGAGCCGCGGACCGCCCTGGCGCCCCGGCACCTTCCGCACAGCCCTGGCTCTGCTCAAGCCAGTGAAAAACCACCCCTTAATTTAGTAGCAGGATCTACAGCATTTGAAAGCCCCCCCTTAGGGCCAAGCTGCCCACCGCTGTCATTGGAACTGACCCACATCCAGACCCCGCAGAGCCCCCGCCGCGTCCCGCACGGCCGCCCCGCGAGCGCTGAGGGCAAATCACCGTCAATGTTGAGCATCATCTTCCACATGGCGGGCCGCACCGACTGGTGGAAGCCGAACCAGACCTCCCTGCCGCCGCCCAGCGGGTGGTAGTAGCCTTCGGGGGGCGAGAAGAAGGAGCGGCCCACGGGGGTGTACCTGCACGGAGCGAGCGCCGTGGGGCCCGGCCGCGGCGACGGCACCGGCTCCGCGCGGCGTCCGAGGCCCCGCACGACCAGCGTGTTGCCGCAGGTTCCCCTGCGCGCCGGCCACGGGCCCTGCCGCCCCCGCGCGTCCCGCCGCGTCCCGGTACCTCATGGACGCCAGGTGCCTCATGGCCACATCCAGCGCCTGCACAGACTCCAGCGGGACAGGGATCTGCCCGCTCACCAGGGCCTCGTGCAGCATCCGCCAGCTCACGATCGCCATCCACTTGATAGAGACCTTGAATATCCTGTCCTTGCCTTCCCCCGGGATTGTCACCTCGAAGTCGACCTGGGCGAGGGAGGGAAGGGACAACGGTGAGGGCCGCTCGGGAGCAGCGGGTGCCGCAGGTCACTTTCCACGTGCTCACCCGCTCGTTGCCGATGGGCAGGGCTGTGACCGTGTAAATGTTCTTCTTCCCATCGTAGACCGGCTTGCGGTCGCCGAAGATCTGAGGCTTGAAGTGCTGCACCATGTACTCCACCACTTCCCTATGCGGGCACGGGGGCACCGCGGAGAGAAAAGCAGGTTGTTTGGCCACTTGTTTTATTCGTGCAACCTGCCCGCTCCTCAGGCCCTCAAGCCCAGGCTGCTGCTGCGCTCCCGGTCCCCTCCCGGGCCAGGGATCCCCAAGGAGCCATCCCTGCTCCAAGGCCCTGCTCCAGCCCTACACAACCCCCTGGACGTGGAGGGCAGAGGGGCTGGTGGGCGAGGGGGCGTCCAAAAGGAAAGCAGGACTAGGAAGGCTCACGCTGGCCCGAGGGCCAGGACTTGCTATTTTGAAACGTGAGAGCAGTGCCAAGATAGCCCGAGTGCTTCGAAGAAGCCGGGGCCAGCGCTAAGGCTGGGATCGCCCAGGGCGTCGGGGACAGGAACGGGCGCCTCGTCCCAACGGTTCCAGCGCTCACTGCGTCTCCAGCGGGACACTGGAGGTGGGCAGAGCGCGCCGAACCTCGAACACCTGCCTTACCTGTTGACTCTGCGCGGGCATTTGTCAGGCTTGATATCCACTTCATAGTGGTAGACATCGATCTTGGGAATGTCCACCTCAAAGTAGTTGGCCAAGAGCTTGATGGGCTTCCCGACGGTGCCTATCCCGGGCCGGCGCGGCGCCTGGAAAACCTGCTGCAGGGGAGGCAGGTAGGCGCCTGCAGCTGGAGAGCACAGGAGGGTCAGGAGCGGCTCCGGGGGACGCGGAGCTCCCCCCGTGCCCTCCATCCCCACACGGCTCCCGCGGACGCGACGGGCCCAGGGCGGCCGTGCAGGGGGCACAGAGGCACCTGCAGCACCCGGCCCGGGAGCAGGGGACAGGAGGCCGCGTTCGGCCCGGCAACGCCACGGAGCCGCTGGTCCGCACACTGCGCCGCGCGCGGGCACCGGGAACGCGGGCGCCGGGAGCAGCGGCGAGGAGCCCCCGGCCGGGCCGCGCTCGCACCGCGGCACCTGCACCGCGCAGCCACCCAGCGCCAGGCTCGGAGGGGACAGAGCGCCGTCCCGCCACCGTTACCGACCCTCCTGCTTTGAATCGACCGGGAGCCCCATCGCAGAGCGTTAACTTTCCTTTCATCTCCACCCCGCTCCCCAGCGCGCAGCTCTCGGATGCTCTCCAGGAAAAAGCATTGTGCCAGTGGCAAAGGCTAATTCCATGGGCACCGCTGCTAAAAATAGGGAGAAAATTAGGAACAGCGCAATGAAAGTCTACTCTCGGGGATACTGGGAGGCAGCTACAAAAGGAAAGATAAAGCGATGCCAGACGACCTGGCGGAACGGCACTTCTAAACTGGCAGCACCCATTGCCTCAAAGGTTCTGGAAACCCTTCTCCCAGGTTATGAACGTCTCAGAACCGAGCAGGATCTCTGGCCGGGCACAGGGAATGCAGAGTATGGGGTATTCGGAGCGCTCCATCTGGACGGCCAGCTGCTGGAGACGTCCCCAAGCAGCCCTGCCTGCAGCGCAGGGCCCTCAACACACACTGCCCGGAGCGCCCCTCACCGCGTTCGGCTGCAGTTAAATCCACGCTCCGGTCCTGCACGGAGAGCGCTTAGAAGCGGAGAACACCCTGCGAGCGCGACCCGCACGGAGCGCCGCGGCGGCCTCCCGCCCTGGCAAAGCGCCGACGTTCCCAAGGGCAGCCAGGGGAAGCTCCTTCGTACGGGGGACGCTCACACGTCCCAGGGAACGTCACTGGGAGCTGGCGACCCAGCGCTCCGTGCCCGCGTCCTGGGCGCTCCCCGCGGCGCAGGGCCGCGCGCCGCAGCTCGTGCCTGCGCGTGACTCGCGCTCCTTGGCAGGCGCCCGCGCTGCCTCGAGCTGCGGCGCTTCCCAAGCGCGCTGAGCAATCCCATCGGCATCCGCCGGCGCTGCGGGAGCCTCCGCGGCCCCGCGCGGCGCTTTGGGCGAGAACGCGCCCCGGCTCCTCGCGGGGCTGCTTGGAGCCAGACAAGACGCTCCGGGGTCCTGCTGGGCCTGCACGGCAGCGCCGCAGCCCCGTGCGGGACGGACGCGGCCACGACGCGCTCGGCTCTGGCCCTGCGCCGCTCGCGGCTCCAGAGCGCAAAGGGAGCCGGGACGCGGCGCGAGCACCGGGATTGACGGGCGTCCCGACGGCCAGGGCAGCGTGTGGAGGCGCCGGGGACGGCCCTGCGGCAGCGCGGGGAGCGCGGCGCCCCGCACGGCTTCCTGCTCCTTCCCCACGGCCTCCGGGCGCACGGGTGGGAGGAAAGCACCAAATCCGAGTGTCCACACAGGGCCGGGCACACCGGGGCCACCCCTTCCTGCACCACATCCCCGCCTGGCCGCAGAGCCCCCTCCAAAGCCCCCAGACGGCTTCATTTTCCAAGGGAGGGAGGTGCCGGGAAGGGCCTGGGTTCGGCAGGGAGCGGGGGCTCCGCACACGCGCGGCCCTTCGCCGGGAGCAGCCTGGGTAAGGAGCGACCCGGCTGCCTGGAGACAGGGGCTTCTCCGCATGCCTCGGCTCTCCATGGCAAAGCCGCACAGACTCCCACTTTGTCATGGAAATGAGGGCGCCCCGGCGGGCCGGCCGGCACAATGCGGCGCCGGAGCCGCGATCCGTCCCGCGCCGCGGCAGCCCGCGCGGAGCCGGGCGCGCAGAGCCGGGCCCCGGGGACGGAGCGCGCGGCGCGGGAGCGACCGGGGAGCCGCGCCGGGAATCCGCTTTGTTCCCCGTTATTTATGGCAACAGCTGGCGAACGCGACCCGCGGCCCAACAGCTGCCCGCGCCGCGCAGCCATGAAATCACCATGTCCCGGCCGCCGCGGGCGGCGCGGGGCCGGCGCGGCGCGCAGACAAAGCGGGCTGCAGCGCGCCCCCGAGCGCCGCGTCCGCGCCGCGTCCAGCCACACACAGCCTGCGCCCGCAGCGGAGCCAAAGCCAGGGGCCGCGGCGGCACCAAAACTCAGCTTTTCAGCCCCAGAACGGCTCGCGGCGGCCGGGTGGCAGCTGGGTTTTGTGGCCGGCACAGATTGGAGCCGAACGGCCGATAAGCGCCCGGCCGCGGCGGTTCGCGGGGCTTCTCCCCGGGGGTTTGTGCGCGGCCCCATCTGCACTCCCCGCACGTCCGCGCGCGGGGCCGCCGCCGGCACCTGGTTCCTCATTGTCCCGGGGGCTTCCCCAGGCAGCAGAATGGCCTCAAAAATAAAGTTTATAGCCTGCTCATCCTAAATGGCCACTTACAAACCAGCCTTCGCTATTTCACAGAACGCTACATGGGTGAAAAGTGTCTTCTGGCTGCCTCGGGTATTTTTCATTTAAAAAATTATATATATATGTATATATATACAATTTTCTCTACCGTTCCAGCATTAAGAGTGTCCTGTCCTCCCACAAAGCCCTTTTGTGGCATCGCAGCCGGCCGCCCGCTCTGCCCTCTCCACACGGGACGTGGTCTCCAAGCGCAGCCTCTCTGATCGCCCCGAACGCGCTGCCGCACGGGTCGCTCCAGGCGCAGTTCGGTTAGTGCCACCGGAGCCGCTTTCGGGTCCGACGCCGGCAGCGGCGACGCTGGGATAGGGCACGTGGCAGGCAGGGGCTCGGGCCGAGAGCGGCAGCTCGCAGCGTTAGGAACGTCGCTGGGTACCAACGCGGGTACTGGGGAAGGAGCTGATGTGCCCAGGGCAGCTTCCCCGTGGGATTCACCCTGGAAAGCGGCTCCGCTCCGTGCGGAGCGACGCGGCACGGCGCCGCGGGGCTGCTCGTCCCAGCCCGGGACGTTTGCTCCTGCAGACGCGAGCCGAGCGCCCCGGCGGGCAGCGCGGGGCTCCCCGTCTGCTCCCCAGAGCTTTCGGTGACGGAGCTCGCGGCCGGGCGCCGCAGAGGGCACAACCCGCCGGCGCTGGGACCCTGCAAGGGCCAGCAAGGAAGGAGCAGGCGTGAGGAGGGCGGCAAAGCCACCCCGCGACTCGGGACGGGGACAAGGGGAGGCGCTGGCCTCCCCGTCGGGCTCCCCGGTGTCCCCACAGCGCTGCAGGAAAAGCCGAGCTGCTCCGTCTGCTCCGGCTTCCCAATATCGTTTAACATCTGCCATTTTAATCATTTGTCTCCGTTCCATTCTCCCTGGGTTTGGAGATAGACAAGAGGGCGCTTGGAGACAAATCGCACGGCTCCGTCTCGAGGCGACGCGGTCTCCCGGCTTTGTTTCTTGCAATAATCCCTTCCTAGAAACACACACGCGATTTCATGTTTCCTGAAGATAAAGGGATTCCACGGAAAGAAAGAGCAGCCGCGGGCTCCTCGCGGCTTCGGCACAGGAAGACAACGGTTAGGATCAGCGGCAATTAGGAAGTTTGCAGCGGATAAAGAAAGCTAAAGAGCCGGGGAGAAGCCGAGTTTAGCCTGTAAAACCACCCCACACGCGCGATGCTCCTCAGCGGCCGCTCGCAGTGTCCCCAGTGTCCCCACGTCTCCCCCAGCGCCGCTGCAGCCGTTCGCACCTGGGTGTGGGGACGGCTGGGGCCGAGATGCCCCCGGCCTCCGCGGTGCCAGGACCCTCCGCCCCGGGCAGACCCGCGGGGCTGCTGCTCGCGCTCCTTTTAGCGGCATTTTTGGTCTCCCGGGTGGGCAGGGTGGCCCAGGCGGTCCCGTCCCCTGGGGACGGAGGCAGCGTCTCCGCGCCAGCGCCAGGCTTGGGAAGGACACTGGGAGGAAGAGGCTGGTGGGGAGGAGCAGCGGTCCGGAGCAGAGCACCGCGGCGCTCCCAGCGCGGCCGGGACCCTGCCGGACACGCGGCCGGTTCGGATAAGGCGTCGTCACCACCTGGGGCGGTTTTTCAAGCACCTCGCGCAGTGATTCGAGTCTCTCCAAACCTCCGCACGGGGGGCCTGGCAGCACCTGCCTTTTCCAGGCGGAGGTGGAGACACAAAGCGGCCGCATCTCGGCCACGGAGCAGGACGCGGATCAAGCCCCGGCTTCGGCTCCCGGGCTCATCTCTACATCGCTGCTCGCCAAAGGCCAACGAAGCGGCACCCAACATCCCCGCGCGGCTGGGCGCAGACACGGGGACCCCTCCATCGCGCTCCGCATTAACGGTGCTGAGGAAGGACCAAAGTTTGGTGCCGCAGACGGTCCCGAAGGCAGCGGCCCCGGCCTCCTCCCCGCGCTGCCGCAGCGGCCTGGGGGATCGCGCCTGGCCCGGCTCCCCGGTGGGATCCCCGGCTCGGGGACCCGGCGGGAGCCCCCGGCCGCAGCCTCCCCGCGCCCCGGGGCGGCGGAGCGGCAGGGCCGGGGATGCTGCTCCCGGGAAAGCGGCGGCTCCGCAGCGCGGCGGCCGCCCCCGGTCCCGGGGGATCCCCCCGCTGCAGCCCCGGCCCCGCTCCCCGCTGCGGGGGGGCCGCCCCCCTGCAGCCCCCGCCGCACAGCTCCCCCCGGCCCCGCCGCAGCCCCTCAGCGCTCGCCGCTCGCCCCCGCTGCCGGCCCCGCCGCAGAGCCCCCCTGCAGCCCCGGGCCCCGCCGCTCGCTGCCCCGCGGCCGCCGCCGCCCCCCGCCGCGCCGCTCCACCTGCTCCCGAGGCTCCCGCTTCCATCCCATCCACGCGGGCGCCGCTCCGCGCCGCGCCGGGGGCCGCGGGCAGGGCCGGGGGCCGCGGGCAGGGCCGGGGGGCGCGGGCCGGGGCCGGGCCGGGCCGGGCCGCTCTGCTCCGCCGCCCGCCGCAGCCGCCTCCACGCCTGCGCCGCCGCGCGCATGCGCCGCGCCGCCCCGCGCCAACAAAGGCGGCGCCGCGCGCGGCCCCTGGCGGCGGAGCGGGGGGCGCCGCCATGTTGGGCCGCGCGGCCGGGCCCGGCGGGGCCGCCGCTTCCCCGCGGGTTGCGGCCCCCGCAGGAGCTGGGGCTAACGGCTCCGTGCGGCACTTCCCGCGCGGTTCCCGGCCTCCCTCCTGGCGCGGCGGGGAGCGCCGAGGGGCTTCACGCTGCTCCCGGGGGACAGCAGCAGCCGCAGGGGAGCGCGGGGCCACCGAGAGCCTCCGGGCACTGCACAGAGCGGTGCTGTGGTAGCTGCTGCCCCGCGGCGCCGCGAGCCCCCGGGAGGCGAGGCTGCCCGAGCTTCCCTGCGGGTTTACAATAAGATGCCCTTTACAGCTTTTTCCTTTTTTTTTCCCCCTCTTTCTTGTCAGACTGGGATGAAAGCAGCCGCCAGGGTGCTCAGGTGTTGTTCACTTTCCTAGAAGGTTCCGTGGGCCTCGTGGGTCGGGTGCCCGGCCGCCTGCTGCGGTTCGGCCGTGCGGGCCCTGTCTCATGCTCCTGCAGCACCCAAAGCCACGCGAACGGCAGCTGCGAAGGCCTGGGACGTTTTTAACCGGGTATTTGAGGCTTATTCTCACCCTGCAGTGGAATCCATGGATCCCGTGGTGGTGCAGAGGGCAACGTGGGGCTCCCACGCAGCACACAGATTCATAGAATTTGGGAGCAGAATTCCTGTCCTGAAGCAGAATAGATCCAGATAAGCTGTACATCAAAACACTAGTTCAGATACCTTGCTGGGTCTCAGTTAAGCCATGTGTTTCTTCAGAGACCTGACAGACCGTGCAGCGAGCCCCTCGCCGTGCTCTCCCATCCCTTCCTCCCACGTTGCTGCTTTCGGCTCCCGTCTCGGAGCCCTCGAGCTGCCTCTCCTGAGCCCTTTACCCTGCTGAGCCCACGGCCACCCCTTCCCTCTGCCCTCGGCCTCTTAATCAGCCTCTCTGGGGCTGTTGGACAGGGCCCCGCACCTTTCCTTCCAGGTTAAGGCACATATTTACTTTCAAGTTCTTTGGCGCTCCAAAGCACGGGCCGCCCCAGGGTTCTTCGGTTTGATCCAAGCGCTCTTTCCCTTTGAATCATTCTGGAAAGGCGCTGGCATCAAAGTTAGCACTTGCTTCTGAACAAGTTAGGCATGCCCGAAGCTGAAAAATTGCAATTCCCAAACCTACAGGATTTCTTCTGAAAAAAAAAAAAATTAAAATGCGGAAATATGGGCTTGTTAGAGATGCAGGTTATTTTAAGCAATCATGTGTCCCAAGCTCATTTATAGCTTGCATGTTTTGTCCTCGTCCAAAAGCAGTTTTTGTCCTTACTCTTTATTTTTAGTGATTGCACTAAGAGAGAATAAACCCTCACCTGGACTTCACAGAATGAATAAACAAATAGCCTGATAATTTCTCACTCTCTCATACAGAATCACTACTCCAGGAAGATACAATCTATTGCCACCTTATTTTTTCCAGACTTTGTTATGTAACTTCCGGGAAGTTTTTTTAAGGGCATTTTGAATATCTCTCTCTGTGGTTAGTACAAGCTCTGAAAAAGAGGCATTTTCACTCCTTTCTTTGAGTATCACTAAAGATGCTACCCAGGTAGATTGCTATTGCTTTCTAAGTCCTAGTATATCAGAAATGAGTAGCTTGTGGCAATGAGTTCCACAAGTTACACATTGCATAGAAGTTTTAATTGAAAGTTAAATAATTTAAGAAAGACATTTGTTTATAGGCACCCGTATTAGTTGCTCACTCTGTACATTGCATTTATTAGACATCAACAAGGAAAAACAGAACATTTGGCACAAGAATGCCTTTTATTATTATTTATTTATTTTTGGACACATGAACACAAAATATCCCTGCAGGCTAAAAAAAAAAATACATTGCAAATTGTACACGACCAGCATCTTATCGCAACATGGGGCTGCTAACCCACCCATAACAGTTTAGAAAGAGTACCTCGTATTGCTATAGACATACATCCAGTCCAAATTTAATAAAATACAATTTTAAACATTACAAGTCTAACAATATAGAAACAAAAATTACATCATAAGTCAAAATGAACAAATGCAAACATTTTACATTGAAGTTTCAGCCTCTAGACATAGAAATATGAAAATGTCAATAGCAAGGTATAAGAAAATCTATGATATTACAAGATCTTTCCTCAAATTCACAAGGAAAAAACCTTGTAGTTGAAACAGTATTGATACAATGCCCTCCAAACCCTGCTTTCTTAAAATGAAAGCAGAGTTACTCCCTTGCTATTGAGCAAGAAAAACCCTACAGCACATCCACAAGGGTAGTTTGGGGGGTGGATTTTGTTGAACACTGTATCTGAACAGAAGCTGCCTTTACCCATTGAAGAGCAAAGCTTTGATATAGGTAAATAAGCTCTGACACTCGTGTCTGGAACGAGATAACGTACGGCGTGAAGCGTGTTTGCCTGTACATCACTGCCTGGATATCACCACCTTCTACGCCCTTTGGATGCTGCTCTAGGCATTACACTGAATTGTGGTATTTACAGTAAGAATAAATAAGCCAGGCCGTCCAAACATTGCAGACAGGCTAACTAGTGACTTCCAGAGCTTGTTCAGAACTCAGCTCATCACAAAGCAAGCAGAACTGCTTTGAAAATGGTGTTTCTGCTCTTTTTTTGTCGTTGTTGTGGAAATGTCAACCACACCCTCCCCAACTCTTTAAACTTTGCTACATTTAAAAATCTTTCACACCACATAGCTAAACAGTGGCCAACAGGCTTTATTTATATTAAAAAAAAAAGAAAAGGCAAAACAAAACCAAACCAAACCAAAACCCCAAACACCCTAAGAGCTACGTCTACAGAATGCACATCTCCCCATTGATTGACACATGCATGACGGGTCGCTCAGTCCGAGGTCGCTCGGCCCGCAGCCCTGCGCACAGCCGTCCCGCTGACACCCGCTCTCGGGCTCCTGCCGGCCACGGCCCTGTCCCAAAACGCTCTTCCCCCCGCGGTGCCACCCCGCAGCTCCTCCTCGCGCTTCCCGGGGAGCCGAGCTCTGCCATCCCGCTAGTCCCAGCCTAAACGTGCAGCCGCAGGCGAAGGAGAGGCTCTCGCGTCACTCGGTCTGAACCAGGAGTGCTTGGCACTGGACAACTAACTGGTCACAAAACTAAGTATTTCTTATGCACCCTTGATTAAACCAGTTACATTCTTGCCTAGTGCACAAACCCAAACAATGATCTTTGATCCTATAATCTAAAAAGGGTGCTCAGCTTCTCTTGAAGGTGCCAAAGTTCTCCATATACGTTGGG
Source organism: Tinamus guttatus (assembly GCF_059628265.1). Taxonomy (NCBI): domain Eukaryota; kingdom Metazoa; phylum Chordata; class Aves; order Tinamiformes; family Tinamidae; genus Tinamus; species Tinamus guttatus. The sequence continues at coordinate 592,438 of NW_028288931.1, forward strand.
TCAGTCAAAGTTAATTCTAAAAAAGGGCTTTTTTTTTTTCTGTATTCTCCCTGAATGAGTACTGAGAAAAGCAGCCATCTAGCTGAAGCAGCGGTCAGTCTCCCACCCACGTCCTGATTTTATTACACAAGTGAGGTATTCTTTAAAAAAAAAAGAAAAGAAATAAAAAGATTTTTTTTTTAATCTCAACCTGCCCACAATATGTGCCAGGAGCAAAGCTTGCTTCAGTCCTACTTTCAACAGAAAAAAAAAAAGGAGTTTAATCCTAATGAGACATACTACTTGAAAAAAGGTTATAAACCTGTTTGAAGACTAAGTTCAGTGTACTCTGGTACAACTGAAAAACAGCATTTAGAAATGTAAACTTTAATTTATTTACAAGCTTAAAGACTGCAGGAAACAGCATTTCCTATTGCTGAAATTTCGAGGGGGCTGGTTCCCAAGCTTTGGAACAGCAGACAACTTAGCAGCAAACCCCATCCTAGTGCTGGAGACCACAGTGCAATCGTTGGACTTGTCAAACTCTCGCCATCCAAGTGATGGTGTTAGCTCTACTCGGTTTAGGAACCTGCTTCTCATCGGTGCTAGCTCATGCTAACACTGAAAGGAACCTCGCTGTAACGGACTGTGCTGGTGGATTCCACAGGTATCCACTGAAACCAAGCCCCGCCATTACACATTGCAGCTGAAAAAAATCCCAAGCTGATTGAAAAACAAAACAAAAACCCACTAATTTCTAGGCTGGGACAGAATCAGTATATTAGACTTACACTGATTAAACATGCTGTTGAATGCAGTTGTGTGTGCAACCTAGATTCCCAGGGAAAAATAATTTAAAATGCTGGTACAAGTCTTTAGGTTGCCTGTCACACAATACACTTAGACTGTACAGATTGGCAAGCCTCTCCTACATATAACACCCAGTTTCCAAGCTTATAAAAAAAGTTGTAGACAGGACACCAACAGTGAATATAAAACAGTTAAAAATAATTCTTTAAAAAAAGCATGGAAGTGCGTCTTTCCTAATTAGTTTCAGAAACTGCCAAATTGTGTGTTCAGAAAACGACACGAGAACGTTGGTTAAACTCATGCACAATCCTCAGCTAGAAAATTACACTGTTGGGGGAGGGGGGGGCTTAAAAAACAAATATTTATTGCCAAAGATAAACCTTCTATGAGAAAAAAGTTTTAAAATCACTTTGATTTATCAAACCACACAGCAGCATAAAGTGGGCACTTTTTGTAAAAGTTTGCAAAATATCTAAAGGCTAATTTTTTTTATTATTTTATCATTTTTAGAGGGGGAAATGATGGTTCAGTACTTGTTACGATACCATGGCAGTATTATTTATAACCATAATAATTAAAACTTACTGACAGGCATCACTATCTGGTTATGTTACACATTCACAGAACAAGAACCACCTAGTTGAACTCGCAGTATAGTGCAATTGCTTTGCAGCCGAAGTCTGCAGAGATTAAAAAGATAATTAGTAAAACTGACAAAAAACTGCAATACCTGTGAAAATTATGTTTGTTAAAAGGCATTTACAGTAGTGAAGTCTAAAATCTCCATTAAAAAAATCTATGGCCCCACACAATAGAACAATTACATTTAACTGGAGTAAAACATTTTGCCATAATATGCATACTCACTAAGCAGTGCATGAAGACAGGGAATCGGTCGTCATGATAAACTAATGCGATGAAAAGATAACGTAAAACCATAGCTAGCAAAATATTCAATAGAAACCTTTCGTGCCAAGTCCTTTAAAAATTTCAGGATGATCGGCCTTTTGCGCTTTGAGGTAAAAATTCAGTCCAATGCATCAGAAAAGACAGTCTATGAATTTCTGTTACATAAAATAATGAAACAAATGGCTCAATTGTGTTGGTGCATCAGACGTTGCTGTGAAGTACAGATTCAGTGCGACTGTTCAGAGCTGCTGGTAGGGGGCAGTCTGAAATAGAGTGGGCCCTAGCTATAGCAGTAGGCATACCTTACATTTCAGGACTGCACGGGTTATTGGTTTTGCCTCGTCTTCCCAGATGCTCTCAAGCAAAATACATCGTATGCTGAGTGTCGTGGTGGATCTGTACTGCCTTAGCCAGGGCCTGAGGATCACGACCATTGCTCTGTCCTGACACGTGGCTGCCTTCAGCACTGCAAAAAGGGGGACACACGCAGAGAACCATGAGCAACTGGGCCGAGCAGCATTTAAACGGAGTGCTAGCTCGCTACCAGGACGACAACAAGCTGCAGGTCCTCACCTGTCATGATCCTTGTCCACGAGATGGTATCTGGCCCTAAAAGCTACCAGCCGAGCATAGTATGCAGGAGCTGGAATAGAGACTGACCGTGTGCACCGCACATACGTGTGACACAGCTGATACGTCAGGAGCTGCAACTCATCCGCAGTGAAACAGTTGTCATCCCACAAGACCTGATAGTGGGAGGGTCGGCTGGTTCCCTGCGGAAAGGAGAGCAGTGTTCAGCTGGGTCGCGTCATCTAAAGGTTAATTCTTCTATCGGTGCTTTGAAGAGTACAGTGCCAAACCAGCACTGAACTGAGGCAATTTTTAGTCTGCCAAACTATAAATAGAGGCAGCATTACTCATAAGGACAACCGTAAGGATTCACTCCCAAGCCTGAGTACAGCAGAGCTGAAACGTTACCTGAATTCCTGCGTGACTACAGAGGTAAAAGTCAAATTCAGAAGGATGTGTTATCGTGCTGTCCACAGTAGTGCCCGCTGGTACATTGCCACTTTTACCCACCTATTTGAGATAAGTTTATGATTAGTCAACATATATTTTTGAAGTTATTCCAGATACCTCCTAAGGTAGGCTTTTACTTTAAGCTTTTGGAGGATGTACTGGTCAAAAAGTGGAAAAATATTAACGTCCTTTACAGAAGGGAGGGATGGAAACGTTCTCCAAGAGCTTGTTTTCAGAAACCTCGGCAAATCTAGCCAGTGCATAATTAAATGGGAAATAACATTCCTGACAGCACCATTAAGATTGCAGAGTGGAATAAAGTCTATGCTAGTAACTCAGGAACAGAAAACACTACTTGCCCTTTCCGTTTTGTCAGCGCAGAACAGTCTGGTGTGATGCCTTTTCTGCACAACAATGTAAGTTATTCCTGGTCTATAATCTTCTTCCAAACTTATACAGGCCTTCCGGATTGCTATAAGTTCTGGCCAAGCCACCTAGAAGTCAAGATTTAAGTATTAGGTGCTGTATTTGGTATATTCAATACTATTCTCTCTCTCTCTCCCCCTTTTTCATGAACAACTGCTCCTTCATAAAGATCACAATCAGAAACACTATAACTGTACCCTGTGTTTCCCCAGGAAAGCTCTATGAAAATGCAAGTTGTCTTATTAAAGAAACATAATCCACATATAGATTCTGAAGGGCTGACCCCTACTCACAAGCAGAGAGAAATCATCAGACAATACCTGTTTCATCTGCCCTTCCGATACTCCCCCTCGGTAGTAGATGATTCTTGTAGGTTTGAAACGAGTGGATTTGTAGAACTGTATCAAGAGCTCTCGCACCATGTTCGTCAGGTCCTGTATGACCTCCTGGCTGTAGAGCAGCTCCTGGGAGGTCTCCTGCCGGGAGGTCTGCACGCGCACGGTCGCGCAGTAGCGGCTCGGGTGGCCGTCCATGCTGCCCACCACGGCGGCTATGGAAGGCTTCTTCCCATCCCCAGCGGGAGGGTGCGTGACATCTGCTCCCAGAAAGATCACGGGCTGCTGGAACACTGAGGGCCTGTATAACGACATTAAGGGTTATTAAAATGTAATAATAAATACAAAAAAGAGGGGAGGAACAGCAGGGAGAGGTGAGGAAGGAATAAAGTTGCAAAGGAAGGTATATCCAAACCATTCTACAGAATTGCAACTGTGTCAGAATCTTTAAGGAGGAAGGTTTCCACCTCCAGATCTTATAATCCAGAGAGAATATAGAAAACAAAAAGGAAAGGACCAAGGGCAGCAAAGTTACAAGCATACACCACTACTTTTCTTTCATCTGGAGGAAAGATAAAAAACAGTAGGGTTAAGGAGATGGTAGACAGGCTGAGTTGCAAGTATGGAAAGGCTAATAAAAAAGACACATGGAAAAAAGCCTTTGCCAGTTTGTTTTCACACATACTGCTGGACAGCTTTAACATGAGAGTACCCAGTTTACTGGGCAGATTATGAAGGAAGAAGCATCTGGCCACTTTAGGCTGGGGCTATGTGTCCACGTACTAATGGTAATTTAGATTTAATCTCACCTTTGATGAGGTACAAGCACATTGTTGATTCCTCCAAGCTTTGCATTTATCTTCAGACAAAGGTTGGACAGTGTTTGGGGTGAGGTTTTCACCACATTCTTTACCTGAACACACTGAGTGGCCATTCCTAGAAGAGTGTCACCAACCCGCTTTACTTCAGCTATAATAGAAGAACAAGATAGTGGTTCAATTACCTGAACAGTCAGTGGTTCCCTCTGCTGTTTCTTACTTTTTCTACATGGTGCACTACTGTCCTTAAAGTTTTAGTGACAAAAAGCCCGTTCTTTGGCCGCATACAAGTGCATCAAACAAGTACAACAAACCAATCTCCTAAAACCCCCTTTAAACTGAAGACAGCGCCTGCTCTGTCCCGTGAAGCTCATAACCAGGCATCCGCTTGCTGTACAGCTACTTAACACGTCTCGGTCTCCATTCCATACCATACACAGGTGTCTTTCCAGGCAAAATCACCACAATCAGCTGCAGCCCAACGTAAGTCAGCTTCAAGTGTTTGAACATGGGCTCCACGCTGTCGGCTCCCTGCGCGTACTTGCAGAAGCAGGGCTGGCCCTGGATCGGCATCCCCGCGTCCTTGGAGATCTTGCGCAGCTGGTCAGTAAAACTCCTGGGAATTAAATACACAGGGATTTGGCAAACGAGACTGCACGGGGTCTTTTTGCTGTGTTTCATTTTCCATACATTTGGGTGGAAAGTTCTGAGGTAGGTTCCCAAGCAATACTGCTGCTCTGATAAATTTCTACTTATTTCTCAAAATTATCTGACCCAATAATACAACTAGGATTTGTGCTGCACATTTCAGTAGTTCAAATTTCAAGTAATTTGAAGGACATGAAAAACATGGTGTATGTTGTCTGGGAGGCAGTTAAGGTTAAGATGACAGGCAAATAGTTCAGGGTTTGGAACAAAAGACTAGCCAGTTATTTGCAAAACCAGCGGAACAGAAGCAGAATGCCATCTCCAGAGCAGGAAACAGCCTCTGGGATAAGGAAATCAATCCTTCTCCTAACTTGTCCAATAGGTTATGAACTTTGCCATAGTCTCCTCCCAACTGTAAATACTTACGACATTGTGGAACTATTGTTTCTTCTTTTTACTGAGGGATGGATTAAAATTTGTACAAATATACTGCACAACAACTTTCAGAAACATGGGGGAAAACGAACCCAGAAATAGGTATCTCGAATAAAGAGGAAAATACTTACTTTAATAAGTCTTCCCTGCATTGTTTTTGAGGAGCAAAACAGGCAACAGCCCAAACTTTAATCTCAATGCCAGCATAGAACTGTTTCCCTCTCATGTCCCACACACCTTGGTTTGGTGTAGCCACAGTCTTGTTCTAGGTAAAAAAATCAAAAGCAAGTTATAAAGAAAAGGTTGCTTCATGTTGACTGCAGCAGAACAGCACTCATACGAATGCAAGTTTATAAGAAGCTTTAAGGAGCACTTAGATTTAACTCGTATCTTTACGAGACACCAGGAACTCACCCTGCCTCCATATTGCAGCATCGGCGCTGGTAAAACTCTGCCCGTTAATTCCGTCATCTCATTATGGACAACGATACCAAACTCCTTCAGATACGGATCAGGTCCACCGACCATACTGTTACTTTTCACCTGGTGACAAGAAAGTCCTTATGCAACTAAATGATGTTTCATGGGGCTCTACAATTCATACAGCAAATAGACTTCCTATTGGAACAAAGTCAGATTATGGAACTTCTGCAATTCTTGTGTGTGGGCTTTTTTTTGTTATTTTCTTATCATTGCATATGCTACAATGCTTCTGGAAGAGCCATATGAAGTGGCAAATGCAGACTGTCTGGAACACAGAACTTAGATTTTCTGCAAAAGCACAACTGAATCAGTTGCAACTATTTTCCATATATCCAACCCCAAACTTACTAGTCTACTGATTTCTTCCTGCCGGTCTGGGGCAGATCTTGCAGTTGCTTTTATCATAGTCGACGTCTGATTGTCTGTTAGCTTCTTAATACATCTCTGGCCTGCCACAATGTTACAAACCTACACAGCAACAGAGTTAAAGGTGGCAAGAAATCCCGTAAGAACAGGCGCATCACAACCCAAGAGCAGCAAAGTTACAGTCTTACCTCAAGCGGTAAGTACGTGTGTTTCTGTTCCTGTCCTACTTGCAGACAGGGAAGGTGCGGATACTTTAGCTGCAGACTGTACTTCTGCTTAAAATACTGAGCTACTGTGCACTCCATTGCTTGCCCATTTTCCAGCTGCAGAGGAAACCTATAAAGGACATTTGTTCTGGTTAGGGGGGAAAAATGGGGAAAATCTATTCCAGAGTAGAAATGCATAAAACATTTCTTATTGATCTCTTCTTTATGAAGAGATTCTATAGACAATAAACTGAATTTAATCAGCGACAGCATAAATATTATAGTCCGTGATAACTAAGTTTAAAAGCCAGGCAACAGCTTTAAGTTTCCTATGCTGAAGGAAATAAAACAGTTCTCTAAATCCACCCTAATTCTCTACTTGACTAAAATGAAGCATTCTCTTCAAGTCACAAGGCTGCTTCACCTCTAGAATAAACTGTTCTTGCATAAGTAATATACCAAAAAGTCTCTAACCTCACAATCTTAAAAATCATTTTAAAAGGGCTGTAACATACGTCTGGTGGCTAGCTGGTCGCCGAGTAACATTGCAAACTCGGTATTTTCTCTTCATCTGGCCACAGTGGGTAACCTCTACTTTTAGACCTGAAAACCCAAGACAAGAGTCACCTAAATAAAACGAGACATGAGAGTCACCTTCAAGAAACATGAGAACAAAACGGAACAGGCCAGCTTCCAGAACGCCTGTGAATTTTCACTACAGTATTGCACTGATAGCTTTCCAGTATTTTGTGGCAGGCCTGTAAAACAGGCCTTTACCTCTGATTTCTTTGGTAAACTTGACACGTTGGGAGTCTGTAAGAGGTTTGGTTTGTTCATTGATGTTCTGAATGTCCAAGACCTCGCACATGAACTCAATGATAGGCTGGGCACGATAGAAAGCAGTTGCTGACACTAAGATTTAAACAAACAAATAAATAAATAAAAGAGCGAAAAAAAGGAGGACATTTAATCTAGAAGCAGCAAGAACTCTGTTACACAGGGGAGACAGAGCTTCCTACGTACCGTCAATGTTGAGCATCATGTTCCACATGGCAGGCCTGACAGACTGGTGGAAACCAAACCAGACCTCCCTGCCGCCACCCAGAGGGTGATAATAACCTTCAGGAGGGGAGAAGAAGGAGCGACCCACGGGAGTGTACCTGAGCACATGAAAAATTCATACTCTCATCAATCCTTTCTAGCACACTTTTCTACACTTGTTCCTAAAGCGTCTAAGACCCCACATTTCTGCAGTGTCCTAGCACTGCTAGGGCCAACTTATGGCGAGCATACAAAAAAACCTTTGCAGACAGAGCAGTTTGAAAGGCCATAGTAAATTACTGTTAGAAACATGACCAGCACATACAAGTCCTGAGCCGAGATCAGATTTCCTTACTCTACTGCAAATTTGTAAGGCAGGCATTGAGTTACACAACAGCATCCCTCAGCTCTTCCACAGAAGAAGCAGGAGAATAGCAGCAAGTAATAACTAATGAAAATTCAAGACAGATATGAGACTAAACCAGAAAGAAGATACCAAAATTACCCACCTCATGGAGGGAAGATGCCGTGTGATGACGTCGAGTGCCTGTACTGAATCTTCAGGAACTTCATTCAAATGCCCTGCCAGGGCTTCCAGCAGCAGCTGGAGGCTGACGACTGACACCCACTGAATGGAGACTTTGAACGTCTGGTCCTTCCCCTCTCCTGGGAGCGTCACCTCCATATCCACCTGCCACAGGCAGAATACAGTTAAGGACAAAACTCTGGGACAGACTGAAGGCTACCACGAGGCTAAGCAGCATTGTGGGTTTCTCTTGGATATCCTTTGAATCTACATTCATGATGATTAGCTTGCATAATTCTCTTAAAATATTGCCATCAGTTAGTTTCCTTGGGATTTTGAAAGCTTGTAATTTGTTCATCTGAGGAAACTGCACTGAGGTACCTTTACGTGCAAATTTTTAGCAGTAATTAGTATGGTAGCATCCAACTTCTGGAGAACTGTTAGCCACTTTTTAATGTCAGCCAGGTAACAGCAAGTTGATGTTCTGTGTTCTTAACATGAGAGCAAGAAACTCCTTTTGGTCGCAGAAAAAACCATTGGGAAATGCAAATTTCAGATTTTTTTTAGCACAGTACTTGGAATTATTCTCACACACCATTAACTCAAAGGGTAAATGTGAACTCATCCTATGTATTCCTCACGGCACTGTACCAGCAATAACCACATCCCTGGGAAGAAGAGGAAATGGGGATTATTTACATTTCGTGTCAGGACCCTCTCATACATACTTCAGTCTGCCAGAACACGGGTAGAACATCCCATAACATGCTGGGGAGCGTGGCCCAGGGCACTAAGGGCTAACACCACTGACTGGGCTGTCGGCAGCCCTTGTGCCGGCGGTTCTTGTGGAAAGAGAAGGTCCATCTCAGCAGCGCAGCCAAACCAGCGCACCATATTTGTCACCTACAACTGCTTTATCATTTAGCAACAGAACACGTGCTGTAACAGAGGAGGAGCAAGTCTGCAAACTTCCCTGTGGATGAGAGACTGCCCTGGACTAGCTCACACTGTCACGGATGAGCTTCCTGACAAAAGGGCTGGGAACTGGACCCTTGAAGATGACAAACTTCAGCAGAGGGTCTGGTTTCTCAGGGAAGTCTCACTGACGCTGCCTGTAATTTCCAAAGCTACACTAATACATGTAACCATAGCTTTGGTCTACGTCAATAAAAGAACACTTTTCAAACTACACAGTAGCATTTTTTTCCATAAAAACTTAGAATTGCTCTTAACAGCACTTACTCTATCCCGGCCAATAGGTAAGGGGTGTGCAGTGTACATATTCCTTTTCCCATCGTATCCAGGCTGCCGGTCACCAAATATCTGCATCTTGAAGTGTCTCACCATAGTATCCACCACTTCTCTAGAGAGGGATTTATTGAGTTAGGATGGAGCACAGGAAAATTCAGCAATGAACTTACACAATTTAAAATTCTGCATTCACACTTTCTTAAAGGAAATGGGTCTCAGTAACCACAAGGCACTAGACTACACCTAAGTTTTTAGCAGACACCAAAAGTCCCCTGCAGATTAAGGCACCAAACGTTCAACGTGTGCAGGTGTCTCAGCTCCCATTAGTGTCAGCAGAGATACAGTCAACACAGGTAGCGGAATGAGCAGAGCTGCACAAGTACTGGGGCAAATACAAGCACTTATCCTAGGGATACTTGGGGTGTTTGATAGATTAAACTGACTCCACTGGAGAAATCCCAGGCGTGGACACCTAGAAACGTTGGTGTCAATCTCCACGCTGAATTCCTTCCCCTCAGACATCTTTGCATAAACAGACTGTGGAACAATTATCGGGAATATTCACTTGTGGACTAGAGAATTAAAAAAAGCTTTCATTTAAGGCAAGAGTCTTCTTTATAATATATTTGTTAATGTATTCTATATGGCAGTCCAATTGTAAAAATCTTCATAAAAATAAGGGGCAGGACAATAATATATCTCACTGAAAGATTGGGCAACTCCTAAGCACAGAACATATATAAACTGTCCTTTAGTAGTGGAAAAAAAAATGAGGATGTACAGTTGCCTTAAACCAAGATATCTAAATGCTTTTCTATTAAAGGATTCATACCTGTTCACTCGTCGGGGACGCTTTTCTGGTTTGATATCTACATCATAGTGATAAACATCAATCTTGGGGATCTGAACCTGAAAATGATTGGCCAAGAGGCGAATGGGCTTCCCAACAGTTCCCAGGCCAGGGCGACGGGGCGGCTGGAAAAGGCTTGCTGGAGGCCCTGTAAAAGTCAAATAAACTTATATAAGACAGAATTTATCACTCGCTGCAGTATCTTTTCAGGTGTACTTTAGTTGAAAGGGCTTCCTGATGGGGCAGGAAAATCTCACGTAGTTTTCTGAGGCTGCAAGCAAAAGTGCTCCAAGCAGCTCACGGCCTCCAGGTACTGAACACCAGTGTGTTCCCTAAAGCACAGAGACGTGTTAGTGTTAAATTGCATTCTCAAAATGTCACTGATGTTTATGCATGACTGTAGTTCACAAATGAGATAGAACCCTACGATGGAATACAGCCCCTTACATATTCTTTTTTTTCTTATATATAAAATATAAATGTTTATGTATAGATTCCTACATCATAGTAGAAATAGCTGCACTTTTTCGTTACGGACTTAAAGTTCAGAAGTTAATGAGAGTCTCCCTTGGCATACTCAGGAAATAACTCCCCGATTTTATCTGAAAATTGATATAATCTGGAAATGGAGGAAAGGATACATTTATGCTAAACTAAATTAAAAACATATTTCCATATAGACAAATACTATTTTGCCATTTCCCTTACATCATGAACATATCACTGCTCTTAACAGTGAAATGCTTTTCAGCTGGAACACACTTTCGACAAATTTCAAATTCTAATACAAATGAATGAAAAAAAGTTTAGGCTTGCTTCTAAGAAGAATAGTAAGGGTTCGAGAATAAAGACATGTTTAGTCTCTTGGCAAAGGTGGAGAAGGTAACATAACTCGGCAAAAATAACAGCTTCACAAAAAGAGTTATAAAGAAACTACTAAAGGCTCGAGAAAGTACTCAAATGCAAGTCACTAATTTCCTCGAAGCGCCAAGATCTGAGATATCTCATTAGCAAGATTAAACAGACCTTTAACAACGGCACAAAAAGCCACCCCAGCCCCAGCCGGCCCCGCACGGAGCGGTTGGGATCGGCGCGTTTCCTCGGCCCCGTCCGCATGTGCCGGGGCTCGGCACGGCGAACGCCGCTTCCCTCCCACCCACCAACAGCTTCTTGTTGCCAGCGACACTTGTTGGAGCAGCAAAGAGAAGGAAGTGGGAAAAAAAAAAAGTACCAGAATGTCAGAACACACTAATAAAGCAATAATAAAACTTAGCAGGGTGAGGCTGCGTCAATCTGGTAGTGTCTGCTTAAATCAAGGGGAGAAGGGAGCAGACAGCAGGAGGAGGAATACGTTCACGTGTGCATAACTTCAGGGCGAGGAATAAACTGAACTAAACCCAAGACTAGAAATCCAGGGAGGGTTTTTTCATCCGCTGGCTACTAGCGTTATCAGTTAAAATGACAGGTTGAGGATACAACCCCCAGAATATCTTTAAGGGCCTGCAAGCAGACGCAGCCTGTTTGATGCCATTTTTCCGGTCACAGGGAGCACCGTGGCTCCTGGGCCTCCAGCATCCAGCAGGACACAGGCCCCCGGCTCCGCTCCCCGGGAATAACGGTCCTCAGGCAGGGAGAAGCTGCCCGAGCAGAGCTAAACCGGCCGGGGGGCGGTCAGGACTTTAAAAAGCTACGGCCCTCCAGACAGGCGTGAATCATCAAGGGCAACCAAAGTTTGCTGCGCTTATTTGGATACTGGGGAGATGATCCATTAATCCTGCGCTAATTAGTCTGAAGTAGTGCGGGCGCTGACCTCCTGCGAGAGATTAAATGACAACTATATTTACTCATTTTCCTTCCCCAGTATTGATAAGTTTTGTAAACAGCCACGGGCAGCACCGACCTAGGCCAGTCTGGTCAAAAGGGGATAAAAGTTACAGCACTTTCCCTGAAGTCCTATAATAAAGAGCTTCAAGCGGGATGCACCATTTTCCCATTGGAAAAGCCAGGCTTCCCAGCAAGCGGCTCCGTTTTCAGCGCGACCGTGGCCTGAGCAGCCCGGCTGCCCTCGCCGCTGCGCTGCCTTCTCCCAGCGCGTGGATGGTGCCGTTCGCCCCGCAGCCAGTTGCTTCAGAGAGGAAGCAGCTTTAGAAAACGAAAAGAGGATCTGCTCCCCAAGGCCAGGGAGCCGAAACCCCGCGCCGGGCGCCGCCGAACCCTCCTGTTGCGCTCGGGAGCGGGACGCCCCGTTACCGAGGGCAGACGCGCGAGCACCGGGGCCGAGACCTCCCCTTTGCAGGCGCAGGAGAGCGCCCGGACGAAATACCGCCGCTATTTAACCGCAGGCGGTCAAAAATAATAAAGACGCAAATCGACGAGCGAACGAGCAGCCGTTTCAGGAAGCGTCCCCTTGGGCTGCTCGGGGGAGCGCAGTGACAGGCGGGACTGACAGCAGCCGGGGCCGCCGCGCGCTGCCAGGACGGGCGCGCGGGCCCGGAGCGGCCTCCGCAGCGCGTCCCGCTCCGCCCGCCCCAGGCCGCGCTGCCCCCGGCGCGACGCGGCCTCCGCCGCCTCACAGGGCCCGCCAGGCCGCGCCCGCCCGCGCCCCCCCGGCCCGCGCCGCTCACCGGGTCCCAGCGCTTCCATGGCGGCGGCGGCGGCCTCGCCGCGGTCCCCGCCGGCGCCGACGACGAGCGCGCCGGGCCCCGCCGCCGCCGCGTAGCGCTTGATCTCGGGAATATTGGCGGCGGGGTGCGGGCCGGGGCGGGGGGAAAGCGGGCAGCGGGCCGGGGAGCAGCGGGGCACGCGGCGGCGGCGGGGGCAGCGGTGCCCGCTGCGCCGAGCGGCGGCGCAAACAATCCCCGCGCTGCTGCCGCCGCCGAGCCCGTGCGCGCCCCCGCCGCGCGCGCGCGCGCGTGCACGCGTCGCCCGGGCAGCGGCCGCCGGAGGAGGAGGAGGAGGAAGCGGCCCCTTCTCGCCGCCCGGCGCCGCGGGCTCACGCACGCGCACGCTCCGCCCCCCGCCGCCGGGAGCGCGCGCGCACGCTCCGCCCCCTCCCGCCCCGCTGATGGGAGCGCGCAGGCTCCGCCCCCCTCCCGCCCCGGCGGCGGGAGCGCGCGCACGCGCGCTCCCGCCGCCGGGGCGGGAGGGGGGCGGAGCCTGCGCGCGGGCACGCCCCGCCCAACAGCTGAGGGAACGCGCGGGAACGGGGCGCTTTTCCCCAAAAAAGGCGGATTTCGCTCCCAGCGCTCCGCCCTCGCAGGGGCGGGCAGCCCTCTCCTTCCCCGCCCTTCCTTCCTCCCCTCTGGAATTTCCCAGGCTTCGTAATTATCTCCCCAAGCCCATAAAACTCGGAAACCGTGACAGCACCTCCCTCAAACGCTGCGTGTTTTCCATTGCAAAGTGTCGCCTCAGCCGCTGCCGCTTCCTCCGCTGCACCCCGAAACGGGGAACTGGTCTGACTCAATCACACCCACTGCAACTTCCTACGCTGGCTGCGCAGCGTTAGCTGTATTTAAAACACCTGAAAAATAACCACCTCTACGAACGTCACCACAGGCAGCAGCAGATTTGGATGCTGTTTACTTCTCTGTGCTGTAAGCAGGGCCAGCGCTTCCACTAACAAATTTTAGTGAAAAATGCACTGGGAAGTGCAGTGGGCTGCTGGCTAATGATTGATGTCTGCCCAGCAGCGAGTAGTTGACACAGAAATCAATAATAATTATGGGATTTCACTCGGCAGCTGTCTGGAAAGTCACTGTGGTGGCATTGGCAGGTTTGGTTGTTAAACCAGCTAGTTTGGTTCAGGTGTGTGTTATGACTAATATGTACACATTTTTTGTGTGTGTATTTTTAGGTCAACCTCCTTCTTCCCCATAGGAGGAGATCCCGTGTTTCAGCAAGCACTGGCAAAGGAGTGGCCTTCAAAATAATGAATTTGGCAGGCTTTATTTTATTATTGTAATTAACAGCCAGGGAGAGGCCCTTGAAATAGCAGCCTTGCTGCAGCAGCAGCCATGTGAAGCCTAACCCCAGGGTTTTGTTTCCTGCAGTTTGACCCTGTTTGTGTTCTTAGCATATTTTGGGAAGCCATCCAGACCCTAAATAAAGAAGATACTGATAGTTTGTCTTTTTAAAAGCCTTTCTGTTTTAGCGAATGGCTTCCTTGCGCATCCCGCCTTCCTCTTGGTGACGCTGAGCTCTGTTGAGTCAACAATTCCCAGCTGACTCCCAAGGCCAGAAGTCAAAATACTCTATCAATAATAAATGCTGTGCCTATTTCATCTGCATTTTTTAACGCCTGCAGGGTTTATGTTTTCAAGCCTTCTCTACAAGCCAAAACAACACCAATAACAAAAGTCTTTGGAAGGAAAGGAACTCGGAGACTCTCGCTGTGCGGGGAGCGCTGTCCGAGGTGCGGGGCCGCGCGGGAGCTTCTCCCCCCGCCTCTCCCTTCCTTTCTCTCACGGGCGGGGAGGGCGCCCCCCAGCGGCGGGCTCCTCACGCGCCCAAAGCCCCGGAGGGAGCGCCCCGATTGGGCGAGACGGGGAGAGGGCGGGACTAGCCGCGCAAGCACCCAATAGGAAGCAGAGAGGGCGAGGTTGCCGGAGGAGCTCTAAGCGCCGATTGGCTGGCGCCAAAAGCGGGGCGGGACTTAGGCAGCGCGCGAAGTCCCGAAGCGGTTTCCTACCCGGCTGTGTGGCGGGCGCGTTCGTGAGGCGCCAGGGCGCGGGTGCCGGTACCGGTGTCGTTGCGCGGGCCGAACCATGGCGGCAGCGGCAGTTCCCGCCGAGGTCAGTCCCGCTGCTCTGCGCGCCGGCTATGGGCGGCCTGCCGGTTTTCCACGGGCTCGGGGCGGGTGCGGTGAGGAGGCCGGCGGGGCTGGGCAGCGAGGGGGAAGGCGGGGTTCTCCCGGTTACCGGGGCGCGCCGGCGGCCGCGCGCTTGGCCTGCTCGGCGCCCCGGGCGGACTACGCTTCCCAGCCCGCCCCGGGGCAGCGCGCGCAGGGCATGCCGGGAGGGAGGCGGCCGCGGGGCGCGCTGGGAAGGCCGGGGCGCCCGGTGGGCGCCGCCCGCGGGGCCCGGAGCGGGGACCGGGGACCGGAGCGGAGCGGGGCGCGGCGCCTCCCCGCGCGTGCGCGGCCGGGGCCCTCCCGCTCCGCCCGGCGCCGCCGCCTTCAGCCCCGGGCCCGCTCGTGTTCCCCGAGGCGCCTCCCGCTCTGCGCTCCGCGCTGCCCCCGGAGGGGAGGTCCCCAGTCCCCAGGTGCTGGCATTGCCGCCGCCGCGGCAGGCCTTGCGGCGCGCCGAGTCCCGGTGTGCGTGCAGGCCCCCGTTCCAGCGCAGGAAAGGTCCCTGTGGCGCCATCTGCCTCCGTGTAAACACAAGCGCTGTGCGGGCTGTCCTGGGTGTGCGCGTTCCCGGGGAAAGGGCTCCCCGAGGTCTTGGAACAGGGTTGCAATCCAGGAGTTACCACTGCACGAGCAACACCGTCATGAGGACGATCCTTCTTTGCTTTGCAGCTCCCCTTAGAGGGTTTGAAATCGGACTCGCAGACCTGTCCCGGTGGCGATTCCGACAGCGGCCAGGGCAGCTGCGAAACGAGCTCTCCTGGCCACCTCCACCGGGGGACAGCAGCCCTTGATGACCGAGGTCCGTGCCGTTTCCGTGACGGGTGCCTGGAGGTGACGGGCGCCAGTAGTTCATTCTGCAAATAACTCTTTGTAAAGTGGCATTTATGTAATCTTTGATCTTCTGAAAGTCACGTACTTTTGTTAACCTGCATGAATCCAGACTGAGCCCGTGTGGTTGCTCAGAATGTAGGCAGAGAGAGACCTGCAGGCATCAAACAAACCTTGAGGTTCAAAAAGATACATGGCATGTGAATATCTTTACTGCTTATTTTTCTTTCATGATTTTCTCAATCTACTTATTGTGTTTTTTTTTTAGTAATAGTAATTTACAAATAATAATTATTTGTGAATGGATTTTTTAGCTTTTATTTAAGTCTGAAAACCCATAACATCAATTTGGGTCAAATACATATTGCATGATGGAAAGAGAGTGGATTTTGAAAACTCAAATTCAAATTATTTTGCTATAGCTATTGAAATCTGTGAAATTTAACAGGTTTATATGTAGGTCTGTATTTAAGTGATTGCCTATAAATGGAGTTTACCTCTCTATAACGTTTATCTCTCTTTATATATATTATCAGATTCAGAGGAAGAGATTTTTGTAAGTAAAAAAGCAAAAAGTAAAAGATTGCTTCAAGACAGTGAAAGTGAAGGTGAAGAAGAGAGCAGCTCTTTTAAAAAGAATGACACTCTGGGTGCAGTCTTGGAAAATGGGGAAGAAAAGGAGAACACGGCTGCCCAGAGGAACAAAAAATCTCGTCGAGTTCGCCGAGGGCTGCTGGATAGTGATGACAGCGACGCTGAGGACCGCCTGTGTACTGAGAACTTTGAGAAAAGCAAGAAGTCTGGATTATCTGAGGATGAGCCAGGAGGGGAGAAACCCCTAAAATCTGTGAAAAAACACAGAAAAAAAACACATGATCTTGGAGAAGAGACAGCCAAAAAATCTGTAGGAAAATCAAGGAGGAGAAAGGAGAAGGAAAGAAGGGCTGAATCCATTAAAGAGCTGAAAAAAGGAAAGAAGCCTAGAGCAGAGGTATATATTTTTGAAAGAAAATCCCAAATGTTTCCCTAATTAATTTACATTTTCTATTTCTGCATTTGTTTACTGTGTTTCAGTGCTTCAGCATGTCTTTCGTGTGCATTACTATAGCAGATCTGGTGTCCACAGAGATCTATGGTTTTGCTGTATAAAGATGCTAGTTTTGCTTACAGAGAAAGTACAGATCCCAGCACTTGGGGAGTCGGGCAGGGCTGGTGATAATGGGTGTCCTGAGAAAGAAAAGGTTAAAGAGAGGAAAACTGATAGGGGTCTGTGTTACTCTGGTAATTCCGTGGTCTTAAAAATGATGTGTTATGCTTTAGATTTTTCCTCTCATTCGGCTCATCAGCGTTAGTTAACTGACATCAGGATTTCTTTTTATCCCGGTGCAGTTATAAGGCTGCATCACAAGCTGGAAGCAGATCTCTAGACTTTGCCTGCAGTCTTAATTAATTTTAAAGACTGAAGAGGAACTTCTGAACTGAACAATGCAAATTCTTTTTTCTTAGGACAAGCAGGTAGATGGTGGGGAGAGGTATCCTTTCAATGACAGCGGATGTCTTCTTGATGACAAGGACCTTTTCGATAATGGCTTAGAAGAAGGGGAAAATAATTCCCTCCCAGAAGATGAGGAGTCACTAGAAGCAATACGAGCAGCAGTGAAAGACAAAATTAAGAAGAAAAAGGTAACATTGGATAGTAATATAAGGTTATTGACAGGAAGTATTTTACCTGAGTAGATACCAATTGTTTGGTTGGTTTGTTTGTTTGCTGCACTTCTGTAACCAAGAGGAGAAAGTAGTTGTCTGCTGCTTGTTCTGGGGGAAGGACAGATGTTTTCTTGGAAAGATAACACTGCAGTAAAAATTGTGGAAATCTACCAGGAAAATTATGCACCATTTCTGTTTTAATGTTTATGATGAGCGGTGACGATACAGTGCAATGATTTGGGGCTGTTGACTTGTTTGCCCTTGGTAGTGCCTGTGTATCTCTTGAAATAAATAAATCTTCTCTCATGCCCTGTAGAACAAAGAACTGTTTTCTGAGAGCGAAGGCTGCAAATGTGTGTTTGATGATGAGAATGAAGAACCAAAAAAGAAGGTAAAGCATTCATTTTTTAAAAAATAAAAATTGCCACTGTTTGTTAAATTGACTCTCCTTGACTGTTTATTGTGTGCTGTCCTTTTAGAACTGCCCTATTTTTGGCTGGTTTGGTGTTATTTTTCTTTTTAACTGGCTGCGTTAGTCTGACTCCTCTTTGAAAAGGGGCGGGGGAAAATATGTAGAAAGTGTAGATGTAGACCCATGTTTTGCTCTGTGACTTCAGAGGCCCTTTTTTTTTTCCCGTTTTCTCAAGGAGCGGAAAGCAGCCAGGTTAAGTAAAGAAGCTATTAAACAGCTACACAGCGAGACCCAACGACTCATTCGAGGTAAAAATTAAATTCTTTTAAGTAGAGGGATGCTATTAAGATATCCAAGGGGGAAATTGAAAGAAAGCATCTGATAAGTGAAAACTTGCTTTCACATAGCATGAATTATTCAGGGTTAAAGGCTGCAAGACCATTTTTAATCAAGGACCTGTTTAAAAGTAACCTTGTAATTAAGGGAAAAATCCTGCTGCAAACATAGAATCTCATTTGTGCCTATAAATTTGCCTTTAACTAGTGATGTAAAGTTAGTTAATATTTAGTAAGTTGGATGTAATAAAGTCCTACCATTCTAATATTAACACACAGTTCTTTTCCTAATGAATTCGGGGCATGTTGCAAATTTGTTCTTCAAGACTGTAGCTGTTGGAACTCTCCCCAACACCAGTGTTTGCTCTATTCCAAATTAAAGTTTGCTACTTGTGCCTTTGCTGCAAAATACTTCTCAAGCTTCTTTGAACTTTGCAGTTACCAAATCAATGTATAGTATAATGTCTTTGATTACTTTTTTATTTTCTTTCACCTTCTTTCTCTGGTAGAGTCATCTTTGTCTCTCCCATATCATGTGCCTGAAACCAAAAGCATTCATGAATTCTTCAAGCGTAGACCTCGACCAATGTGCCAAGGAAATGCCATGTTATTGCTGAAGTAAGGACTTGAGCCTTTCTCTTTTTTTTCATATTGTTTTATTTTAATATTTATTTTCTTTTAGAAATTGTTTTCTTTCTATCTGCTTTTGTTTGTTTTGTTGTTTGTTTTGCCTCTTCTCCCCGTTGACAATAGCCATGCTAACAAATGATCTGTTTCCTTCTGCCTTTGTTAGGTCCACAAAGTATCAGGCCTCCCTAGATGAAGAAGCTGCAGGTACAAAGAACATGAGCTTGGACCACAAAGATGGGCAGGCAGGAGGTGATCAGCCAGCAGCTAGTGAAACCGAAACAGGCCTGGGCAGAGATGTTAATACCACCACGGACAAACTTCCTGCTGGTGAGGGGGAGAATGTGACACAAGATTGTGCTGAAAAGCTCAGGCAGGGAGATGATGGTACCCGCGCAGTTAGGACTGTAGTAGCTGCTAATAATTCAGAAGAGCAACATTCTCCTGTCCAAAGCACTGACTGTAGCGAACAAAAGGAGAATGAAGTTCTCCTGGCAGCTGGGGAAAGTGCCCTTGAGCAAAGAGACAAAGTAGCACCAGAAGCAGCCCGTGGAGAACATGATCAGCAAATGGCACCTAGATTGGTGGCAGAGCCTGAAAAAGTGAGGAAATCCAAGCTGGATAAACTTCGAGAACTGGGGATAGACCTGTCCATCAAGCCAAGGATCTGCACCGACAATGAATCCTTCATAAACCTTGATGAATCTGGTTCAAATGAAGGTATGGTGGTTGTCACTTCCTGTGATATATTCACATCCTACTCTTGTTACAACTTTAATGCACATGGTGTTGCTTTTTTTTACTCTTGTAAATGCTATTAAATTAATTTTGAGACTTTATTAATGTGTATTTAAAGAATTGGAAGCCTTGAAAGCACGTTTCTTGAAGCACTCTCTTCAAACATCGAAATCTAAAGTTGAACGGACCATAAACATGAACATTATTCGTAAGGAGACTACAGCTGAGGGAAAAGAGGAACTGAGAGCAGATGTGGTGCCAGCAGTATTAGTTACAGAATGCCGAGATGAAGCAGTCCACACCAAGCCAGGTAGGTTTGGGAAGAGAAGTGGTAACAGTTGAACTTTAAAATACTGTCTGTTTTGTTTTAGGGTTTTTTGTTTGTTTGTTTTCTTTCCCCTCCCTCGTCTGCCCCATGAAACACAGATGAAAGAATTTTTATCTCTAGATTTAGTATATGTTTGTTCCTAGAGGGTAGACCTCTTAAATAGTATTGGTCATTGAAGAGCAGGTTGCCCTACGGCAGATTTTTGCAACTGGGACAGACGGAAAAGAATTCAGAGAACCAATATTTTATAAAGACATTTACAAACAGGTTCTCTTCCACCAACCCTTTGAAAATAACTCTCATATTCTTTCTTAATAGAAGTTTATATGTGTGTATATATATATTTGCAAACACACCATGTGCAATGTGACTGTCACATTAAAAGAAACAGATGATTTGGCTGGTACTATAGGCATGGATTATTTTTAGCTGCTCTTAATTATCTCATGTGCTGTAGCACATCTGCCCATGGCAATTGGAAGCTGTTGTTCCCCAAAGACACAGTGGAAAGGCAGACCCTGCTCATTCAGAGGACTGTGCCAGTGGCATTTATGGATAATGAGGAGTCTTGATTGTGTTGCCTCTCTAAAGGGAACCCACTGAAGTTAGGTGCTCTAGTTTTTTCAAGCTGCCAAATCAATTCATAAAAAGATATTTAAAAATAAGCTGTTTTTTAATTCCCCTTTTTTTTGTGCTCATAGTTTTATTAAATTGGGTATTTAAATGCAATAAAGCTTTAAGGATTCATTGTAGTACATCTAATGCTTGTTCACATCTTTTTAGGTGAAAAGCTGCAAGCGTTGAAGGCTAAACTCCAAGAGGCCATGAAACTCCGCAGGACTGAGGAACGCCAAAAGCGGCAAGCCCTGTTTAAACTGGATAATGAAGACGTGTTGGAGGAAGAGGAGGAGGAGGAGGAAGAGATGACAGATGAGTCTGAGGAGGAGGAAGACGACGACAATCATGAGGTCAATTGGCAGCATTTTTGCATAAGATTTGTACACTATTGATGTTGGGGGAATTGTTGAATAGCTCTTAAGAGTATGAAGAATCGGTACAATTCGAATGGTTAGGATTTTGTTTCCATGTGTTAAAACTTTTCTTGTACCAGTATGCATGGAAGTAGACAGATCAAAGCAGTGAACACTATGTAACTGATTTTTTTTTTCTCTTTCCCTAAAGACTGCAGAATTTCTCCTTGGAGAGGCAGAGGAAGATAATGAAGATTTAGAAGACAAACACATTGAGGACGGCGATAAAGAAACTGATAAAGAATCAATTGATGGAGAAAAGATGGATAAAACTGTGCACTGTGATTCTGTTCCCAAGCTACCTTCAACAGAGTCTACACTGATGCTGTTCAAAGACAGCTCCTCCAAAATGGGGTAAACGAATCCACCCTTAGAAATGGTGGTTAAGCAATTTTAAATCTAATATACACTGTAGGTAACTTGGTTTTAGTGCGAGTATTAACATGCTTTACTATAAGCATATATATTTTTAAAATGTCTTATATGCATTTTTTCTATCCAGTTCCAATAGTTACATGTGCATTCATATGTATTTTGCTAGAAAATCCAATGACACTTGCTATTATCATCAGAATTTGCTATTTACTGTGTACAGTTTTGTGTGTTACTGTGTTTTTTTTGCTGTTAGGTTTGATTATGCGAGGGAACTTTGTCTTGTATATATTAAGAAATATGTTTTATTTAATAAATTGCAGATACTCTCTTCCTGATGAGAAACTTGAAATAGAAGAAGGTGCAGACAAAGGACCTACCAAGTTGGGTAAAGTAGATCTACTGTCATAGCTATTATTTATTTCGAAAGGGGCACATACAGAAGCTTCTGATTGGGACTGCAGAAGAGTATCTGAATGTTTTACTGGACCACAGGTGAAACTGGGTAACAAATATGATGCTTCTGCAAAAAGGCAGATATTTGGAGTTGCATTAGTATGAATTTCAGACTAGAAAACTCTGATATGGTGCTAGGGGTCTCAATAGAAATGTTGCCTTCAGTTTTGGCATTGCATTTTGGTTAAATGTAGACACCCTGCATGATAGATGAGCAGAATATAGCTTTGAAAGGAGTTAATTCCTTTTGCCTAGAAAGAAGACCAGGGGAAACAACGTTAGAAGATGTCATGAAGAAACAGTAAATACCTGTTTCTCATCCTGCTGCATATATTACAGGAAGAATTTAATTCATTTGTGGTTTGCTTAGAAACTGGGAAGTCTTTCTATTAACTTAAGCATTATATTAAAATATTTGTTTTCTTTTCAGAAGATGATGATTCATTTTCTCTGCCAACACCGGCAAAAGATAACAGCCATAACAGCAGCTTCGAGCTGATCGGCTCCATGATTCCGTCCTATCAGCCCTGCAACAAACAGATGTCACGTGGAGGGAACATTTTATCTGCAGCAGGAGGTTTCAGGTCACCCTCCCCAGGTTTTTTCAAAACAAGCTTCATCAGCTCTGCTTCCAAGGTAAGATTCTCAGTCCTACTAAAGCCTTATGCTAACACAAAGGATGATGAATAGGTGTATTTAATTTTGCCATGTATGTTCTGAAGTCTGTTTGTTGTATATATTTTTAAGTATACACACATGGACTATGCAATAGCTGAAATGTTTTATCTAGTTTTTGCTTTTGATTTCTAGGGTTGCAAAGCAAATAATTTCTGTGTTTTTTACATTCCCTTGTACAGAGCTCAGGAAAGATGTCTGAGCCCTCTCTTCCCATAGAAGATTCCCAGGACCTCTATAATGCCTCTCCTGAGCCCAAGAGTTTATTTCCAGGACCTGGAGGGTCACAATTTCAATTTTCTCTGGAAGATGACACTCAGAGCCAGCTGCTTGATGCAGATGGGTAAGTTACAGGTGTAAAGGATGGCATTTTCTGTCCTTTAACTGAAATAGGACATATAGATTAGCACTTGAGTTTTAAAGGAATTCTTCTAGGTTATGTAGAGCAGTCGTAGAGTAAAAAGCTTATGTTCTTTTGTGCTTTGGTAACACTTTCAAGATGTGTTAATTAAACGTATCGGTGGCAGTTATTCAAAAAGATAGAAGTGAATCTGAAATGAGATGTGAGTGTGGAACCCCATAATGTTGCTTGTACAATAATCATATCATGGGAAGTTTTCTGGAGAAAAGCTCTGCTAATGGTCAAAAAATATTCTTGTATGGGTTTTTCTAATCAAAGACTTTTTTTGTCCCCCAGGTTTTTGAATGTTGGACAACATAGGAATAAATATCAGTCGTCAAAACATCATCTGACTCTAGCCAGTATGGATGAGAATGCAATGGATGCCAACATGGATGAGTTATTGGATTTGTGTTCGGGTCAGTTTAGCAGTCAAACTGAACACGTGCCAGATGCAAACAGCAACAAAAAGCAGAACATGGAAGAACTACTCAATCTTTGTTCAGGAAAATTTGTATCTCAGAGTACGTCCTGAAATTTTCTTCCTAATCTTGCTGATCACCTGACCTTTAAGCTTTACACTAGCATATTCTTTTAGTTCTGGGCTCTAATGCATAATTTGGAACTTCTGAGAACTTTGAGAGCTTCTAACAATTTGCCACCTTCATAAGTGCATATTAACCTGTCATTTCTAAGATGCTTTCAGATGTTCTAGGAACTCTAAGATCTCTGTCTAAAAAGTTGCCCTCTTGTTCCTTTTTTGTAGCAGGTTCTCCAACATGGGCATCTTCAGTGTCTTCTAAGGCTGGAAAAGACAGTGACGTGGAAGATCCAATGACGGAAGCTCTAGCACTTTGCTCAGGCTCCTTCCCAACAGACAGGTTAGTCTCTGCTGGTGAAACTGCAAAGGCATAAGGGTGTTTGACAGAGAGATAGAGAGATTTAACAAAGGGGGAATGTTAAAGGAATCCAAGAGGAATCATGGAGAGAAGTAAATGCAGGAATTGATATTTGTCCCATGGTTCCTGCAAGGCAGAACTTGAGGACTTGAAACCTAGATTCTTAAAATCCCATGAGCATTAAAGCTATAGAAGTGCCAGGGCTGGGAGAGCACAGCTCTTCAGACTGTTTCTTAGAGAGCTACCAGAGACTGATGCGACAGCTGCGGCCTTGCTATGACTTCCTGCAAAACTCTTGGCATTGCTCAAATGAAAGCAGGTATTTCTTTCGTTATATTTTCCCATAGAGAAGAGGAAGAGGGACAAGAAGAAGAACTTGGTGAATTTCAGCTTGTGACGGATGACAATGCCTTTGATAGTGAAGAGGTAGGAGCTGATGGAGCACCGTGGTTGCTGCAGCATTCCCACTGTGTTAAATGTGCAGATCACTTAAAATGTCTGCTTAATGTTCCAACATACTGGACGAAATGTCTTTGCTTAGCAAGGGCTTTGCAAAGCCTGTGATGTTTCAGTCCCTGTTTATTGATGGAAGGACAAAGAAGGCTGATATTTCAAGGCAGTCTACTTGCAGAAATTCCTGTGTTTCTGAAAACGTTTGTTTTTAACAGGATGAAGGAAGTGAGGATGGTGATGCTGAAGATGCAGAAATTAGTGATGAGGATGCTGAAGAAGCAGAAATTAGTGATGAAGAAGAACAAATATTGAGACGTAGACAGGGCGTTAAGAAAAAACTGTAAGTCTTTTTTCTTGAAAAGAATATCAATAGCATGAGAATTTTAATCTGTAGTTCTTCTCCCTACCCCAGCCTTAGTGGCTTAAACACAGGTGCTGCTTATGTGGCCGGATTTTGGTTTTATGCTTCAGTGCTGTTGGGCTGCATGAGCTTAACCATGTTACTAGAGGGCTGTAGAGGAGCTAGTAACATTTAAAATGGAAAGCAAAAGGCTAGGATGAAAGCAGTGCAATGCCTTTGGGTTGGAAGGGAGGAGTGTTGCCCTCATTCCTTACATTTTAAGGTCTTCTTTTCTTGTAAGTGAAACATCTAGTTGGCAGCTGTCATCTTCACCTTGGTAGGCAACTGGCAAGAAATTTGGGGGATGGGAATAATCTAGATTATTGCTTGCTGGTAGGTTGTGCTTGTGAGTGTGCGAGAGCTTTAGTGTTAGTCCTTTCAAATACTGCAGGTGAATCCTTGTTTCTCTTCTGTGATACGTGCTCATATTTATCTCTTGCTTTCAGAAGATTTGTGTGGTGATTACAGGTCTGCCAAAGTAAACTCTTTTAATGTTCTTTTATAGAAAACTACAGGATTTCATGGAAGATGAGGCAGAGCTGTCAGGGAGTGATGTGGGAAGTGAGGATGAGTATGATGGTGAAGACCTGAACGAATATGAAGAAGACATTATTGATGAGGAACTCCCTACTGATGCGGAATTAGAAAATCAAGTCCAGAAATTACACATGTCAGTGGCAGTATTAATGTGCATTTATGTGTGTGAAGGGGCTCTTGGGTATAATTCGGACTAACCCCCATTTTTTTCCTGTGTTTTAATAGGAAGGCAATGCTTGATGATGACAAGCGTCAGCTACGTTTGTACCAAGAGATGTACCTCCTTGATGGGGACCTGCACAGCGATGGCCCTGGCAGAATGAGGAGATTCAGATGGAAGAACATAGGTGCCTTTCTGCTCTGTAGTCAGTAAACGGGGGTGAGACTTTGCTAAGGGCCATGGCACACAAGGTGGAAACCTGCAAAGTAGGGACTGAATGTTTCCTTTGGAAATAAGTGTTATTGCGTTTTTCCATAGCAAGAAGGGTACTTCTCTGTGCTTAAATCTGGGCAAATGGTTCTAATCTTGTTATATGGTGCTCCCCAATGCTTTCTGTAGGTGCCTTTCCACTGGTCTTTTGTCTCTTGTTTTGCCAGATGTTCTGGTTCCATATGTCATCCATCTAAATGAGAGAAAGCGTTCTGTGCGTAATCCCTTCTGAGATACATTTTCCAAAATAGTTCAGAAAAAATAATTATTTTCTCTTCTTGTCTAGATGATGCTTCACAGATGGACTTGTTTCAGAGAGATTCAGACAACGATGATGAAAATGAAGAGCTTGATGAGACAGAGGCAAAGTGGAGGAAGGAGCGATTTGAGCGAGAACAGTGGCTTCGTGAGCAGGTAGCGGTTCGTTTCCAGGAAGGCATCTTGCTTCACCCTTCCCAATACCATTAGCAGATGTGCTCTTGTTAGTGTGTCGAGTTAAAATCCAGGAAAAAATACTGTTCATAAATTTGTGTTGAAAACATGAACAAAGGCATGTTTAGTACTTTAAAGATCCCAGTACAAGAAACCCATTCTAACTTTGATAGTGACGTTATTGGATGAATGTGATGTTGTTGTTCATTGACTGATAGATAGAATGAGGATGATAAAGTATCTAATAAATTGCAATAAACTTTTTCAGTAGAAAATAAAAATGAATATTATATATATATAAATGAATGTTATGAAAGGGCTTGGTGTACTTGAGTTACTGAATGAAAAGGTCATTCTTAGTGTAAGCTTTTTCAGTTTAACAAAGTACCTTTTCTGCCACAGAAGGAAAAAAATGAAGAGGAGGAGGAGGAGGAAGTCGGTGAAGATAGCCAATTTATGAAACTAGCAAAAAAAGTAACTGCTAAGTCCCTACAGAAGAAAGGTAAGTTTATTTCCTAATGAAGTATCAACCAAGTGAGAGAGAGACTAATTCCAGTTTTTGCTACTTACTCTCCAGCATCTATCAGTAGTATAGTCTGATGTGGAGTGTTTTTATTTTAGCATTTATTGTTGTTTGTCAATTCTGAGATCTTTAGTTTGATATAGAATTTACTTTGATGGAAAGTTATATTCTTTCACATGAAGTTCACAAACTGACATTCTCCTCTCTATCTCTGCTAGCAAGCCCTGTCGTAGTAATGCAAGAAACAAAATTGTTGCCCACAAACCCGTTTGAAGCATTCAGACCTGCCAGTGATGTCCAGGTTGGTAATGGCTTTGAAGAATGCTATTTCCATACTGCATCTATAGAATGTGTCTAAGTCAGCTAATTCTGGATTCTGGCCAGCAGTGCTTTGTATGGTAGTGATAAAATACCCAGTAGAATGTTGCTAGGAGGTAGTCTTTTCTATAAAGTATCCTGCTAAAAGAGTTGTCATGGTTGGTGGTGTGGCCTAATGCAGCATTTCTTTGTTTTTCAGCTGAAAAATGGGTCTCTCTTGAACAGACCTAAAGCTGTACTTCAGAAACTAGCAGCAATGTCAGAACTTAATCCAAATGCCCCTCGAAATTCAAGGAATTTTGTCTTTCACACACTTTCTCCAGACAAGAGTGAAGAGGCAAAGGAGAAGTCAAAACTTCAGGTAAAGGTTTATGCGGGCATGTATGTCAGTTGTGTAACATTTTGCTATGTTCTAGACTGCTGGCTGATGATTATGCAGTTCTTACCAAATTATTTAAGTGTATTGATGTTAGACATTGCCAAGCAGTCAGCAGCATTGGCATCTTAAATATTTTCAGTTATGTTCAGTTGTGCAAGTATGTGTTCTCACATCAAATATGTACATTCATAACTCAGAATTTAAAGTGTTTGGAGATTTTTCTATTTACTAATGCATCCTTCTCCTTTATAGGTGAAGAAGAGAGGTTCTACTGCAGTAGCAACATCCCTGGCCAAGCGGCCCAGGACTGACAGTACAGCACAAATGAGTAAAAGTCGGAGCATATTCCAGTTCTTGGAGAGCTGAATAGTTTTGTTTAGGGCCAGAAGTTACATCTTGTCTCTTTGCCAGGTGCAGTTTGGTTTGCAGATCTCTACCAACAATCATCCAGGGGGGAGAGCTATTGCTACGCATTCTTCCCTCTGTTTCCACTTAGCAAGTTTCAGTAATCTCCAGGCAATGGTCTTGATTACTCCCTTTAGTCTTTCTCAGTGTTCCATGGCGAACAGGAGAGCACGAGACCCACGCTTGGATTGGAATGAAATGCTAACTTGATCTGAACCCAAGCATTAAGGAAACTTACACTACTATATACTGTCCTCACAACCTCAAATGCTGCAAAAATACCCAATCATTACTGGAAATACCATCCCTGTGATAGGGGTGATGCAGAGATGCTGCAGTCGGTTTAAAGCACAGATGGAGGAGGTAGTCCTGCAATTCTGAATAAGAAAGAAGTAGTGCTAAATACAGCAGGACCTACATGTATTCCCTTCAATGTCTTATTTTCTCTATCAGTAAGCATTTACTACCTTGGTGTCTTGAGACATTCTAGTGTACATTTTAAGTACATAGTTTAAGGAAAAAACCCCAAATCCCCAGTATTTTATGAGGCAGTGTGATAGGGTTCTTTCCAAGTTTGTATTGCTGTTTATCTAGCCACGTCTATGAACGTGTGTGGAGAGGGACGAATGTGAATAGCAGATGTAGGAGAGGAAAAGGAGATGTGCAGGGTTTTTTGTTGGGTTTTGGAGTTGTTTTGAACAACTGAAGACCCTTAAATTATCTGTCCCCTTGTTTTCTTTTAAGTTGTAGTTCTCCATGAGAAATGATCCATTTCTGCACAGCTAGTAATGAAAGGCCTTCCCTAGAATGAGGATATGAGATAATAAGGAACCATTATTCAGAACTCCTCTAGATTGTGTGGAAGAAACTTAGGATGTAATTAGAATATACAGCATCTCTGATCATACACTGAATATGTAAAAGTAGAGACTTTGTTATGGTAACACACTGGCTTGTTGTGTGGGACAAAACATCTCCTAAGACTTTATTTCAAATACTTGCTGTCGGAGAAGAATCTTGAAGTGTACATTTTGTAACATCATAAGCATACGCCTGGTGTGCTACATGTAAAATATTTTATTGTATATTATGTTTATAAAGAAATATGGTACTAACTGGAGTGCAATTTTACAATAAAATCTGTTTTTAATTTTGGGGACAGTTGGAATTAATTTACAAGATTTCACTCAAGTTGCGTACATGTGGTTTTTCAAAATGTTCATCTATCTGTATTTTCTGTGGCTTTTCTTCTTTTTGGTAGCAACAACGGAACCATTTGGTAGGAACAGCTGCAATAAAGCACAACACAAACTACTTCCCCATGCTTATTGGAGGGTAAATTCTCGAGTTCTCAAGTCTTCCACTTGGGTTACATTTGCATAAAATTATTGGGCCATTTCGTTGTACTGCTCCTGTAGTTCCGTTTTTGCTAGCTCCTAGCCAAAGCATCCTTTAGCAGTGACTTGAGGTCTGCTTGCTGCTCTTTCTTGCATCTGACCTGGTAGCCTAGATGTGGCATCTCTGTCCAAGCCTTGAGAACGTGGTTTTTCAGAGCGCTGGAAATCCCTATTTCCCTTTGCACGTGGCGTTCCCTTGGCCCCTGCCCCGGCTGTGCCCGCGGGCTGGCGCTGCACGAGCAGAGGTAACGTGCACGTAAAGCCTCGCTGGCTGCTCTAAATGTACAAGTGCCCGGGTTTATTCCCAGCTGTGGCCGTAGCTCTGCGCTTGCTGCGAGCTCTGTCCTGCTCTGAGCTGTGACCGCGCTACTGAGCAGGGAAATACTGGGACAGGGGCCTGAGATCTGAAATCCCGCAGGTAACAAGCTTGAGGGAAAGGGCTGAAAGGCCCTAACACCTTGAGAATTTCCACGTAAAACACTCTTAAGTTTCTGTTTTATTTGTATTGCTGTAGAGTGGAAGTAGATGAAATTTGTCAAAGGCATTTTGTGCTTTTCACTTTTGAACGTGTCTCTCCTTTAGAGGTGCAGTAGATTTTGCAAGACCCCAAGTCTCGCCCTAGGACAGCGTGGCTGGGAAAACGGGAACCCGCGAGCGGGGCAGGAGCGCCCAGGACGTGGCACTCGGCTGTAAGTATTTACAAAACACAGTGCTTGGACCGTCCAAACCTGTTCTTAATTCCTTCTAGTAATTCTAATAATTAGCATATCTGCATTTGGGGCTTTTGCAAAATTGTTTCCTTGTTTTGGGTTTTTTTTTTTTAGGGAAGTGAATGAAGGAGGAAAAGTCTCCTATCAGCAATCTTTTAAAGGGTGACTTAATTGAAAGTAAATTACTGAATATCCAGTTAATTCTGTATCTAAGCAAATGTTTGTACTGATTTGTAAATTATGCTAATTCAGCACAGGTTTACAAGAAAAAAATCAAAAGTTGCAACATTCAGCTTCTCAATTTTGCTGTGAACTCCTGCCACTAGAGAGCAGTATTAGAATGTCCTTCCCCTCGGAACAGGACAAGGATGTGTAATCAAAGCTTGAAATTTCCTCTGAATCACAGAGAGATGATTATACTTTTCTATGCTCTGCACAACTGCAAAGGACTAGATGCAGATTAGCCTCTTCTTTAATTGGACACATATTTTTTGCCTGCAAAGGTAGTGGGTTTAGAGGCTTTCAGAGGGAATAGCTGTGGAGGTCTGTCTGCCCTCGTGGTCCCCGTGGCCTGAGTGCAGGATGTGGTAGCCCGGTACAAGGATGGCATTTGTTCTGCCTTCCCCCAGAGGGGAGCTTCTACCCAGGAAAACATGGTTTGCTTGTTCCAGAGCAAATTGCCCTAAGCAGAAAAATAGTATCAGGCCTGAAGAGCTTGGAATTTGAAATAAAGAGAATGAGAAGATTTCTGGGTATTATTGCTCCACTTACCCACTCACCCCCACTTAAAAACAACAAAAAAGAAACAAAACAAGAAGCCTTCCTGGAGCTCAGAGCCTGCACAAGGCTGCTGTCGAGCCCCTCGGTTACGCGTTCCATGCAGCACTTCGGCTCTCCTACAGAACCTGAAATCCTGTTTTCAGGAGGGGTTGTGCCATCCTCTGAGATGCTGCTGCTCCTTGTGCCGGCCGCCGCGGTGCCAGCAGGGACAACCGGGTTGTAGTTTTGGCCCTGGTCCTTCTCCGTGCTCCGCTCCGTGCTCCGTTCCGCACCGCCCCGTCTAGCACATTAACTCCGCTTTGGCTTCTCATTCTCAGGTATTGATTCAGGTCGCCCCTCCTGGCACTGAGATGAAGCAGTTGTGCTAAAAGGGGGAAAAATCTCCCTCCCGTCTGCGGCAGCGAGTGCTGGGAGCTGCCGCGGGCCGGGCGAGCACGGAGAGGTCGGCTGGTGGTTTCGGAGGGGCGAAGGGCTGGGGGCGATGGTGCCACCCTGCGTGCTGCTTCCCCCTGGCAAGGAGAGCCCCGAGCCCCTCTTTGGGATGTTCCCTCTATCCCTGCGTGAGGCTTAAAGCCAGCGTTTTAATGCCAGTTCTCACAGTCTACAGGTCACGCGTCCCCACGCCTCAGGGTCCCCTTCAGAAGGGACAGGGCCTGGTGATTCCTGCACCACGGGAGCCGGGATGCAGGGCGTGCTGTTAAGCACAGGCTATTCCCTTGCCGGCGGAATCAGCTCTTAGGAGCATAAATTGTAGGAGCGAAATCTAAAAAGAGCTCAAAAGCAAAGAGAAGGGATGGTCTTTGGTCGATGTTAAAGGTTAACATTGCAGACACGTTTATAATCATAGCTTTCTCAACCACACAGCTCCTCAGGGGTTCAAGGCAGCCACTGAATTATATTTTCTTTTCCGTTTTTTTTTTTTTTTTTTTTTTTTCCTATTTTGCCAAGAGACTGAAAGGGGGAGAGAAAAAAAACTATTTGTTTGTCTTGTCTAATTTAATTTATGTTATTTATCAAACAGACAGGTTATTTGGGAAACCAGATGGACCCAGGCTAAAATCATCTGTATTTCCAACATGTGAAAAATTATGTCAGAGTGGACACATGAAAAGGAGGGTGCTGTATGTTTTGTGTGTGTTTATCACATGCGCTTCTGAACCTCATCTGTCCTGGATCTTTAATCAGTTGTCCCAGCCCCAAGATGAGGGTTAAAGGACAAGAAGACCCTCAGGGCATCCAGGCAAGTGCGATTGGGGACAGTATCTTCTAAAACAGCCATGTCACAATTATTTAGCCTCTCTGGCTTTCAGCCCTCCCATTAGCTGGTGCATCCTTTCTCTGGGAGTGATGAATGGGGCATATTTTTGGACCCATGAAATATGTCTTTAGCATGGGTTTGTTTCTGGGACTGAGCTGGTGACATTATCAGCATCTGTCTCTCTTCCTTCAGGTTCTTTATTATCAGAAAAGAAAACATGAAAAATATAAAGCTGAAGGAATAGGGGGTGGGGGAAAATGGCTACAGTTAAATTGAGCAAAATAATGCTCTCTGAAACTTGCAGGAGGGCTGGGCTTATTAGATGACTTGTGAAGCAAAAGTTTCATTATTAACTATTAGTCATTAATATTAATTATAATATTACATGTGTTCTTTGTGGACAGATGTTCAGACCTTGGGGTTTATTATTTTCTCCTGTATCATCCAGAAGCCCGATTTACTACAAACTCCAGCTATGCTTCTCCAAACTGCAGCAATCCAAACCCGCTCTAATTAAAGAAAATAATATGAAAGATTGCAGTGCAAAGAGGAGGGGTGAAAGGCAAATCCTATGGCTTTGCAAGGGCTTCATTTTGTTTTTAGCTAGTATATGTTTTTCTCTGCTCCTTAAGGCTGTGTTTATGCAACGCGCTCTGTGCTGCTTCCCTTGCAGGGTGCCGTCGCGTCTCCCCGTTTCATGGTGCTGGAGGAGCCGCGGCAGGACGGCCGCCTGCCCTGGGGGACGTCGCACGTGGCCCCACTTGTGTCCTCGTGCACTGGCGGTCCCAGCTTCCCGAGGAGAGCGGGAGAGCCCGGAGACAGCAGGTAAACACCCCAGGCTCTGGACGGGAGCTGGTCCCTGGGTCCCAGCTCACCCGCTGTGCTCCCCGCGCCTCTGTTTTGCCTCGCCGCGCCGCCCCGCACCGCGCTCGCCCGCAAGGTCCTGGCCGCAGGGCAGCGGGGTTGGCATGTGCCGGTCCCTTCCCGCAGCGCCTGCTTTCCCCTGGCCCCGGTTAGGGCAGACCCATTTCTGCCACGGGAGCATCACCGATCGCCGCGGCGCTAGCGCCACGTTCCCGTTTGCTCAGGATATTGATGGGTGCTATTTCCACATTCCTGTTTTACATTAAGCCTGAAAGGGAGCTTTGAGAAACCAGGAAAGGCGGCCTTGGCTTTGCCCTTTCCCGGGATGCCATTCCCAGGCCGCATTGTGCCAGGGGAGCCCCACAAGTTGTTCCGGAGGCTCCCGCGGAGGCTCCCGGCTGGCCGCTGCCCAGGGAGGCTCCGCGAGGGCTCCCGGTGGCGCCCGCTGCCCTCGGTGCCGCTGGGCCGCCCGGCCCCTCCGCGAGCACCATGAATAAATCATGGCTGCATTAAGGAGAAGCAGCTGCTTTTTCCCGTCTTTGGGGAGCTGGCACATGCTCGAACGCCGGGGCCCCCACGGAGACGCTCTGGAGCGTAGCAATTGATACACAGAGAGCCCCAAATCCTATTGAGC